>NC_092047.1:74873750-75216624 GCF_003086295.3 Arachis hypogaea | reverse complement strand
CATCATCCAAGGACACAAAGAAGAAGACAAAGCTATGGATGATGATGATAAAGGGAGAGCTAGAAGACATCACCAAGAGGTTGTATTGTTACTTAATTCCCTCTGCTTTGAAATGCTTTAGTTGGAAGTTTAAATGTACCCCTGCTGATTAGTTTAAGTTGTTTGCATTCTGTTTGTTTACTGTCCTTTTATTCTTCAATTATGTGGTCTAGCTAGAATGTCTTCCTCACTCATTTGCTTAAATTCATGTCTTGTTCCCCTTTGCATAAATAAAAGAAAATGTTGAAACAGAAAGTGAAATTGTCCAATTTGATAGGGATGAGAATAAAGTTCAGTGGTGGTATGTGCTAGATTGTTTAAGTAAGCTCACTAATAAAGAAGAAGGGTGGAGTGTTCTTTTTAAGTATGAACTTAGGACTGTCTGTGAAATCTTGGTAAATAAAGATCCTTGGAAAAAGAAAGAATAAGGAAAGGAAGAAAAGCCAAGAATTGGCAACAAAAAGGAAAGAAACAAATAATAAAGCTAGACACCAATGGCTTGGACCTTAAGACATATGCCTGTGATGATTTTTGTACTAGGATCTACTTGGATAATTAGGTTCTAAGGAGTATTTTAAAACTTGGTAACTTGGGTTCATTAACCCAAGATTATCAACCGAAAGTCCACTATCAAGAGCAACCTAGCTACAAGGCATTTAGTAACCCAAAGAGGTGCTGGGCACCAATGGTTGTAAGAAGAAATTATGAGCCAAGTGTCTGTGGTATGCATGTGTTGATTGAAAAACAAAGCTAAAAAGCTGTTGTAACACATAACACTTAGCTGCAAATAAAAGTGTAAGCCTCTCAGCAAAAGAAAAACAAAAGAATCAAACATCAAGGATCAATAAATAAAGGTTTCACAAGTAGCACCTTGGTTAGCACTTAAAGGATATCTAAAACCTGAAAACTAATAAAAGTAGAGTTTCAATTACAGTCTGCATGAAACCCCATGAACCTAGACTGAGTGCTTTCAAATAAGAACAAATATACTTTTCTGTTTTCTTTCATTTTTCTACTGCTTGCTTGGGGACAAGCAATATTTAAGTTTGGTGTTGTGATGACAAGTCATTTTATGCATGTTTTATTAGCAATTTTTACTTGTTTTCATTAGGTTTCATGCATTTCTTAGGTAATAAGTAAGTGATTGGATTGGAATTTAATGCTTGTCTTGATTCAATCAAACATTATTACTTTTGTGCATTATCACGAGATTTATGCAAGAATTATGTGATTATTATGAATGATGCAAAATTTTATGATTTTAGCAAGGCTTTGATTGCATGTTTGATTGATGACAGATGAAAAGATGCAAGGAAGAAACAGAGAAAGAAGCAAGACAGAGAAATGCTACGTTCGTTTGGAGAACGCTACGTTCTTTAGCGACGCGTACGCGTACAGGACGTACACGCATAGAACAAGGATTTTGGAAGATCCACGCGTGCGCGTGCATGACGCGTACGCGTGGGTGTGATTAACGTTCGTTACAAAAGAATGCTACGTTCTCTTTCAAAAAATGCCTGCGACAATTTCAAAATCTGGAACTCAACTTTGGCCATCGATGCGTAGGCGTGAGGGACCCGTACGCGTGGGTGTAGCATCTTTGAAGAAGCACGCATACACATGGATGGCGCGGAAGCGGGGAGTGGATAATTTGACATCCACGCGTATGCATGAAGGACACGTACGCGTGGGGAGTGTTCCTGGCAAGAACGCTAAGTTCTCAAAGTGAACGCTACCAAGGGACGTGCTAGCTTGTATCTCACGTACGTGTGATGAGTACTCAGCGAGCAAGGACACGCACGCGCAAGAGACGCGTACGCATCGATGAATGAGCGCTGCGCTCTCTTTGAGAACGCTACATTCTCCTGAAGTTGCATTCTGACCCGCTGGAACAAAGGCCAAAAAGCCCAATCCAAGTACTTGAAGACTGAATAGGAAAGTTTATAAATAGAGAAGAATTTGATTTCATTAAAGAGTAAGGCTAGCTAGCAGATCGGGAAGGCTAGAGAGTAAGGCTAGCTAGCAGATCGGGAAACTCTGTACTTAAATTTCATCTTCCTTCTGTTTTGAATGTTCTGCACCTTTTCTTTTCTGTTATGTATTAGAGCAATGATGAACTAAAACCCAAAATTCATTAGGGAGAGGAGCTCTATTGTAATCTCAATGAATCAATGAAACTCTTCTTCTTCTCAATTCAATTGTGTAGCTATAGGATATCTTCTGTTTTGGTTGTGAATTACTCACTCCGGAAGGGGGTTTAATTCAAATTGAATGAGGGTGTGAGCCTCGGAAGGGAAATCACTTACATTAGAATTGGAGCTCTATCCTTCACTATTCTTTTGATCAACACTATTTGGAAGGAAATGAGGTCCTGAGAGTTAGCGTGGCTTATGGATGAGAGAAATGCACTTAACCTCTTCTCATGACAATTGGATCAAGGAACTGGCAAGATTGATTGTGATTAGAGAGATTGGATTGCCAAGGAATTGGGATCCAATCAATTTCAATCTGCCATAGATCTACCCATATGATTGAGAAAGGAGTTGAGACCTAGTTGATTCACGAAGGATTATGATATCTCCAATCCCTGATGAATCACTTTTTTTGAATTTCTTCAACTTAGATCTCTCTTATTTCATTGCAATTTACATTGTCAATTTCTGCACTTTTACTTTCCTGCACTTTAAGATTCAGCTATTTACATTCCTTGCAATTTGAGATTTAGTCCTTTTAAATTTCTTGCACTCTAAGTTTTAGTTATTTAAACTTTTTTCCATTTACTTTCCAAGTTCTTTACATTCTGCACTTTAGATTTCTTGCAAATTACTTTCTGTCAATCCAATTTCACTCAAATCATCAATATTGGCTTAAATAAATTCATCACCATACTAAAATTGCTTGATCCATCAATCCCCGTGGGATCGACCTCACTTTCGTGAATTTTACTACTTGATGCGACCCGGTACACTTGCCGGTTAGTTTGTGTGGAATCGATTTTCCCTCATCATGCGTTTGGCCGGAATGGTCGAGAGGTTGGGTGCGATCCCACTTGCTCGTTAACTTGAAAATATATTCAGATGGCAAGTTGAGGACAGAAGTTCCCTCTCTTGTCATGATGAGGGTGTGGGGAAAGTGGAAAGGTACTCTCCTTCGTATTGTTTCTCCCACATTCTTCTCTGGTTGCAAGGTCAAAAGGCACACTCCTTCGATGTGAAAAGACACTCTCCTTCGTATATCCTCCAGAAGAAGGTGGAAAGGCACTCTCCTTTGTTTATGATCCTCCTAGAGATGCGCAACCTAGAGACAAATGTCTAGGTTAGCTACCAGATGTGTCAGGTTCTAGTGATTTAACCGACACATGAGCTCACGGCCAGTCGGACAGGCATACATCATGTTGCATTTGTTTGCTTTGTTTAGGTGTGCATACTTGTTTTGGTTTGCCTATCTGATAAATTCTGTATAACTGGTAATTGTGATACTTGCTGTAACTGATCTTTAAATATGTTTGCCTTGTATTTCCTTGTGCTTGTGATTGTCTTTCTATTTTGGGTACTTTGGTGGTGGACTGATAATAATGATGAATTGTTTTGAAAAGGGCCGGAGGTCGGATTGAGTTTATTTGGACCAGAGGCCGGGTTAAGTTTATTTGGACCAAAGGCCGGGTTGAATTTATTTGGGCCGGAGGCCGGGTTAGTTTGATTTGGGCCTTAGACCGTGACTGGTTGGACCAGTGGTAAAGGTTGGTTAACAATGATTTATTATTAAGCAATAGAATGCCTTAGAATGTTATGTTAGGTGAAAGTGGAAGCAAGGGTTAGAGTTATATTGTGACTTGGAAACCTTAGAGCATTATAACCGAATTTATGGTTTAGTTATTTCCATTAAGATTATATCAAATCTGAGTGTCGGGGTTCTAGGATCGCCTTCGACTTTCCTGGGACCTTATTTATTATATATGTAGGCACCTTAACCATACTGAGAACCCCCGATTCTCATCTCATACAATATTTGTGGTTTTTCATATGCAGGTTGAGAAGCACCACTCTGTATTCTGGAGTCGCTGATGAAGCGAAAAACTCTTGGGACTCAGGGTCGTATCTTTGTCTATATTTATGTATGTATATAGGATCTCCACCTTGTATTCTATGTTTGTCCCTCTTAGAGGTTGACTCGGAGAAACAGGTTGTCGTTTTTCTACTTTGGGTCATTTTGGGATCCTTTTATATATATATATACTTGTATGTTCTAGCCGGTTTATCTTCGCGAACTGAGTTGGAAGCTTTGTTAATTATATTTTTAACACTCCCTTTTTATTATTCATATAAATATCTCTTACGTTTCTTCGTACGCAAGTTTTCGTTTACGTGAGTATTACGACTTTTGTTTTAAACTTTCTTTCAAAGGCTCCTAGTTATCACTACAAGAAAAAACAATATTTGTAACAAAAAAATTTGTTACGAAAAACCAGAATTTTGAAACAAAAGAAATTTGTAACAAAAAAAGGGCTGTTGCAGTATGTCCCGTTACAAAAAATTTTTGTAACAAAAAATGGTACTGTTACAATTCAAAGTAATATTTTGTAACAAATTTTTTTGATGCAAAAACCGAAACTTGTTACAAAAGTGATAACAAATTTTGATCTTCAAAATATTTTTCGTGACAATATATTTTTTTATCATAAAATTTTGTTACAAAATATAACTTGATTTTGTAACATTTCTTTTTATTTAGTTACAAAAGCACAATATTTATTTTGTAACAATTTTTTTTAATACAAATTACATGCATAATTTACCAAATTATTTTTTTAATTAACTGATATATTAACTACTTCACTAAGCAAGTAAATATTTATATAATATGTAAAAACAAAGATAATTCAAACATGCTTCATTTAACTAAAATTATTTTAAAACAAAATAACATTAGTGACTACATTGATTAGTTCTACAAGTTATATTTCTTAAACAAGTTCAACCAAAAGTTAAAAGTCTAACACAAATTAGTGTCTCTATGAATCAAAATGTTCTTGAGTCCTTTAGATAGCATGTTGTCACCATTTTAACACTCCTGTAAATGAGAAAAATCGAAACAAAAAATTAGATATAAGATATAACACCAATTATAATTTTTTTTCATTAACTTTTATCCAAATTTTTAGAAAAATTTTGATAAAACCTCCCCTGAAACTTGGATATTTCCACCGTCAACGGTTTCATAAAAAACAACCAATTCATTACTTACTTCTCAGCCAATACACAACCAAATTTATCAAACCAAATAGAACATTATCCATATACAATTAAACTATACTAATAATATATAAATCATCTATGAATATGTATTAAAACCATAAGTAATTTTAGGGGTACCTTTAATTGTCTAGTTTCTTTCATTGTCAAAGCGCGCTATGAATGAGTTCACAACGGCTTGTTGAGCTTCCAATTGAGCTTTCACTCGAGCTAATTCTTTCTCTTGCCGTGTTCGTTGCTCTTCAAGTTTTTCTTTGAACACCTCAATAGTTGTCACAATGAAAAATTCAAACCTGAAAAGAAGAACTTCCAAAGTATCAACAACAGCCTTGGATGGTTTCCCTTGCACTGAAATAGGAGACAACCCAGATAAGTTCAGTTTTGCACAACATAAATAGTCCCTTTATAATATTTGAAAAGATCAATTTGGATTGTATGATCTACAATATAGAAAGAGAAATAAATTACTTACCAAAGATTAAAGGGAGGATAATGAGGCAGATAAGGAAAGTCATCCTCACGAGAAATGAACAGCCCAACGCATTCAACAAAAGGCCTAAGATCAAAATTACAAATAAAGAAAAAAAGAGAAGAGCCAGTTACAGAAGAGTTGAATTGAATGTATGAATCAACAGAAAAGAGCTGAATTTACAGCAGATAAAACATAAAAACAGAAAAAGCCATAAATATTGTCAACACATACTTAAATTCTTTTTTCCTATAGACATTACAGTATTCATATAACTTTAAAATTACTTAATCATGTTAAACATGTTATCATAATTTGATAACTTACCTCTGTTATTTAACAATAGTTCACACTACCAGAGCAAGCAAGCACTCATCATTTTAGCACAAAACTTTCTTGCTATCAAGTTTACATCACTAACTTCATAGTATTTTCAACATACTCTTGCACACTACAGTATACACATATCAACATGTTCTACCTTACTATAATAAAATCAACCAGATACACAACCAGTCACACATTTAATCCACAACCAAAATCCATCACATATCAAGTATTCATCTATTTGAAATAATCATGTAAACTTTTCAGGCATTCAAAGTTTAAAATATTTAATTTAATAAAATATCTCCTACCTCGATGCCGTAATCCGAGGAAATTGCTAAACACAGCAGCTCCATCGGCAATTCCAGCACCTGCTTCACACATTTGGACCTATATAGAGATGTACTAAAATTTTTGAATTTTTAACTTTGATTTAGACCATATCATGAAAGGGACCCTTGGAGCAACTGTTTAGTTTTCTCCATTTGATCTCCCGGTCACAAGTGTGGTGCTTGCCATAGGTTAGATCACTTACATTACCCATTGAGTACAGCCATTCCCGAAATCCTGTGTAACACAGGAAGTTTGTGCACTAGACTGCCCTTTTTAGACCATATCATGTCCAAATTCATTTTCAAGTTCACGTATGTTTTCACTATTTTCCTATTCAACCAAGTTGGAGATAAAATATACACCAGTTTCGCAATCTCTTATTAAAATAGAACAATGAAGACAAGTATGATACATGTTTCAAATAGCACTTATCTATTACTTTAAAAAATTTAAGGCAGCCAATGGGTAACACAAGAATTTAGATTGAATCAAAATCAATGATACTTACCTCTATTAACCGTCCATTTGCAACAAGCCTTGGGCACAAATCATAGTAAAGATAACCAGCAAGAAAAGTGGAATGATTTGGAACAGAAACCTAGGAGATTAAAAGAGAACAGAGTGATGATTTTGGATAAAAGAGTATGACAAAAGAAGCAAACTGAATCTTCAGTTGTATTAAATCAATTATATTGCAGAGTAGAATCATTATACTGTCAGGTAGATAACAGTCTCCATCCTCAAAGCAACCAAGAGGAGAAATACCCAACCATAGATCCAATGTAGCTTTGACATCTTCAAAGATTTGCTGGTTAATATACAAAACAAAGAAAGCTTACTAACTTAGCAAAATAAGAAATTCAATAAGACAAAGTATATAATTGATTCTAAGACCATAACTGAGGACAACATTCACCTTAATTGGGCATACAACAACGATGAGAACTCCTCCTCTCCCTCACGTTCTGTTCGTTTTTCCCCTTTCTTGCCTGCGACGGTGATGGCGACGGGCCCTGGCAGCAACGCCAGTGGATTAGCGGTGACAGAGGCAAGGCACGGCGGCGACAGAACCCTTGGCGACAAGACGCGACGGCTTCGTGGCAGCAGAGCGCGGCGATGAGATCCCCTTCCAGGGGCGGATTGTGGCAACATTGAAGGCTCTATGACGGGAGTAACCCGACGGCGACAGTGGAAGCTTCAGTTGCAACAAGGACGGTCTCCAAGGGCGACGGCGGGGACGGCGGAAACAACCCCCGGCGACAGCAGCGGCGTCCTCTTGCTCGATCGCTCCTCCTCTGCATCACTCTCCTCTCTCTGATTTTCCATTTCTGAAATTTGTTACGTTGAAGGGGATGAAATGTGGTAGGGTGCGGCTGAATGATGGTATCTTGGTAAGGAAGGGTAAAATTAGGGTTAGGTCCCTCATTTTGGGAATTAGGATTTCTGATTTTCAATTTGAAAATTAGGGGTATAAATTAAAGATTTTATAAAAAAAAATAAATATAAATAAATATTTTGATAAAATTAAAGAATAAAATAATTTTAAAATAAAAAATATTTTATTAAAAATATTTAAAAATATTATTTATCAATATATTGTTAAGTTTAATTAATTATTTTTAATTTAAATTATAAAATAAACATATTCATCGAATTCTATATATTATAGTTTAAATCTAAAATATCAATTATCTAATTAAATCATATACCTTTTTATTATTTTTCTATCACCAGAACCTTAATTTTAATTTATATGAAATAACTAATTATAATAAAAATTATACATAAATATTAACTGACTTAAACTTAAAGTATTTATAAAAATCAATCTAATCATTTCTAATAAATTAATCTCTAAAAGTAAAAATTAATAAAACAGAACATAATTCATTCGTAATAAAAATTACTTAAATTGAACGGTACAATTCTTTCTTATTTTTTAATTAAAAAAATGATAATTTCAATTATACTAATTATTCAATAAAGATTATATAAAAATTCTAATTAATTTAAACTCCAATTATTATAAAAAAATTCATATAACTCCTAATTATTTTTAAATTCAAAGTATCATAGAGTTTTATTTAATTACTTTCAATAAAATAATTTTCTTAAAATAAAATTTTCAACAAATATAATAAATTTAATTATCCAAAAACTTGAGATGTTCATCAATATATCAATGAGTTCAAATAATTATTATAATTCAAATTATAAAATAAACGTATTAATCACATTTTATAAAATACAGTTTTAAATCCGAAAATATCAATTATTCAGATTATTGATATAACTTTTCATTATTTTTCTATTACCAAAACTTTAATTTTAATTTATATAAAACAACTAATTATGATAAAATTAACTTAAAGTATTTATAAAAATCAATTTAATCATTCCTAATAAATTAATCTCTTAGAGCTCAATTTAATAAAATAAATCATAATTTATTCATAATAAAAATTACTTAAAATATATAAAATATTTTAATTTTTGAAACAAAATAAAATTATTCTGAAAAGAATTATATAAACAATTTTTTTTACTCTCAAAGTGTTTAACATTTTGAAATAATTTTTTGTTATAAAATATAATTACATTTTGTGACAAACAAAAAACTTATTACAAACAATGTTGAATTTTGTGACAAATTAATTTTTTGTTACAAAACAATTGAAGTTTTTGAAACAAAAAGATATTTTGTTACAAAATATTTCAAATTTTTGCAACTACTTTATTCTTTGTTACAAAATATTATAATATTTTGTAACAAAACAACAATTCGTTACAAAAACTAATATAATTTATAACAAAAAAAATGAGGTTGTTACAAAATATTAGCATGTTTTGTAACAATTTGTAATGTTGTTACAGAACATTATTCTTTTGTAACAATCACCAATTATTATTACAAAAAATTATTTTTCGTAACAATTTTAAATTTGATACAAAATTTTTGTTACAAATATTCCATTTTCTTGTAGTGTATAGACCTTTTTCACTATATTATATATATAATTTTACTCTTAGAGGTTATAATACCTCACCACCTCTGTCTTATGACTTAAGCATAAGATTTTGTGTTGTAGGGTGTTACATTATGGTATCAGAGAAGTTCGTTTCCCGTAGAGCCTGGGGAATGGACTGACTATGCTTCTGAGCATACTCTGGCTGTGTGTACATGTTATTTAGGATGTCTGCTTGACATATATAGCATAATTATTCATGAACATTACCTTTGGAGATTTGAAGCACTAGACTTTAGATATTAAGACTGATCACCTTAATATCAATTGTTCGGTGTGGACATGACCCCAAAGGGCTTCTCGTGGACGCAAGTGAGGTGATACAGCTGAATTTGTGGATGTTGTTGTGCGAGCTATTGCTGAAGGGATGGAGCGAATAACCTAGGGATTGTGATGGAGACGGTAATGGATTAGGTGGTGGAGAAAGATAAGGATTAGAACTTGTGCATCTGGACTAAAGGTCGATGACATTTAGTTAAAGAGATGAAGGGATTCAAGGAGTGATCTGGAAGAGTAGTAGCATGATTAAGATCTTAGTGGCTTATAATCAGAGTGACATAGCGAAAGCGCAGTAATTTTGATAGATCTAGAATTGTAGTGACATGGGGAAAGAGTTTTAGGATATGAGGGTGTCTTGAGGAATCGGCGTAGGATCGAGAAGTGGAAAGTGTGTGTGATTTAGGTTATAACAGATTGAATTAGACTAAGAGATTGGAGAATTGATTAGTGTTTGAAATAGCTAAGAAGGATTTGAGATTAATTAGGCTTAGATGGACTCTTGAAGGGTAAGTAAGTTTGCAGTTGTTGAAAAGGAACTAGACTAAGTTAAGAGTGAAACAAAGGGATAGAGTTAGGCTTGAATATGATTAAGTTTATAATGTTGTACCTGAGACTAGAGAATGTGAATTTATGTTTGAATTCATGTTAGAAGAATAAATAAATGATAAGAGATCGGTTGGATATGAGAGAGCATATATGAAGATTTGATAGCAAATTTTCGAGGATGAAAATTTCTGTTAGGGGGGTAAGATGTAAAATCTGTGAAATTAGTAAATAATTAGCAAATAAATTAATTATTATTCTAACAAATTAGAAAATATAATTTTATAGTTTAATAATATAGAGAAAATTAAAATAAGAATTTTGACACTAATTTTAAAAAATTTGGCCCAAGATTGGGCTGAACGGGCCGAACCAGTTGGACTGGACCCAAACTGGTCCCAATAGCCTAATATATATAAACCTAAAGCTAAGCAATTCAGCCACAAACCTTCCCCATATGTGATTCACGCTGAAATGGAACAAAGGTGAGAAGTGAGGTTCCAATTTCAATTTCAATCTTCAATCCAACGTAACTTTTGATTCGGAACTTCGATTGACAAGCCGTCAGCGGCCACGCGTTCGTCTCGGAATTCTCTACAAAAATTACATATCAATTTGATAAGTGAATCACGTTTTCTCACCCAACTATCCCTTTTTTAGTTCGTGATTTTAGGTTTTGGTAATTGAGAGATTTTGTGATTTTGATGGTTTAGAGGTACTCTAGCGGTGGATAATCACTAGTTTTTGTCCATTTAACTCGTGGGTAAAGGTAAGAAAACTCTAAACCCTTGTGGTTTGCCCATTTTTGTGTACCCTAGTTCTAATTTAGTGAATTGTGTAAATTAGATTGAATTTATGTTAATTTGGAGCTTGAGTTGGTAAATTGGAGCTCTTGGAACAACTCTTGGTATATGGATTTTGGAAGTGGAACTTGTGAGCTTGCCTTGTAGGTTTGTCTTGGGTTATATGACGAAATCGGCCAAGGTATGGTTTAGCTTTCTCATATTTAATATATAATATCTTGTGAAAACTTAGGCTAGATGACCATATGATAGGTTGGAATGTATGATTATGTTTGATGACTAGCACCTTTGATGTTGATTACTATTTTTCATGATGGTGTGTTAAGTGATGAGTTAATGGAGATTTATATAATGATATGAATGTGTGTATATATATGTATATTGGGTTGGTGAATGTTAAACTTGATGATGTCTTTGGGATATTAAGAGTAAGAAATGGTAGGTTGTGAAGGTTATTGTGGTGATGGCAAGGATATGTTGTGTTGATGATTTTGGTGTATAGTATATTAGGTTTGAGTAACTGTGTCTGGCCGGAATGTCGATGTGTGTGTGTGGCCGGAATGGTCGAGATATGCGTGTGGCTGGAATGGTCGAGAGGGCAAGATTTGGGTGCAATCCCACTTGCTCGTTAACTTGAAAATGTATTCGGATGGCAAGTTGAGGACAGAAGTTCCCTCTCTTGTCGTGATGAGGGTGTGGGAAAAGTGGAAAAGAACTCTGCTTCGTATTGTTCCCCCCCCCCCCCCACATTCTTCTTTGGTTGTAAGGTGGAAAGGCACACTCCTTCGATGTAGAAAGGCACTCTCCTTAGTATATCCTCCAGAAAAAGGTGAAAAGGCACTCTCCTTCATTTTTGATCCTTCTGGAGATGCGCAACCTAAAGACAAATGTCTGGGTTAGCTACCAGAAGTGTCAGATTCTAGCGATTTAACCGACACGTGAGCTCACGGCCAGTAGCACAGGAATGCATCATGTTGTATTTGTTTGCTTTGTTTAGGTGTGCAAACTTGTTTTGGTTTGCCTATCTGATAAATTCTGTATAACTGGTAAATGTAATACTTTTTGTAACTGTTCTTTAAATATGTTTGCCTTGTATTTCCTTGTGTTTGTGATTGTCTTTCTGTTTTGAGTACTTTGGTGGTAGACTGATAATAATGATGAATTGTTTTCAAAAGGGGCAGAGGCTGGGTTGAGTTTATTTGGACCAGAGGCTGGGTTGAGTTTATTTGGGCTGGAGATCGGATTGGTTTAATTTGGACCTTAGACCATGACTGGTTGGACCAGTGGTAAAGGTTGGTTAACAATGATTTATTAGTAAGCAGTAGAATACCTTAGAATGTTATGTTAGGTGAAAGTGGAAATAAGAGTTAGACTTATATTGTGACTTGGATACCTTAGAGCGTTATAACAGAATTTATGGTTTAGTTATTTCCTTTAAGATTATATCATATCTGAGTGTCGGGGTTCTAGGATCGCCTTCGGCTTTCCTGGGACCTTATTTATTATATATGTGGGCACCTTTACCATACTGAGAACCCCCGGTTCTCATCTCATACAATATTATTTGTGGTTTTTTAGATGCAGGTTGAGAAGCACCACTCTGTATTCTAGAGATGCTGATGAAGCGAAGAACTCTTGGGACTCAGGGTCGTATCTTTGTGTATATTTTTGTATGTATATAGGATCTCCACCTTATATTTTATGTTTGTCCCTCTTAGAGGTTGACTCGGAGAAACAGGTTGTCATTTTTCTACTTTGGGTCATTTTGGGATATATATATATATATATATATATATATATATATATATATATATATATATATATATATATATATATATATATATATATATATATTATCTTCGTGAACTGAGTTGGAAGCTTTATTAATTATATTTTTGACACTTCCTTTTTATTATTCATATACATATCTCTTATGTTTCTTCCTACGCAAGTTTTTGTTTATGTGAGTATTATGACTTTTGTTTTAAACTTTTCTTCAAAGGCTCCTAGTTATAGATCTTTTTCACTATATTATATATATAATTTTACTCTTAGAGGTCGTAACACCTCACCACCTCTGTCTTATGACTTAAGCATAAATTTTATGTGGTAGGGTGTTACAAGGCGTGGTGAAAACCGGCGACAAAAGTAACGACGCGGCTGACGGCGATGGCTTCATAGACGGCAACGCAGTTAACGGCACGACTCCCTATCCTCGCTGTTCTGGCGGCGACAGCAGTGCAGCCCTCTCTCCTCATCCTCGGATCTCCTTTCCTCTCTCTCCCCTTTCTCCCTCTTCATGCTTCTCTTCTTCCCCTTTCTTTCTTTTATTTCTTTCCCAATTGCTGTGTTAGGTTTCTTTTTGTGTGTATTGAGTGTGAGTGTGTGACCGTGGGTGAGTGAGTGATGGGTGTGGCTACTGTTTGTGTGTTAGAGGGTTAGGGTAGAAAATTAGGTTTAAATAAAATTAGCATTAGGTCAGGGTTTTAGTTTAGGTATTTTTATTAACAATAAAGATAGTAGTGTAATTTTATGAAGTAAATAAAAAATAGGATAATAATAAAAATTAAATAAAATATAAAGTATCCATCTTTAAAAACACCTTCTAATTAATAATCTTTAAATAATTTTCAGTTAAATACCAATTTAGTAAAAATTGGAGATAACTAAATTAATTCTCCTTTATTTATAAAATAAGGTTAAAAATCTTTATATTAAAATTAAGGCATATAGAATACTCATTATTTTTCAATTATAAAAACTCTAAATAATAAATAAGAGTTTACTCAACTTTTATATAAAAATCTCTACAATATAGTCTTAAATAAATATAATACATCATAAATAATTTATTAATAACTTTTAAAAATTCAGGGTCTTACACAATCCGTTCCAGGGGATCATCAAGGGTTCATATGAAAAAATATTGATCACCATGTTAGATATTTGTTTCATATTATTTGATTCTTCTATTTTCATATGGCACTTTCATTTTCTATCAAAAAAATTTTCTTCCTATCCTCATTCACATACCTGTTTACATATATAACCTTCAACTATAATGATCTTTAAATCGATCATCATATCAAGTCAATAAAGTACCAAAGAATTAGATTATTTTTGCTATTATTGCTGTTGTATGTTTTTAATCATAACCAATTTTGGAAATTCATGGTGGCAATAATGAAAACAAACTTCTGCATTGTTGGTGATGATACTGCAGAACATTATATTTCCTTGCAAGCTTCACCATAGTTTTTTAGGTTTTATGCTGTCTTTAAATATTATGGTGAACTCAAGTGAAAATAAATAAAATCTAGTTTTGATACATGTTATTGATTGGAATCGGAGCTCTTCGGTTACGAAAACCTTTCGGAACCAATGTGCCATTTGAACATTAGCAAATGAGATCTAATTGATGTATGTACAATGATATTTCATATTTTTTATTATAGTAAGGTAAAAAGTGAGATCTAATGTATGTTACAATGGTGTATTAAACTTGAAACTTTTCATATTTTTTACTTATACTTTTTATATGTAATGGACGTCTCTTTTGAATTTGATGTTATCATAAAATTATATTTATTCTAAAAGTTTAAATTAATAGGAGAAGATATATAATTATTTATATTTTTAATAGATCTTTGTCTCAAAATTTATCATTTTTGTATTTTTTACAATGATTTTTATTTCCGATATTTACATATATTTTTTATTATCATAAAACAAAGAAGTGTCGAGAATATGAGAATATTATTTCTATTCTAACTATTAATAAAACAAATAGATGGAAGCACAAAGACCAATTTACATTTTATTATATTTTGTTTTGCATACATAACTAAATCAAATAAAAGACATTACAAAATTAGTTTTTTCTTTAAATTGGGTGATCTTATAATCATGTACTTGTAACACCCTACCACACAGAGCTTTACGCTTAAGCCGCAAAACGGAGGTGATGTGGTATTACGACCTCTAAAATAAAAAAGGGTACATATAATAGCAGAAAGAATATAATAAACTAGGAGTCCTGAAGAACAGAAGAAATAAAAATCGCGAAATAAAAATGCAACGCCCAGGAAACGAGTTAACTTGTGTACTAAGAAAACTATAGCTATCAGTTATGAGATAACAAAAGTGAGAATAGAGGGCCAAAGATACAAAATAACAAGCTCCTAACTTAGCCCGCAAAGTCAAAGCTGGCCGGAGAATATATACACATATATATTCATATCCAAAATCCAAATTGACATAAACAAAATCTTGTCTCTCCATAAGCCTCTAAGAGGGTCAAAGGGATCAAGTCATGCAGAAAGGAAACTAAGTACGTATATATACATAACTGTGCAAAAAAATAACCCAATAACTACTTCGCTTTAGAAGTCCAGACGCCTAACGAGGTGCCTCTCAACTTGCATCTGAAAAACAACAACATAGTATGGGGTGAGAACCAGAGGTTCTCAGCATGGTAAAGGTGCCACACATATAAGATATAAGGTCCTGGGAATACCAGAGACAATCCTAGAACGCCGACACTCAGATTATAAAGCTTAAAGTATTATACAAAAATCATGAAAGGGTGGTTTTCTAAGAGTATCTAGGCCTAACCTAACTTAATCTTAAATCTAAGTCTCACTTCCCTTCCTCCATACCACCATCTCCATCAACATATCACAGACAAACAAACAAATAAAGGCAAGCACAAGAAGGTTACAAGTATTGTAGGTAACAAATATACATTTAACATAGCAAATACACTTAGGCACACCCACTTAATGCACAACAAGTAATTTAAGTAATATGCACATGATGCTTGCCTATCCTATGGCTGATGAGTCTCATCTGTCGGTTATCAAGCCAACCCGACAAGTCCGGTTTGCTAAATCTTTGGACTGTCCTACGACACGCATCCCCATGAGTCTATGCATAGCTTTTTCTCATATATATATCAAATCACTCAATGGGGGTACCATTTCCGGGAATTTATAAGTGCCCAGTCACCCTTACGTCATAGGGTCAAGAGAGTATCGAGTTTTTAACCAGGTACACGTGGTGGCAAACCACGGTACTTTATCCAGGGAATCTCGTATCTCAGATCATTTGATTATTCAAGCCAAATATCATACATAATCATTCATTTGATTATTCAAGCTAAGTATCATACATGATCATATGTAACATTTCATAATCAATTCATCACTTTTCAGCTTTACTTCACCTTCAAGTTATCCCCATTTCCAAACTTCATTTGATTATCAGTTTTAATACTATTATTTATGACTAAAGGAATGAAAATAGAGGTTTAAAAGTTTGAAATAAGGTTTAAAACTCATAAAACCACATTTGCTGAAACAGGGGCCACGCATACGCGTGGCTCACGCGTACGCGTGGGAGTGTAATAAAGCATCTCGCGCACGCATCCCCTTGTCATGCCTACGTGTAGGTCAGTAACTCATGTCACGCGTATGCGTGAGCCATGCGTATGCATGGACATGCATGCTGGCTCATTACGCGTATGCCTAGGGCCATTCACGTACACAGCCAAAATTCCTATACCACGCGTACGCGTAAACGTACGTTTTTCCAAAAAAAAATCAGATCAACCAGAAAGCTGCATAATCATGAAGTATTCACCTGCATAATTACATATTTCACACCAAAACTTCTGACGTGCATAACTTAATTGTTTTAAATCGTTTTTCTTTCGTTCTTCTAACGGCATAATCTTAACGAATCTAATTTTCATTTAAAACAAGTTGGAATCAATTTGAGGTTCCAGAAGCCAAGTTATATCTCGCCGAAGTTCGGTCAAAAAAACCAATTTTCATCATACTTCAAAAACCTCAATTTTCTTTAAACAATTTCAGTGTTCACTTCCTTTACCTGCATACAGCACAAACATACAATATATAACAACTCCAAATCACTCTATTAACCATAAATCATCATTACCATCAATTAACAAAATTCCATACTTCCTTCAACAAAATTACCACTATTTTGCCATACATGCATATGCAATCATTACCACCAACTTACCAACAACACCACCAACACATACATAATTTTTATTATCAATCAATGCTATTAATGCTAAGCATCCAACATACATAATCTTTCCAACCTATCCTATGATTCTCTAGCCTAAGTTTTCACAGAACATTATATATTAAATGCAAAAAACTTAAACCATACCTTGGCTGATTTTCCGCGTATTGTCCAAGGCAACTTACTAAAATAAACACAGCCCCCAAAAGTCCAATAAAATAGCTTCCTCCAAGTTTTAATATTCACAATTTCAAGCTCCAATTATTTATTCACAACCTAATACACATTTATAACACATATATACCCAATTTAATACCCAAGGCATAAATTCAGTAAATTAAATAGGATTCATGGTATCCTCACCTTACCCAAGCTTCGTATAAGCAAGAGTGAACATTTTTCTCAAGCTAATTAGATCCTAAAACATCAAAGAGTAAAGAAATTCAATACCTCCACTTAATTTAATGAAAATTGGGGAAGAAGAGGCTGAGAGTGAATAAGTGGGTTACCTATGAAATTGTTCTGATAGAAACTTAGAGCTCAACACGGTGGTCGCGTGGCCGTAAACTTTGCGGCGATCGGAGCTCGGACGGAAGAGATACGTGGGTTTGAATTTGCCGTAAGGATTATGGAAAGCTTCTCTTCTCCTTTCCCCTATTGTGTTTCAGCGCTGTTTTCTGCTGAATTGGGGAAGATGAGAAGCCTGAGTTCACTTAAGTGCTGGGCCGGTTGGGTCCACGGGCCTAGTTTGGGTCCAGTTCAACCGGTTCGGCCCGTTCGGTTTAATTTTGGACCGAATTCTTCGAAATTAGTGTCAAAACTCGTTTTGACGAGCTCTATCCTAATTTAATATAATATTCACATTTCTTATTTTTTTATTAACAATTAATTTATTAACTAATTATTTACTTATTTAACAGGGTTTACAATACTAGTTGCTCTTATGAATTTCAAAATATTTATCACTTTAAAATTTGGATGGGTCTAAAATTTAAGGAAAATTATAAAAAAAGATTCTTAAAAGATTTTAGCTTGTCAAAAAGATTAAACTAACAAAAATTTTTTCAAAAATTCAAAATTAGAACAAATTAAAGATAATCAAAGAATATTATTTTTTTATAAACACTAAATAGTGAATAATGAGAATCCTTAAATGTGTATATGGGTGTGTACTATGAATAAGTTTCTCATGTTATAACATCTAGAATTGAAAGTTGTGCATAATTGTCTAATCTATTAAAAAGAAAAAGATTTAATGTCCAGGTGAATAATTAGACCTCTTATGAGTATCAATAGGGATATGTCAAAAGTGATAATAATAGGATCCAACTATATCTATCAAGTATTTATTCCAATGTTGGACAAATTAATAGATTTATTCAAAACAAACCTTAAACTTTACAAAATTCTAAAGCATTAATAAGGATGTGTTTTTTTCCCTTTTTTTCAAGATTTAAAAAATTATATATGGATCGGACAAAGATTTAAACATTAAAAGAAATTAAACTTGAATATAAAAATAAAATTGAAATTGATTGGGCGCTACATTTTTAACGAGGGTCTCTTCCAAATTAAGCTCACATGAGTCATGATATAACTCTTCTTCCATAAATCATAACAAAAGAATCCTCAATCATTGGTTTTCATCAGTTTGTCAAATTGTAAAATTCATAGCAATTAACCTTATTTTTAAGGGCAATCAAAACAACAATGTGCAAGTAAAAAAAGACACACAAAACAATTGACATCATAAAGGAGGAAAATTCCATATACCATGTCAAGAAAACAACGGCGTTACTTGGTAACATTTTGCCTCAAGCTAAGGTGGTTATCATGACTTCTTTGAAGAATTAGACCCACCATTGTTTGTTCAAGACATGAGATTCAAGCTCAAGTCTTTGTTCTACTTTGCTCCTTTGTTAACATTATTATCATCATTATCGTTTGTCTAAATTTTTCAGGACTAATTTGATTGAAAAAATTCTTTAACGATAAATTAACGAACGACCTATCTTTTAGACACTAACTTAGCTATTAACCCTTAATTTATAGAAAAAAATTTTCATTGCATCTTTAACGTGCATAAGCTGCTCGTCTATGTAATACCAACTAAGTTCACCAATAATTTTGAATTTGAATTTTGAATTTTTCGACTATCTTCTCTCATGGATTGTTTGAAATCCTAAACTTTCTCGTGATAAAAATTTTATTGAATTTTTTTTTTTACAAAACTACTATTAAATTGAAAAAAAAAAGTTAGTTTTTACTTACAATTCTGTTAGGTAACTAATTAGGGATACAGCCAATGCCAACTAGTAAAAAAAAATCCATTAACAAAAAAAAAATATTACCCCAATTTCAGAGTCATCTTAATATCACTTTCACTCTCATCCACAGTAAAAAAAATCACAAAAAAATAAAAAATATCTGAAACGTAACAAAAAGAAACATCTAAAATCATTGTAAAAGATTATCTAAAACTCTTTCACTTATGATAAAGAAGAACGTATCACTTTTGGATATAAAAATATCCAAAACCTAACAAAAGAGAGATATCCAAAAGCATTTTAAAAAATTTAAAACCTAATAAAATGAGACATCCAAACTTTGCAAAAAGAACATCCGAAAACTAAGAAAAGAAACATCTAGAACCATTAAAAAAATCGAAAACCTAAAAAAATGAAACATCCAAAATATATAATAAAAATACATTTGAAATCTAGGAGAAAGAAACATCCAAAACTAGTAAAAAAGAATCTTCCAAAACTTAGAAGAAAAAGGTTCGGAGGTGGCAAATGTGATGTCGAGGCCTCTTTTTAAGAGGCTTTTGTCAAACATGGGGAGTGGTTGATATAGTCTTGTGCTGAAAATGTCACCAATAGAACGTGAAGCTCTTTTTTGTCATCAGAAGCCATAGTTTCACAAATAGAAACTAATAACAATGGGATGGAGATATTATTATAGCGTTACTTTTTTTAATATTGATTATTGAATATGTGGGACGAGTAGTTGTAGGGGAGGTATCGCAGCACAAGAAATTGCAGGGGAGGCGCACGTCACGGCACGAGAAATTATATGGGAAGGCATGCACATCATAGGATGAGGTGGTGTTGCGGAAATCAGGGTAGGAGAGGTAGGGGGCGCGGCGCCGCGAAGAGAAGAGTTGGGAGGGAGGCGGCGGTGCACGAGGGGTGTACCTTGAGGGCGCTCAAAAGGAATTGTAAAGGGAGTTCATGGCGTCACGGGAGAGAAAAGTTGGAGAGGGCGAGGTCGCGCTAGGGGTTGAGGTTGGAGCGCGTGTTTCTGAATCTAATCATAACTTTTGGAATTTTCAAAATCAAATTTTTTAAAAAAATTTTGAAAAATTGTTCAAGTTGGCTGTACATAGAGTTGGTTATCTATACTCTCTCTTTTACAAAAGAAAAATATCTTTCTACATTAAATGTTAAAATTTTTTAACATACATACAAAATCTGTCTAAAACACTAATGCATATTTAGACGAAATTTATATAGATTGTTATTTTTGTCTCAAATAAATATGTACAAAATATTTTAGATTACTTTAGAGAGTAGTTAAAAATAATATACTAAAAAAAATTTGAGGCTAATTATACACAAATTTATAATAGAATTAACATTTTTTAAAACGAGTCTTAAATCTGTGTGAAATTATTATGTATATTTAAATAAGGATATTTATACGGTGCAAAATCCATATGATTCTTTACTACTCGATCATGCTAGATATATTTATTCCATATTATTTAAGGTCTCATATGACCATTCTTGTCTTCGTTATACATTTTTCCTCTTTTATATATGTATTATGTCTTCAAAAAAGATTTACATATCAACTCAATAAAGTACCAAAAAACTATATTATAGTATTCCTTCTTGGATTGATCTCATATATAATTTGAGTGATAATTTTTGTTAAACATATTTTTTGTGAGTGTTTTGGGCAACGCGACTACCTGCGATTGCTACCTAGAAAGGGACATCAAATTGTGCATAATTTGAATGTTTCTTTGGAACACATTCATCTAAGGCACATTCACATACATACGTTGGTGTGACTGTTCAAAAGAATTAGAACAAGAGGATGCTCATGATGAGGTTTGGGTTGCCATTCAAGGTTTTACTATTGTCGTTTTCTTTTTTGTTGAGAATGTAATAATGGAAGTATCTTTTTGAGTTTGTTATGTAATTAGATTATCTTATTAGAGTGACAATGAAAATCTCTGTAAATAATTAATCGAAAAAAGAATTTATTAGAGGAACAACAAAAATCTATGTCAATAATTAATCAAAAAAAATTATTCATTTAAGAATTTAACATTAGATATTTAAAATCTAACAATCACATATTTAAAAAAACATGTTAATTGGTTGATTGTTCCTTGCGATTTATCCAAGTGTATAATATATAAGTCATAATATAATTGTATTTATCATTTTGCTTTGGTGTGTACAAATAATGTATGTTTTTATTTCTCTTATTGAGAATCAAGCGTTTTATTTAAATAATAACAATTTAAATTGATACCATCTTAATTCACTAATAATTTTGAATTTTTCGATTGTCTTCTCTCATGGATTGCTTTAAATCTTGATGAACTTTCTCGCAATAAAAGTTTTATTGAAATTCTTTTTTTACAAAACTACTATTAGATTGGAAATAGTTTTTACAAATAATTAAGTTAAATAATCAACTAGCAATGCAACCAACTACAGTTAATTAGTGAAAAAAAGATGTCCATTAATGAAAAAAATAGTATTGCAACTTCAAAGCCACCCTAATTTTACTTTTACTCTCATTCACAGTAAAACACAAAAAATAAAAAGAAGCATATGAAACGTAACAAAAAAACATCTAAATCATTGTAAAAGATTATCCAGAACTTTTTCAATTATGGCAAAGAAGAACGCATCACTTTTGGATATAGAAACATCCAAAATTAAAAAAAGAAAAATTCAAGGCACGAAGGATTGTCGGTGAAGGCGTGCGCATCACGAGACAAGGTGTTACATGGAGAGGCGCGACGCCACTGTGATCAAGATTAGAGGGGGAGGGCCATGGCATCGTGAAGAGAAGAGTTGGGGGGAAGACGCGGCGATGCGTGAGGTGCGATGGACCTTGAGGGCATTCGAGAGGAATTACAGAGGGAGGTCATGGCATTGCGGGGAGAGGAATTAGAGGGAGAGGTTGCATTAGAGGTTGAGATTGGATAGTGCGTGTTTTGTGAACCTAATCCTAATTTTTGGGAATTTAAAAATTTTTTGAAATGTTGTTCAAATTGGCTGTACATAGAGTTGGTTTCCTATACTTTCTCTTTTACAAAAGAAAAACATCTTTCTACATTAAATGTTACAAATTTTTAACATGAATACAAAATCCATATGAAACACTCATGCACATTTAAACGAAATTTACATCGATTGTTATTTTCGTCCCAAATAAATTTTTGCGAAATATTTTGGATTATTTTAGAAGGTAGTTAAAACTAATATAGTAAAAAAATTTGAGGCTAATTATACACAAATTTATAATAGAATTAACATTTTTCAAAACGAGTCTCAAATCTATGTTAAGGTATTATGCACATTCAAATGAAATACAAACGAATTCCAATTTGTCTTAAATATGTTGCTAATTTGTTTAAAAAGTTTTTGTGCCAGCTAAAAAATGTTTGTCAGGAAATTTTGGGACCAAATTTAGTTGATTTGAAACTATTTTTTATAACCTTGAAAGGTAATAGTGCTGAATTGAAAGAGAAGAGTAAAGAGTGGTAGAGTGATGAGAGTCTGGGGAGACGGAGACTGAGACTGAGAAGAAGAAGAGAGAAAGGATTTCACTAATTTGGTAAAGGTGAATTGAATTGAGACACATACTTACATTCTGTTACTAATAGCTGGCAATTTATTGTGCCTAATGACAACTAATTTGTAACTAATTTAACTGAGAGAGGTTGTAACTGATTCTGCTGACTCAGCTACCTAGCTTAACTAATTCAGTTCAACTTAACCATTACTCTATCATGCATTCTGCTATTTGAATCCATTATTTAGCTCAACACTACTCACTCCATCAACCTACACCAAAATCCATTAAAAATAATTAATTTTAAACAACACATGTATTTATTTGATATTTGATTTGAGGGCAAATTTTTTTTATAAACTAAATTAACACGATTAGACAATAATAAATTAAATTCACTTTTCAACAATAAATTTTTTCTTATAATTATTCCAGACAAGATTCTAGGCTTTATTTTTTCCCTTAATAATGAAACAAAAAATCTAAATAGCTTTAGACTTTACAATTAATGTGTTCATGCATCTAGTTATAATTTTATTAGGTATATGCGATTTGTTTGAGATGCAATAAATGTATAAATATCCATCCATGCAGTGCAAAATCTGTATGATTCTTTGCTACTCATGCTAGATATATTTGTTCCATATTGTTTAAGGTCTCATATGTCTTGTCTTTTCTTTCATATATGTACTATCTCTTCAAAAAAGATTATTGTAGATCTACACAATATATCAACTCAATAAAGTACCAAAAAACTATATTATAATATTCATTGATTGATTGTTCTCATATATAATTTGAGCAATAATGTTTGTTAAACATACTTTTTGTGAGTGTTTTGGGCAACGCAACTACGTGCGATTGCTATATTGAGAGGAACATCAAATTGAGCATAATTTGAATGTTTCCTTGGAACACATTCATCTAAGGAGCATTCACAAACATATATGTTAGTGTGAGTGCTCAGAAAAAATAGTTATGAGCAAGAGATATGTTTCAAAACTTAGCAATTGTGTAAAAAAATGGAAAAGAATTTAAGGAGAGGAAAAAATGAGAGCAATGGGCGACGAAAGAAACACAGGACAATGCAACTACGTGTGATTGCTACATTGAGAGGAACATCAAATTGAGCATAATTTGAATGTTTCCTTGGAATACATTCATCTAAGGAGCATTCACATACATATATGTTAGTGTGAGTGCTCAGAAAAAATAGTTATGAGTAAGAGATATGTTTCAGAACTTAGCAATTGTGTACAAAAAGGGAAAAGAATTCAAGAAGAGGAAAAAATGAGAGCAATGGGCGACAAAAGAAACACATCAACAAGTGCTCTGGGACTTTGAAGGTACAGGATACAATGTGTGATGTGTTGATTTTGCGGATTAGAATATGTTGATTATGTGTTTGATTTTATGTGTGAGTTGTCATGTTTTTATTGACATTTTAGATACTTTTGTTTGTTTTGCTAACTGATATATTGTATATAGGTGTTGTTCGTCTTTGATGGCAAATGCCGAAGAAAATAAATAATATCTATTACAAACTCTTTCTCTCTTTCACCGAGTTGAGTAACTTGGAACGATCGAAAAAAGGAATTAGAACAAGAGGATGCTCATGATGAGGTTTGGGTTACCATTCAAGGTTTTATTATTGTTGTTTTCTTTTATGTTGAGGATGTAATAATGAAAGTTTCTTTTTAAATTTGCTATGTAATTAGATTACCTTGTTAGAGGGACAATGAAAATCTCTATCAATAATTAATCAAAAAAAATATTAGAGAGACAACAAAAATCTGTATCAATAATTAATCGAAAAAAAATTATTCATTCAAATTTTTTTTTGATAGATTTAAGAATTTAATATATAAATTTAAAATCTAACAATCATATATTTAAAATACATACTAATTATTGGTTGATTGTTCCTTGCGATTTGTCTCACTGATGAAGTTTTTACTAAGTCCTTAGCTATCCTATTTCCGTTTGTATATACATTAATTATAGTTTTTCCTCGCCTTATCATTATGTTCTTTTAAGAGGAATAGGAGTCGTGATTGTAACGATATATATGTATACCATATTTGAATATTTTTTGTGTAAGAAGTTTTGTTTATATATGCATGTTTGTAAAAGGTGAAAAACATCTTACGGTTTTTCAAAGAAAACAGCGATACGGTTTCGAGAGTTAAAGACTCCTATTTTTTTATTAACTATATAGAAGTCGTCAAAATATTCTTCACTATCAAAGTGGTGTAGCCTGTAACACCCTACCATACTTAATCTTATGCTTAAGTCATAAGACTGAGATAGTAAGGTATTACAACCTCTAAAAGTAAGAATATATATATATATATATATTAATAACGAAAGAGATATTTAACGAGGAGCCCTGAAAAATAGGTAAAACAAAACCGCAAAATCAAAAAGCGCAACTCTCAGAAAATGTGGTTACTTGTGTGAGAAGAAACGAAAGCTTAACAACAAATATATATACAGATGACACGAGTAGAGGGTCAATAATACAAAATAACAAGCTCCTAACTTAGCCCGCGAAGCCAATACTGGCCGGAGAATATATACGTACAAAGATATACATAATAATAACCCACAAGAACATGTTCAGAACCCTAGTTCTCCATAAAACCTCTAGGAGGTACATAAACAAGGTGTCCTTAAATACAAGTGGAGAAACTATACATATATATACATCAAAAAATAAAAGGGGACCCAAGGTAAACCACATCTCCGCAGAAACTTCAGACCCCTACCGAGGTGCTTCTCAACCTGCATCTAAAAACAACAACACAGTATGGGATGAGAACCGGGGGTTCTCAGCATGGTAAAGGTGCCACGCATATAATATATAAGGTCTTGGAAATGTCAGAGGCAATCCTAGAATGCCGACTCTCAAATTACGAAGCTTAAAATCACTAAACAGAAATCATAAAGAGGGTGGTCTTCTAGGGAACTCTAAACCTAGCTTAAACTTTAACGTTAACTCTAAACCTGTCCACCTTACCTCTGTACCTCCATCTCCAATGATTCGCATAGACAAAACAAATAGACAAGGTAAGCATATGTGGGAAAACAAGTAGTACAAGTAACAATTACAACAATTAGCAGAATATAATCAATTAGGCATTCCCAATTAAGGCATAGCAAACAAAGCACACATATGCATATGATGAATGTCTATCCTACTGGCCGTGAGCTCACGTGTCGGTTACTTTGCCAGAACTCGACACATCTGGTAGCTAACCCAGACATTGGTCTCTAGGTTACGCATATCCAAGAGGATCATAAATGAAGGAGAGTGCCTTTCAACCTTCTCCTGAAGGTTTCACGAAGGAGAGTGCCTTTCCACATCGAATGAGTGTGCCTTTCCACCTTGCAACCAGAAAAGAACGTCGGATATACAATACAAAGGAGAGTGCTTTTCCACCTTCCCCACATCCACATCACGACAAGAGAGGGAACTTCCACCCTCAACTTGCCATCTGAACACATGTTCAAATTAATTACGCAAGCAGGATTACTCCCAGACCGTGCCATACCGACCATTTTGGCCACACACAATCATCTTAAATCTCATCATTTATCACATCATGTTCTTACATTCATTCTTTATAACCATAGCGACGTATATTCATTCAGCTTCACACCATTTCTATCACAATTCATCTTGTTCACCCCTTTTCTTCATTCCCAGGTTATCTCAAATTCCTAACTTCTGCTAATTACTAATCTCACTGGCAAAATCTAGGGTTAACAGGGTAAAAATGGGGGGTTTAGCGTTCAAAATCATGTTTAAAACAGAAAAACATAGGTGCTAGAAAATAGGGCGTGTGCGTGCGCACACACCTGTGCGTGCGCATGGCTCAGCAAAATATCAAGACGTGTGCGTGCGCACACATCACTTGGTGTGCATGCGCCTCACCTGTGCTAGCGCCACCAACAAAAGGCCTATCTTGGTGTGTGCGTGCGCACAAGGGTGTGCGTACGCACACTTTATGAAAGGCACCAGGTGTGCGTGTGCACAAGGCGTGCGTACGCACAAGTAAACTTTTTGCTTCTGTTGAATGCGTGCGCACAGCTGTGTGCGTGGGCACACATTAGAAAAACCTGATTCTGCTATAATGTTCAAAATTTCAGTTTTTCGCACCGATTTTCCGGCGTCCATAACTTCCCCTACAAAAATCAGTTCTCCGCAAACTTTATATCAATCTCAAGCTTTTAAAACCTTCTCTAATTTGAAACAAACCTCATTTTCATCCAAAATTTGAGGAGCGAGTTATGGACTACCAAAGTTCATCAAAAATCAGTTTTTACCAAAATTTACCAAACCTCCATTTTTACCAAAATCTCATTTTCAACCAAACATTTCACAACCAAGGCATACCAATACTCAACTCCATAGCTTTCATTCATTTTACAACACACCACACCAAACATTCTCAACCATTCAATAACTCCTTACATATACACATACATTTTCACAATTCCAAATCCGAATCAATGACAATTATGCTCATGTTTAAACCTAGTTCCCTTATCACACATACTAACATATACATTTAATTCTTTTATTCAACAATAACCAACAATAAATACTCCACTTCACTCTCATGAGTAACTCAATATTTATATCAAGGATTTGCTAATTAATATCAAATATGCTAAGTCAACCTCCATCAAACTCAATTAAATTCATCATCAAGCACCAACTTCACACTTACAACATCACCATCAATCACCACTCATTGTCAATATCATGTAATAAATCCATCAAGGTTGCTAAACATTAACATACATGCATATTTCAACTTATCCTATAATTCTCTAGCCTAAGTTTTCACAGGGCATTACATATTAAATACGCGAAACCTAAACCATACCTTGGCCGATTTCCACGTATTTCTCGAGACAACCCACTTAGGCAAAGGCAAACCCTCAACACCGAAAATCAGCTCTATCACCAACCAAGATCTCAATCAAGCTTCCAATGGCTCCAAGGATTTCATATCATACATACATAATATATATATATATATATATATATATATATATATATATATATATATATATAACGCATATATACCCAAAATTCAATACCCAAAAATACTTAATCAATGAATTAGTTAGGTTTTTAGGATTCTCACCTTACCAACAAAAAATTAGGACAAGACTCGGCAAGTCCACCAAGTGAATTCGATCCTAAACACCGAAATTATACAAAATCTCAATACCAAAGCCCAATAAATTCTGAACTGGAAATGAAGAAATTGAGGAAGAAAACGTGGCTTTCTTACCTTACAATGTTATGGGCTTTTTAGAGCTTGACGCCGCAGTCGCGTGGTCGCAAACGGATCGTTAATCGGAGCTCCGGATCAAAAGTTACGTGGATTTGAAGTTGAAGTGAGGGTTAGGTTTTTATTCTTGTTCTTCTCCCTCCATGAAAGTTTCTCAGCGTAAATGATGAAGAAGAAGGGAATAAGGAGCTGTGTCTCTTTAATGGGTTGGGTTCAGTTGGGCCTATTTTGGACCTGGTTCAACCGGCTCGGCCCGTCCGGTCCAATCTTGGGCCAAATTCTTTGAAATTAGTGTCGAAATTCTCATTTTAACTATCTCTATCCTATTTTAATATTAGATTTATATTTTTAATTTTCCTTATTAAAATTTAATTTATTGGCTAATTATTTGCTAATTTTTCGGGGTTTACATCCCACCTACCTAATTAAGAATTTTGTCTTCAAAATTCAAATTCAGTTACCTGAAAAGAGGTGTAGGTAGTCGTCTCATTTCGGATTCAACACTCCTTGGTTTTAATCACTTAGTCTCAATCACTCTCCGTTCCTAACCTCGTCGAGATAATTTCTAAGAAAGTGCAACTTCGCTTTTTCTATCTATTTTGGTCTTCACTTCCAATTAAATCATTTGGTTGGGATCGCATAGTTGGAATCTTAGCTTGAATTCCACTAACCTTTTCTCTACTGTCTCGGTTTTCAAATTAGGACCTAGGTTGTCAATCTTTCGGGGTCGGGTTGGTATCAGAGTGACTAACGTACTACGCCACATTAATATATAGCTTGGTCATTTTTCCTCCGATAGGTGAAAGAAGGATGGATTTTCGTTATTCAATTCACAATTACCTAATGGTATTAAATATTTCGTTTACTACTAAAAGTTTTTCTACCGGGGCGTCGTCATGGCACCATAAGGTTGCATTCATTCACGTCCTAAGTTCTTGGTTAATGTATCATTAGGTTCAGATGTGATGAATCTCGACACAAAGGTTGGTTTCTCCTCTCAAAGTTTAAAATCTTGTTATATTGGGGCATCTAAGTAATCATTGCATCTTAACGCGTCAATTGAACCATAGGCAATACGGTAGGCAAAAATTGAAACTTCATATCTCTTTTTGTTGTGGTATACTACTTATTCCGTCTTCCGTATTTTAAAAGTTTTGCTCTTAATGAATCATCGCCTTGATGGCTATATCTAGAGACCATACTAGATGTTCTAAGCTCGAGGAAATTTTTGAGAAGACATCAAACTAAAAGACATTCGCACCGCCTAAACGGCGTTTCCAAGGAATGAAAAAGGACATCTGATATAATATGATTACATTTTTGCGGGTTACTTATATTGGCTTTGTATGGTTAAATGACGAGAGCTGATAAGGTTGGGAATTGGCGAATAGGCTCAGGATAAGATTGGCTCTGGTTCATTTTATGGCATTGTAAGGGGCGAATTCGTGATTGGTCATGGTGAAGGCTGGCCGTGTGTGAGTCGAGAGCAAGCACACAATTGTATTTAAGTTAAAATGTGTAGCAAAGCATGGAGGGCTCGAGCAATCTAAAAGAATTATCAACTCCAATTGTTAAAAGGGCTTCAAAATTTAAGCAAAACTACGGACTAGGGAATAGGATTGAGAGAGCTACCAAATAACCAACTATAGTGTTGAAATAAGCTCGAATAATGAGTATGGAAATGCTTTGGCTGCTGATTTATGATGTAACCATCGTACATGGACGATTTGACAAAAATAATATTGTAATTGGATTTTAGATTGAATGGTAGTAAGTTGATTATCGAAAATCTTTCTGTTGTTATCTTACTCTTCATCTGACATCACCGGTATTTCATATGGGGAGCGCTTCATTAAACAGAATTTGTTTCTATCACCTATCTTATCTTGACTCTCTCCAAACTCTGCCGATTTTAACGGTGTTATGGTACACAAGGTAACCATGAATGATTCTGTCCTCGGCTCTAACTCTTTCGCTACTTGTAACACCCTAACTACCAAAGCTCACGCTTCCGGCTGCGCAACTCTGATAGCTCGGACATTACGACGACTTTTATACTATTTAATACTAAAATATGAGCCTGTTTGAAACTTTAAACCGCAATGCCGCTCCCAAAAATACTTTCGTTATACAACATACATCCGTACATACAATACATTTTCAAAAACTCATAAAGATTACATCCATATGTATATACATATACATATATAAATAATATTACAAGCATTACCCAATACAATTCCTATCCCTCTTACAGAATATATTAAGATAAAGGCGAGGGTACAATAAACCATAACTAAAACAAATCAGAGCATCACAACAACGGTTCTCAGTAGAGGGTTTTTGGGAATTACCGTAATAGGATACGTGAAGATAAACAGTATCAGTGATTAATAACCGTCTTATGCCTCTTTTCAAAAACAACGGTTTACAATAAAAGTAAAGTCAGAAATCTTTTCTAAAAGAGGAACCGTTCAATTCTCAAAAACCCAAAAGTCTTTCAAAAAGGTTTAACCATGCTGAACCAAATAGCCTTTCACATTTTTTCCAAATCAGAAACACAAAATCGAAACCAACCATCGGTCCATCTCAACCCAACCACGGTCCTAGGCCCAAACAATCCAACCATCAACCAAATCACCACAATCCAACAGAGTCCCAGTAGCAAACACAAATAGAAAAATGCAAGCACAAACAAACATTTATTGCAAGTAGAACAATTAGCAATTAATCACATAGGCACACCAAGTATAATATGCACACCCAAACAATGTCACATAGATGCATATGATGCATGCCTGTCCCTAGTGGCTGATGATATCATCTGTCGGTTATATAGCCAACCCGACACGTCCTGGTAGCTAACCATGGACAGAAACACCCCTCGCGGAGCAAGTAGGTTTGAGCTACAACCCCATTGCTACTACCCGCTCAACCCAGAGCTAGTGGAACAACCACTACTGCGGCTACTACCCAGGCGGGTGTTTAAAAGCTCAACCTGGAGCGAGTGGAATCACCACTACTACCGCTACTACCCAGGTATCTCAAGCATATATTCATTCAGTCCCAGCCATGGATCAACATCCATCTCAGCCATCCGGCTTAAATCTATAATTCATAGTCGGCCATACGGCCCATAACTCATTCGGCAATCAGCCATAAATCAATATCATACATAGCTATTCCGGCTCACGGTTCAATCCAGAACCAGCCAATGTTCATAATCATACACAGCCATTCTGGCCCATAACAAAACAGCACTTCCACCATTCAACATCATTAAACTCATAAAATCGGCATTTAAGCCATAAATCACTTTTTCTCAATTCATTTCACTTTGAAATCAAGTTTCAACTCTTTTCAGCCTTGGCTTCAGAAATCTCATTTCTCAAATCATCTCAGGCTCATAAGCCAAGTTTACTCAAAGTGAGTTCCCTTTTTAAAACAAAGCCACTCTCGGCATTCTCTTTCCAAAACTTTCAAAACCATGGCAAGTTAAGGATTTATTTCAAAGTATTCAAAATCACCCATACAACAATGGGATTTTATAACAAGAGTTTCTCGGCAGAGTCCCAAGTCCTTAGGGGAGAATAACATAACTCATTTCGCCAAGTTCATTTAAATTCATTAAAAACATTGGCTTCCTGATTTGAGTAATAAAATAGGATCTAAGCCAAATCGAGTCACGTAATCATTTACTTCTTTCAAAGCCGTTTCCTTTACTTAGGCAAAACCAACTTCAACCCCCATGATAAATTCTAAAGCGTTTCAACTGTTCAAAATTGCCTTAGTCTTGCAAGAATTCAGAATTCAAAAAGTACTTAAAACCTTTCTCAAAACATTTCAAAATGAAACTTGTCATTAGACATTCAAGTTCTTTCAAAGTCATTGAAATCTCTTTAATTGAAACCCCCAAGTCAAATTCAAAGGCTTAAACCCTGTTCACATTCAAACAGCTTTAAAACACAAATTTCATCTAAATAACTTTCTCCTGAAAGAGATACAATGCCTTTCTTAAGAAGCAAGACTAAGTCACAATTTCCATCTTTACTAACCTATTTCGAAAGCATGAATCATCCTTTTCTTGATAATTCAAACAAAATAGTAGAAATCTTTAACTCATCATTTGCCAGACAACATTTCAATAAAGACTCGGATTTTATAGAAATTTCGGCAGCACCTCCCCTAAAACTTGGACTTTGCCACCCGGTTCGGGTCCAAACTAAACCGTTTCGCAATCCTTTTCAACAGCCCAGTTTCCAAAATCAGTTCAAGGCAAGCCAAAATCCAACAGTCATCTCAATTTCATATTTCAAGAAAACCGTTTCAACATCAAATCATTATCAGCCGAATAAACTCATTTGTAAAGCTTTAAAGAAAAGGTTCAGCAACAATCATTTATCAAAAGCCAGATCATTTAAAGCCAGCCAGGCTGAAATCAATAGTGTATTCTATTTTGCACATTCTCAAGAAAATCCATTCAACTCAAATCAATCCCCAACGGATTCAACTCGATCTCAAAGCTTCAAAAAAATTAATGTCAAAAGCATTTCGTTTCACAAAGCCACACAACAGTCGAGTTAAACCAACACCCATAATCATACAAAACAACCAAACCATACATAGGACTGATACAATCACCAAATACACATCCTCACATCAGTACCCATATGTAATAATTCCAATATACAAAATATAGTTTTCGAAAAGCGCCCCTACCTCAAAACGCAAATCCATAATCCAAATGCCCCACAGAGTCCTTTCCGCCTCAACCCGAACTGACGGCAACCAAAACCCCAGCTCCCAGTCACGTTCGCAATAACCATAGCAACACTAATCGCAACATACAATAATCAGGACTCGACCCCACGTTATCAAAACTCGTATTCATTAACCGTACACAACAGAATACTGACGCGAGGCTCTCGAAATAGGAATACTTACTGAAACTAAGAACGGCTGAACTGGACCGCAGTGCCCTCTGAACCGGTTGGACGGTGACCCCGACAGCCACCTCCAGCGGCTGTGGCGACCCGACTCCGGCAACGGTGACTGAAACCAACATGCCGCAACAATAAAACTCCAGAATCTCACAAGAAACAAAAACCAAATTCGAAACCCTTACCGGCATTGGATCTCGACGGCGGCAGAGGCGTTTTCCGGTGACGGCCGCGGGGGTCTCAAGTGGAAGAGACGGCCAGAAGCTCTGGTGTGGTTCCGGCAGCCACAACCACTTCTCCGGCAGCCATAAACACAGAGGCGCAGCTCCCCTTTCCAACAACGTCACCTGCGGCGGTGGCCGGTGCAGCAGTGACGTTTTCCGGCGGCAGAAGCTTACCGGCGCACCCCATGAGCAGCGACAAGGTTCCCAACGGCAGCTGGGCTTCACGGTGGCAGAGTAGGCATGACTGGCAACGGCGCGGCTGGAGGTCACGGCGCATACGACGGCGACACGGATGGACTCCGACGCAGTGGTTGGACCTCAGCTCGGTCTCAGATCTGTTCTCTCCTTCGTGCGTCTCCCTTGCTCTCAGCCTGGCTCGGCGACTCGCGGATGGACCAAATGACGGCGGTACGGGGACGGTGGTGCGACGGCGAGACGTGGGTCGACGGCAGGGAGTGGCGGCACGTTCTCTCCTCTCTTCCCTTGCGTGACAGCCCTCAAGGCGTGGCACGACGACACGGCAAGATGGGACGGCAGCGTTGAGCAGGACGGCGGCGTGATGGCGGGTTCGACGGTGACCATTTGAGCGGTGGCTTCCTCACTCTCCTCTGCCGCACTCAGCCTCTCTCTCTCTCTCTCTCTGCTATAGCTTCTTTCTTTCATGGAAATCAAAGGAAACTGTGTATTGCCGCTGCTTGTTAGAAAGGAGGGCTGTAGCAGTTTGGGGAAATCGGGTAGGGTTTTTAGGGTTAGGGTAAAATTAGGTTCAATGGTAATTTTGTAATTTCAAATAAAAGTAGAGGTAACATAGTAATTAGGAACAAATTTTAATCCAACAAAATTAATGTATAGAAATACTATTTGCTCCTCAATTTCACACTTTATTTTCAATAAAATGTCCAATCCAAAATTTAGAAATAATATAATTAATTTCTTTATTTTCCAAAACAGCAATATCAATATATTAAAATATTGATTATTTAGTCCATATCATATAAAATCCTTATTATTTCATAACTATCAACTTTATAATTTAAATATAGAAAATAACCCAATAATTATAAAATTGGATAATAATCATAACTCGTCTCAAATCCAATAAATCAAAAATTGCCTTAATTATCTCTGATAAAATAATTTCTAAAATTAAGGCTATAAATAACTATATGATTTGAGACTTGATCATAATAAGACTTCTCAAAAGTTCTGGGTCTTACATCCTACCCACCTTATAAAAATTTTTGCCCTCGAAAATTGATACAAAATGAAAGAATTTCCATAACAGTTCACCCTTGAACACATTTAAGGAAGAAGCAAAAATATCCCAAAATATAAACATATATACGATTTTCAAATACTTTGATTGTCATATGCATGAGGGTGCAAAGGTAGGAGTGTGATTGCAAGGCGAACGTTACAAGGTAGGCTCAATGCAAAAGATAACATGGGTCAATCATGTGATAGTAGGGCAAAGCATCAAAGGCTATAAAACAGGATGGGGCTAAAACGACGTACTCAACATTCGCACACTAATCTCATATCAACCTCAAAGTTTCAACTTTCCAACTCCATCAAGCACTTTACAAACCCCAAATTCGATCACAAGCCTGGCAACCACAAACCCGTTCGCAAGGAACAAAACGCCCACAACTCATACGTTGCACACCTACCGCTTCAACTTCCATATACACATATCACGTCTTAACTAACGCATCGCGTTACTACGTCTACAAGTCGCACATGATCTCAAAACAATTCTCGAGTCTACTCAGAAGAATGCAAGATCTTAGAAAGGAGAGACAATTGTCAAAGATACTACTCAAAGGTTTGAAAGAGTATATGTAATTCCAGATAAACAAGGATGTTCAAGCAATGAAGTTTGCTAGACACAATACAATTGACAACTTCAAAGATAACCCTTGGATCAAAGAAGTTCAACAGGATCAATAGGAAGGAAACCATCGCATCCGTTTGAAACAAACTCAAGCCGAGTCGAAGAAGTATAAGGTTTACATTAAAGAACACCTCAGACCCAAGACAAAGCTCACAGAACTCAAGAGCACGATTACAATTACCTTTGAATACATTGTTCATGAAAGAGTCGAAAACTTGCGGGAAAATCACCTCGCAGTCTAAAAGAAAACTTAAGCAACAAATATCCTTCAAGAGCGTAACAAAAGCATAAATGTGGCTTTACTTCAATACAATTTCATGTTGAAGTAGATTTTGTAGAGTTCCAAAAACAAATGCACACAACTTTGGCTAAGAGCTAAAATATTTCCTCAAATATCTTAGAAGGATAATTAGATGCACAACTTAGCCAAAAGCAGTTCATAAAAAACTCAGAAGTAAACAAATGCTTGTTCAAAATTCTTAAAATTTCATATTCAAACAAGCATGTATAACATTTATAACAAGTACGAAAGAGGAAGTTAAACTCTTTTTAGAAAAGAAACTCAGAAGTAAAAATTTGCTTACAATTTGGTAAAGGAAATAAGTGGTGCGTTACAAACGAACCGGTTTCCGCTAAACAAGAAAACTTTCCAAAACTTCATTTAAAACAGCGTATGCCAACTTTAAATTAACTTCGTCAAAATTGAACAATGGTTTCAATCTCAATCAAGCAACAGAAAATAAATTCCGTTTAGAATTTCTTCAAAGAGAATTCAAAACTTCCTTGAAAGTTCAAAACAAGACTCCAAAAGTATACTTGAAATCACCATTTCAAAAGGATATTCAAGAATATTAGGATGTACTTAAGAAGGAGTCAAGCCATACAAGAAAGAATCTTAAACCAAAGTAGTTCAAACAAGATCCACTAAACATGAAACATCAAACAAATTTTCAATTGATTCAAAAGAATACAAAAGTCATAGGAAAGTACAACCCAATAATTAGTAATTTTCCAAGGATAAATCTTTGACAAAAAACTCTTGTAAAGACAATGAGAGAATAAACGATGAACTATTTATGAAACGAATCAAATTGACTCATATAAGAATGAGATTCACCAGAGAAAGGAAAGTTGAGATTGATTGTAGTGTTCCCAAAAGGTAGATATATAATTAAAAACATAATCACGTATGACATTCATAGAGATGAAAAGCTTAAGAAGGAGCGAGTTCGCTCATAAGAAGAAAGCCATGAGTCTAACATTTTCAAAAGAACAACAATGGCATAAGCCATGTAGTATGCTAAATCAAACTCTAATCAAAGTGAATTAAGTAAAGTTTATCAAACGAAACTCAACCGAGACAAAAGGGGTAAATTCTTTCTTTTCAAAATTTTGAAAAATATTCAAATACATGATCAAATGAAGATGTGCATTGGAGCTATAGTAGAATTACTAGAAAGTCAAATTGTAATTCAAAGTAAATGCAGTTCTGTAAACCGGTAAAAGTATAGGCAAGGTATTAGAAAGAAATAGTTGTTAAACTGTATAAATAATTTCAAAAAGTATATATCTAATCAACAGCAATTTATAAAACCTCAAAATTGGCTGTGATCACTGTCAAGTAAGAGAAAAACTGAATTAACAATTTCTCGAAGAATGGACTCAGAACCCGGAGTTAAAAGTCACAGCACATTAAGACAAGTTCAAGCTTATATCAAAGAATACTTGAATCAAGAAGAAGTCAAACAGAGGAAGATAGATGCAACAATGATCTTAAACCAGCATATACACTTAATGTCAAACAAGAATGCATATCGATAGAGGAATAGAGTTGAAAAATCAAACTACTTTTCAAAAGGACTAGAAAACAAGAACTTCACGTTAGGATATAAAGAACAGGTCGACTCGAACAAAAATTCAAGACACACAACTGAATTGCCTCGAGAAATAGTTTCTAACGTTCCCAAAACCCGCAATTCGCTTTACTCAAAACTAGTACGTCATCTATGATAACCCATTAGTGCTCTCATATATATAATTCACTTGTATTAAGCCGGCCAAACTTAATACCAAGAATTATGCAATGCAAGACTAACAGCGTTAACCAATAGATCGTCATGTGCATAAAGCTCTAATTCTCGTCTTTCGACAAGACCTAATACATGACAAACGCTCAGAGCATGCAACTGAAGCATAGTCAGTCCATTCCTCAGGCTCTACAGGAAGAACTGCTCTGATACCATGATGTAACACCCTAACTACCAAAGCTCACGCTTCCGGCTGCGCAACTCTGATAGCTCGGACATTACGACGACTTTTATACTATTTAATACTAAAATATGAGCCTGTTTGAAACTTTAAACCGCAATGCCGCTCCCAAAAATACTTTCGTTATACAACATACATCCGTACATACAATACACTTTCAAAAACTCATAAAGATTACATCCATATGTATATACATATACATATATAAATAATATTACAAGCATTACCCAATACAATTCCTATCCCTCTTACAGAATATATTAAGATAAAGGCGAGGGTACAATAAACCATAACTAAAACAAATCAGAGCATCACAACAACAATTAAATAAGCTCTTCGTAACTTCTGCGCCCATATCCTGAAAGGGGAAAAAATGTAGGGGGGTGAGAACATCATCCTCAAAAGGGTTCTCAGTAGAGGATTTTTGGGAATTACCGTAATAGGATACGTGAAGATAAACAGTATCAGTGATTAATAACCGTCTTATGCCTCTTTTCAAAAACAACGGTTTACAATAAAATTAAAGTCGGAAATCTTTTCTAAAAGAGGAACCGTTCAATTCTCAAAAACCCAAAAGTCTTTCAAAAAGGTTTAACCATGCTGAACCAAATATCCTTTCACATTTTTTCCAAATCAGAAACACAAAATCGAAACCAACCATCGGTCCATCTCAATCCAACCACGGTCCTAGGCCCAAACAATCCAACCATCAACCAAATCACCACAATCCAACAGAGTCCCAGTAGCAAACACAAATAGGAAGATGCAAGCACAAACAAACATTTATTGCAAGTAGAACAATTAGCAATTAATCACATAGGCACACCAAGTATAATATGCACACCCAAACAATGTCACATAGATGCATATGATGCATGCCTGTCCCTAGTGGCTGATGATATCATTTGTCGGTTATATAGCCTACCCGACACGTCCTGGTAGCTAACCATGGACAGAAACACCCCTCGCGGAGCAAGTAGGTTTGAGCTACAACCCCATTGCTACGACCCGCTCAACCCAGAGCTAGTGGAACAACCACTACTGCGGCTACTACCCAGGCGGGTGTTTAAAAGCTCAACCTGGAGCGAGTGGAATCACCACTACTACCGTTACTACCCAGGCGTCACAATCTCTGACCTGGAGCAAGTGGGACGAACCACAACCCTTGCTACTACCCAGGTATCTCAAGCATATATTCATTCAGTCCCAGCCATGGATCAACATCCATCTCAGCCATCCGGCTTAAATTTATAATTCATAGTCGGCCATACGGCCCATAACTCATTCGGCAATCAGCCATAAATCAATATCATACATAGCCATTCCGGCTCACGGTTCAATCCAGAACCAGCCAACGTTCATAATCATACACAACCATTCTGGCCCATAACAAAACAGCACTTCCACCATTCAACATCATTAAACTCATAAAATCGGCATTTAAGCCATAAATCACTTTTTCTCAATTCATTTCACTTTGAAATCAAGTTTCAACTCTTTTCAGCCTTGGCTTCAGAAATCTCATTTCTCAAATCATCTCAGGCTCATAAGCCAAGTTTACTCAAAGTGAGTTCCCTTTTTAAAACAAAGCCACTCTCGGCATTCTCTTTCCAAAACTTTCAAAACCATGGCAAGTTAAGGATTTATTTCAAAGTATTCAAAATCACCCATACAACAATGGGATTTTATAACAAGAGTTTCTCGGCAGAGTCCCAAGTCCTTAGGGGAGAATAACATAACTCATTTCGCCAAGTTCATTTAAATTCATTAAAAACATTGGCTTCCTGATTTGAGTAATAAAATAGGATCTAAGCCAAATCGAGTTACGTAATCATTTACTTCTTTCAAAGCCGTTTCCTTTACTTAGACAAAACCAACTTCAACCCCCATGATAAATTCTAAAGCGTTTCAACTGTTCAAAATTGCCTTAGTCTTGCAAGAATTCAGAATTCAAAAAGTACTTAAAACCTTTCTCAAAACATTTCAAAATGAAACTTGTCATTAGACATTCAAGTTCTTTCAAAGTCATTGAAATCTCTTTAATTGAAACCCCCAAGTCAAATTCAAAGGCTTAAACCCTTTTCACATTCAAACAGCTTTAAAACACAAATTTCATCTAAATAACTTTCTCCTGAAAGAGATACAATGCCTTTCTTAAGAAGCAAGACTAAGTCACAATTTCCATCTTTACTAACCTATTTCGAAAGCATGAATCATCCTTTTCTTGATAATTCAAATAAAATAGTAGAAATCTTTAACTCATCATTTGCCAAACAACATTTCAATAAAGACTCGGATTTTATAGAAATTTCGGCAGCACCTCCCCTAAAACTTGGACTTTGCCACCCGGTTGGGGTCTAAACTAAACCGTTTCACAATCCTTTTCAACAGCCCAGTTTCCAAAATCAGTTAAAGGCAAGCCAAAATCCAACAGTCATCTCAATTTCATATTTCAAGAAAACCGTTTCAACATCAAATCATTATCAGCCGAATAAACTCATTTCTAAAGCTTTAAAGAAAAGGTTCAGCAACAATCATTTATCAAAAGCCAGATCATTTAAAGCCAGCCAGGCTGAAATCAAGAGTGTATTCTATTTTACACATTCTCAAGAAAATCCATTCAACTCAAATCAATCCCCAACAGATTCAACTCTATCTCAAAGCTTTAAAAGAATCAATGTCAAAAGCATTTCGTTTCACAAAGCCACACAACAGTCGAGTTAAACCAACACCCATAATCATACAAAACAACCAAACCATACATAGGACTGATACAATCACCAAATACACATCCTCACATCAGTATCCATATGTAATAATTCCAATATACAAAATATAGTTTTCGGAAAGCGCCCCTACCTCAAAACACAAATCCATAACCCAAACGCCTCACAGAGTCCTTTCCACCTCAACCCGAACTGACGGCAACCAAAACCTCAGCTCCCAGTCACGTTCGCAATAACCATAGCAACACTAATCGCAACATACAATAATCAGGACTCGACCCCACGTTATCAAAACTCGTATTCATTAACCGTGAACAACAGAATACTAACGCGAGGCTCTCGAAATAGGAATACTTACCGAAACTAAGAACGGCTGAACCAGACCGCAGTGCCCTCTGAACCGGTTGGACGGTGGCCCCGGCAGCCACCTCCAGCGGCTGCGGCGACCCGACTCCGGCAACGGTGACTAAAACCAACATGCCACAACAATAAAACTCTAGAATCTCACAAGAAATGAAAACCAAATTCGAAACTCTTACCGGCATTGGATCTCGACAGCGGCAGAGGCGTTTTCCGGCGACGGCAGCGGGGGTCTCAAGTGGAAGAGACGGCCAGAAGCTCTGGTGTGGTTCCGGCAGCCACAACCACTTCTCCGGCAGCCATAAACACAGAGGCGCAGCTCCCCTTTCCAACAACGTCACCTGCGGCGGTGGCCGGTGCAGCAGTGACGTTTTCCGGTGGCAGAGGCTTACCGGCGCACCCCATGAGCAGCGACAAGGTTCCCAACAGCAGCTGGGCTTCACGGTGGCAGAGTAGGCACGACTGGCAACGGCGCGGCTGGAGGACACGGCGCGTACGACGGTGACGCGGATGGACTCCGACGCGGTGGTTGGACCTCAGCTCGGTCTCAGATCTGTTCTCTCCTTCGCGCGTCTCCCTTGCTCTCAGCCTGGCTCGGCGACTCGCGGATAGACCGAATGACGGCGGTACGGGGATGGCGGTGCGACGGCGAGACGTGGGTCAACGACAGGGAGCGGCGGCACGTTCTCTCCTCTCTTCCCTTGCGTGACAGCCCTCAAGGCGTGGCACGACGACGCGGCAAGATGGGACGGCAGCATTGAGCAGGACGGCGGCGCGATGGCGGGTTCGACGGTGACCATTTGAGCGGTGGCTTCCTCACTCTCCTCTGCCGCACTCAGCCTCTCTCTCTCTCTCTCTCTGCTATAGCTTCTTTCTTTCATGGAAATCAAAGGAAACTGTGTATTGCCGCTGCTTGTTAGAAAGGAGGGCTGTAGCAGTTTGGGGAAACCGGGTCAGGGGAACCGGGTAGGGTTTTTAGGGTTAGGGTAAAATTTGGTTCAATGGTAATTTTGTAATTTCAAATAAAAGTAGAGGTAACATAGTAATTAGGAACAAATTTTAATCCAACAAAATTAATGTATAGAAATACTATTTGCTCCTCAATTTCACACTTTATTTTCAATAAAATGTCCAATCCAAAATTTAGAAATAATATAATTAATTTCTCTATTTTCCAAAACAGCAATATCAATATATTAAAATATTGATTATTTAGTCCATATCATATAAAATCCTTATTATTTCATAACTATCAACTTTATAATTTAAATATAGAAAATAACCCAATAATTATAAAATTGGATAATAATCATAACTCGTCTCAAATCCAATAAATCAAAAATTGCCTTAATTATCTCTGATAAAATAATTTCTAAAATTAAGGCTATAAATAACTATATGATTTGAGACTTGATCATAATAAGACTTCTCAAAAGTTCTGGGTCTTACATCCTACCCACCTTATAAAAATTTTCGCCCTCGAAAATTGATACAAAATGAAAGAATTTCCATAACAGTTCACCCTTGAACACATTTAAGGAAGAAGCAAAAATATCCCAAAATATAAACATATATACGATTTTCAAATACTTTGATTGTCATATGCATGAGGGTGCAAAGGTAGGAGTGTGATTGCAAGGCGAACGTTACAAGGTAGGCTCAATGCAAAAGATAACATGGGTCAATCATGTGATAGTAGGGCAAAGCATCAAAGGCTATAAAACAGGATGGGGCTAAAACGACGTACTCAACATTCGCACACTAATCTCATATCAACCTCAAAGTTTCAACTTTTCAACTCCATCAAGCACTTTACAAACCCCAAATTCGATCACAAGCCTGGCAACCACAAACCCGTTCGCAAGGAACAAAACGCCCACAACTCATACGTTGCACACCTACCGCTTCAACTTCCATATACACATATCACGTCTTAACTAACGCATCGCGTTACTACGTCTACAAGTCGCACATGATCTCAAAACAATTCTCGAGTCTACTCAGAAGAATGCAAGATCTTAGAAAGGAGAGACAATTGTCAAAGATACTACTCAAAGGTTTGAAAGAGTATATGTAATTCCAGATAAACAAGGATGTTCAAGCAATGAAGTTTGCTAGACACAATACAATTGACAACTTCAAAGATAACCCTTGGATCAAAGAAGTTCAACAGGATCAATAGGAAGGAAACCATCGCATCAGTTTGAAACAAACTCAAGCCGAGTCGAAGAAGTATAAGGTTTACATTAAAGAACACCTCAGACCCAAGACAAAGCTCACAGAACTCAAGAGCACGATTACAATTACCTTTGAATACATTGTTCATGAAAGAGTCGAAAACTTGCGAGAAAATCACCTCGCAGTCTAAAAGAAAACTTAAGCAACAAATATCCTTCAAGAGCGTAACAAAATATATATGTGGCTTTACTTCAATACAATTTCATGTTGAAGTAGATTTTGTAGAGTTCTAAAAACAAATGCACACAACTTTGGCTAAGAGCTAAAATATTTCCTCAAATATCTTAGAAGGATAATTAGATGCACAACTTAGCCAAAAGCAGTTCATAAAAAACTCGGAAGTAAACAAATGCTTGTTCAAAATTCTTAAAATTTCATATTCAAACAAGCATGTATAACATTTATAACAAGTACGAAAGAGGAAGTTAAACTCTTTTTAGAAAAGAAACTCAGAAGTAAAAATTTGCTTACAATTTGGTAAAGGAAATAAGTGGTGCGTTACAAACGAACCGGTTTCCGCTAAACAAGAAAACTTTCCAAAACTTCATTTAAAACAGCGTATGCCAACTTTAAATTAACTTCGTCAAAATTGAACAATGGTTTCAATCTCAATCAAGCAACAGAAAATAAATTCCGTTTAGAATTTCTTCAAAGAGAATTCAAAACTTCCTTGAAAGTTCAAAACAAGACTCCAAAAGTATACTTGAAATCACCATTTCAAAAGGATATTCAAGAATATTAGGATGTACTTAAGAAGGAGTCAAGCCATACAAGAAAGAATCTTAAACCAAAGTAGTTCAAACAAGATCCACTAAACATGAAACATCAAACAAGTTTTCAATTGATTCAAAAGAATACAAAAGTCATAGGAAAGTACAACCCAATAATTAGTAATTTTCCAAGGATAAATCTTTGACAAAAAACTCTTGTAAAGACAATGAGAGAATAAACGATGAACTATTTATGAAACGAATCAAATTGACTCATATAAGAATGAGATTCACCAGAGAAAGGAAAGTTGAGATTGATTGTAGTGTTCCCAAAAGGTAGATATATAATTAAAAACATAATCACGTATGACATTCATAGAGATGAAAAGCTTAAGAAGGAGCGAGTTCGCTCATAAGAAGAAAGCCATAAGTCCAACATTTTCAAAAGAACAACAATGGCATAAGCCATGTAGTATGCTAAATCAAACTCTAATCAAAGTGAATTAAGTAAAGTTTATCAAACGAAACTCAACCGAGACAAAAGGGGTAAATTCTTTCTTTTCAAAATTTTGAAAAATATTCAAATACATGATCAAATGAAGATGTGCATTGGAGCTATAGTAGAATTACTAGAAATTCAAATTGTAATTCAAAGTAAATGCAGTTCTGTAAACCGGTAAAAGTACAGGCAAGGTATTAGAAAGAAATAGTTGTTAAACTGTATAAATAATTTCAAAGTCTCATATATAGGAAAGTATATATCTAATCAACAGCAATTTATAAAACCTCAAAATTGGCTGTGATCACTGTCAAGTAAGAGAAAAACTGAATCAACAATTTCTCGAAGAATGGACTCAGAACCCGGAGTTAAAAGTCACAGCACATTAAGACAAGTTCAAGGTTATATCAAAGAATACTTGAATCAAGAAGAAGTCAAACAGAGGAAGACAGATGCAACAGTGATCTTAAACCAGCATATACACTTAAGGTCAAACAAGAATGCATATCGATAGAGGAATAGAGTTGAAAAATCAAACTACTTTTCAAAAGGACTAGCAAACAAGAACTTCACGTTAGGATATAAAGAACAGGTCGACTCGAACAAAAATTCAAGACACACAACTAAATAGCCTCGAGAAATAGTTTCTAACGTTCCCAAAACCCGCAATTTGCTTTACTCAAAACTAGTACGTCATCTATGATAACCCATTAGTGCTCTCATATACATAATTCACTTGTATTAAGCCGGCCAAACTTAATACCAAGAATTATGCAATGCAAGACTAACAGCGTTAACCAATAGATCGTCATGTGCATAAAGCTCTAATTCTCGTCTTTCGACAAGACCTAATACATGACAAACGCTCAGAGCATGCAACTGAAGCATAGTCAGTCCATTCCTCAGGCTCTACAGGAAGAACTGATCTGATACCATAATGTAACACCCTAACTACCAAAGATCACGCATCCGGCTGCGCAACTCTGATAGCTCGGACATTACGACGACTTTTATACTATTTAATACTAAAATATGAGCCTGTTTGAAACTTTAAACCGCAATGCCGCTCCCAAAAATACTTTCGTTATACAACATACATCCGTACATACAATACACTTTCAAAAACTCATAAAGATTACATCCATATGTATATATATATATATATACATATATAAATAATATTACAAGCATTACCCAATACAATTCCTATCCCTCTTACAGAATATATTAAGATAAAGGCGAGGGTACAATAAACCATAACTAAAACAAATCAGAGCATCACAACAACAATTAAATAAGCTCTTCGTAACTTCTGCGCCCATATCCTGAAAGGGAAAAAAATGTAGGGGGGTGAGAACATCATCCTCAAAAGGATTCTCAGTAGAGGATTTTTTGGGAATTACCGTAATAGGATACGTGAAGATAAACAGTATCAGTGATTAATAACCGTCTTATGCCTCTTTTCAAAAACAACGATTTACAATAAAAGTAAAGTCGGAAATCTTTTCTAAAAGAGGAACCGTTCAATTCTCAAAAACCCAAAAGTCTTTCAAAAAGGTTTAGCCATACTGAACCAAATAGCCTTTCACATTTTTTCCAAATCAGAAACACAAAATCGAAACCAACCATCGGTCCATCTCAATCCAACCACGGTCTTAGGCCCAAACAATCCAACCATCAACCAAATCACCACAATCCAACAGAGTCCCAGTAGCAAACACAAATAGGAAGATGCAAGCACAAACAAACATTTATTGCAAGTAGAACAATTAGCAATTAATCACATAGGCACACCAAGTATAATATGCACACCCAAACAATGTCACATAGATGCATATGATGCATGCCTGTCCCTAGTGGCTGATGATATCATCTGTCGGTTATATAGCCAACCCGACACGTCCTGGTAGCTAACCATGGACAGAAACACCCCTCGTGGAGCAAGTAGGTTTGAGCTACAACTCCATTGCTACTACCCGCTCAACCCAGAGCTGGTGGAACAACCACTACTGCGGCTACTACCCAGGCGGGTGTTTAAAAGCTCAACCTGGAGCGAGTGGAATCACCACTACTACCGCTACTACCCAGGTATCTCAAGCATATATTCATTCAGTCCCAGCCATGGATCAACATCCATCTCAGCCATCCGACTTAAATTCATAATTCATAGTCGGCCATACGGCCCATAACTCATTCGGCAATCAGCCATAAATCAATATCATACATAGCCATTCCGGCTCACGGTTCAATCCAGAACCAGCCAATGTTCATAATCATACACAGCCATTCTGGCCCATAACAAAACAGCACTTCCACCATTCAACATCATTAAACTCATAAAATCGGCATTTAAGCCATAAATCACTTTTTCTCAATTCATTTCACTTTGAAATCAAGTTTCAACTCTTTTCAGCCTTGGCTTTAGAAATCTCATTTCTCAAATCATCTCAGGCTCATAAGCCAAGTTTACTCAAAGTGAGTTCCCTTTTTAAAACAAAGCCACTCTCGGCATTCTCTTTCCAAAACTTCCAAAACCATGGCAAGTTAAGGATTTATTTCAAAGTATTCAAAATCACCCATACAACAATGGGATTTTATAACAAGAGTTTCTCGGCAGAGTCCCAAGTCCTTAGGGGAGAATAACATAACTCATTTTGCCAAGTTCATTTAAATTCATTAAAAACATTGGCTTCCTGACTTGAGTAATAAAATAGGATCTAAGCCAAATCGAGTCACGTAATCATTTACTTTTTTCAAAGCCGTTTCCTTTACTTAGGCAAAACCAACTTCAACCCCCATGATAAATTCTAAAGCGTTTCAATTGTTCAAAAATGCCTTAGTCTTGCAAGAATTCCGAATTCAAAAAGTACTTAAAACCTTTCTCAAAACATTTCAAAATGAAACTTGTCATTAGACATTCAAGTTCTTTCAAAGTCATTGAAATCTCTTTAATTGAAACCCCCAAGTCAAATTCAAAGGCTTAAACCTTTTTCACATTCAAACAGCTTTAAAACACAAATTTCATCTAAATAACTTTCTCCGGAAAGAGATACAATGCCTTTCTTAAGAAGCAAGACTAAGTCACAATTTCCATCTTTACTAACCAATTTCGAAAGCATGAATCATCCTTTTCTTGATAATTCAAATAAAATAGTAGAAATCTTTAACTCATCATTTGCCAAACAACATTTCAATAAAGACTCGAATTTTATAGAAATTTCGGCAGCACCTCCCCTAAAACTTGGACTTTGCCACCCGGTTCGGGTCTAAACTAAACCATTTCACAATCCTTTTCAACAGCCCAGTTTCCAAAATCAGTTCAAGGCAAGCCAAAATCCAACAGTCATCTCAATTCCATATTTCAAGAAAACCGTTTCAACATCAAATCATTATCAGCCGAATAAACTCATTTCTAAAGCTTTAAAGAAAAGGTTCAGCAACAATCATTTATCAAAAGCCAGATCATTTAAAGCCAGCCAGGCTGAAATCAAGAGTGTATTCTATTTTACACATTCTCAAGAAAATCCATTCAACTCAAATCAATCCCCAACGGATTCAACTCGATCTCAAAGCTTTAAAAGAATCAATGTCAAAAGCATTTCGTTTCACAAAGCCACACAACAGTCGAGTTAAACCAACACCCATAATCATACAAAACAACCAAACCATACATAGGACTGATACAATCACCAAATACACATCCTCACATCAGTACCCATATGTAATAATTTCAATATACAAAATATAGTTTTCGGAAAGCGCCCTTACCTCAAAACGCAAATCCATAATCCAAACGCCTCACAGAGTCCTTTCCGCCTCAACCCGAACTGACGGCAACCAAAACCTCAGCTCCCAGTCACGTTCACAATAACCCTAGCAACACTAATCGCAACATACAATAATCAGGACTCGACCCCACGTTATCAAAACTCGTATTCATTAACCGTACACAACAGAATACTAACGCGAGGCTCTCGAAATAGAAATACTTACTGAAACTAAGAACGACTGAACCAGACCGCAGTGCCCTCTGAACCGATTTGACGGTGGCCCCGGCAGCCACCTCCAGCGGCTGCGGCGACCCGACTCCGGCAACGGTGACTGAAACCAACATGCCGCAACAATAAAACTCCAGAATCTCACAAGAAACGAAAACTAAATTCGAAACCCTTACCGGCATTGGATCTCGACGGTGACAGAGGTGTTTTCCGATGACGGCAGCGGGGGTCTCAAGTGGTAGAGACGGCCAGAAGCTCCGGTGTGGTTCCGGCAGCCACAACCACTTCTCCGGCAGCCATAAACACAGAGGTGCAGCTCCCCTTTCCAACAGCGTCTCCTGCGGCGGTGGCCGGTGCAGTAGTGACGTTTTTTGGCGGCAGAGGCTTACCGGCGCACTCCATGAGCAGCGACAAGGTTCCCAATAGCAGCTGGGCTTCACGGTGGCAGAGTAGGCACGACTGGCAACGGCGCGGCTGGAGGTCACGGCGCGTACGACGGCGACGCGGATGGACTCCGACGCGGTGGTTGGACCTCAGCTCGGTCTCAGATCTGTTCTCTCCTTCGCGCGTCTCCCTTGCTCTCAGCCAGGCTCGGCGACTCGTGGATGGACCGAATGACGGCGGTACGGGGACGGTGGTGCGACGGCGAGACGTGGGTCGACGGCAGGGAGCGGCAGCACGTTCTCTCCTCTCTTCCCTTGCATGACAGCCTTCAAGGCGTGGCACAACGACGTGGCAAGATGGGACGACAGCGTTGAGCAGGACGGCGGCGCGATGGCGGGTTCAACGGTGACCATTTGAGCGGTGGCTTCCTCACTCTCCTCTGCCGCACTCAGCCTCTCTTTCTCTCTCTCTGCTTTAGCTTCTTTCTTTCATGGAAATCAAAGGAAACTGTGTATTGCCGCTGCTTGTTAGAAAGGAAGGCTGTAGCAGTTTGGGGAAACCGGGTCAGGGGAACCGGGTAGGATTTTTAGGGTTAGGGTAAAATTGGGTTCAATGGTAATTTTGTAATTTCAAATAAAAGTAGAGGTAACATAGTAATTAGGAACAAATTTTAATCCAACAAAATTAATGTATAGAAATACTATTTGCTCCTCAATTTCACACTTTATTTTCAATAAAATGTCCAATCCAAAATTTAGAAATAATATAATTAATTTCTCTATTTTCCAAAACAGCAATATCAATATATTAAAATATTGATTATTTAGTCCATATCATATAAAATCCTTATTATTTCATAACTATCAACTTTATAATTTAAATATAGAAAATAACCCAATAATTATAAAATTGGATAATAATCATAACTCGTCTCAAATCCAATAAATCAAAAATTGCCTTAATTATCTCTGATAAAATAATTTCTAAAATTAAGGCTATAAATAACTATATGATTTGAGACTTGATCATAATAAGACTTCTCAAAAGTTCTGGGTCTTACACTACTCACTCTCTCTCGCCACCTGAGTAATTTGCAGCTAAAAGCTAAATCCGTGTCATGCCTCTTTCTCACAGTTTTGGGTTATTAAGTTTCACACCTACAATTCTAGTTTATTGTAAATATGGATAAGTGCGATGTCTCACTTCCTATATGCAAACAAAGTTTCAGGTATCAGTTTCAGTTTACCTCCTCTTTCTGGTGACCCACCATCATCTTGGGTCCTCTTACGTGAACAAACTATTACCTTATTTTCCATAATTCGCTCGTCTCTAAGAGTCTTAATTATTCGTCCAACGCCAACCAAAACTTCACTAAACTTTGCAAGCTTTGACAGCAATACCCTACTTGAAACGATTTAGTTTGGTTCTAAGTCCTATACTAGATTTGACATTCCACTGTTAAGTCTTTCTTCCCTATCTTAGGCTATGAGTAATCATGGTATCCTAGAATATTACATTGCTCCTTAAATTCAATCATTGCAATTACCTTAACTTGGTGATTGTGATCGATTTGCATTATGAGTTTCCACCAGGTGGGTTAGGACAGTCTTTAACTAAATGCCCGGGTGATCCGCATCGGTAACACAGACCTTGCTTGTTTTTATGCTGCCTATTGGGTCGGTAGTTCTCAGTCCTCTTGAATTCTTGACTCCTTGGTGCCAAGTCCTGACGGTAATCTCTTCAGCGGGACTCCCGGTTATCATTCTTTGCTACGACTGCATTCCTCACACATTTCTCAGCTATTCGACTCTTGTTCACAAGTTCAGAAAACACTCGGATCTCCATAGGTGCAACAAAACTCTTGATACACTTCCACTCAGCAAAATTCTCAGGAGCTCCTCGAAAAATCCGTGAAAAATGACACAATTCCTTAAACCTGCTAGTGTACTCAGTAACAGTCATCTGGCCTTGTTTCAACTGAAGCAGTTCAAGTTCTTTAGCATTTTTTACTGAACTGGGAAAGTACTTCTTATAAAATTCTATTCGGAACAATTCCCAAGAGATTACAACCCCATCAGGCTGCAGAATACGCCTCATGCCCTGCCACCAATGCTGAGCCTCATCTTGCAGCTGGTAGGTTCCAAACTCAACTCACTGTTCTTCAGAAACCTGCTGAACCTGTAACGCTCGCTCAATAGCTTGTATCCAGTTATCCGCATCGGTAGGGTTTGAGGTTCCTCTGAAGGTTAGAGGATGAACCTTCAAGAAGGAAGAAAGCGTCATAAGAACCATCATCGCTGTTGTTGCCATCATCATCCGCACCTAGCATCCCATCTGCATGGTTCCAGCACAACTCTCAGGTTTTTGAACCAGAGAGCAAAATTGGCATCAACGCGTACTCGTCGGTCATGCGTACGCGTGACAACCCTTGTTTTTTTTTTTTTTTTGAAGCTGATTGAAAAGCTAACAAGCTACCAAAGTAATGTCAAGGATTATTAACAAGCTAAACTATAGCTCAAAATAAATAAATCTAACTAAAATTGAAAATTTAACTTATGACCAATATAAATAAGAGGGAAAATAGGAAGAATTTAAACTATAGCTCAAAATAAATAAATCTAACTAAAACGATAAATGTAAAAGTTTTTTAATCTCTCTTTATATAGTGTTTCACTTTAAGTAACTATTTTTTATGGATAGTATTCAAATGATAAACAAAAAAAAAATAAAAAGATTCCTATTAGATTATAAAAATTAATATCATCCTTATAATACAATGGCATTATTTTAAAACATGTAAAATAAAATAATAAAGTACATTTTAATTAATGTGCACAGTAAAATAAATGTGAAACTTATATAGTAGCAGTGAAATATAGATAGTAATGATTGTCTTCTGTCCCAAGTTACTATATTAAATTACAACTTAGATTTATAATTATTAGTTAAAAATCTTACAATTATGTATTATTTTAGTTTAAAATAATATATTTTGATATTGTTTTTTTAGAATTACTGACATCAAATTTTGATAATTGGAAAAAAAAATTAAACGCTTTATGTCTTATTTCTTTTAACAAAACTTCAACCACTCATAAAAGTTAACAGAATAGATGGTTATATGAAAAAACAAGAAAGGAGAACAATATAATATAATAATGACGATGAGACAATGACAGGTATGTGTATAGAGAATAATAGTAAGAGAAAGAATAGTGTTTGATATAGTAAGATAATATAATAAAAATATAAATTAATCATTTTTAAAAAAATAATGAAATTAAAGAAAATTTAAAAAGCTACATATAAAATTAAAAAAAATAAAATATTTTTTATCAATTAAAATTATGCATGAAGATAGAGTGTGTTTTAAATATAATTTTTTATCTCGGTTTTAAATTAAATACTATTAAAAATAAATAATTAAACTTAATAATAATTACAAATAGTTAAATTTGTAAATAATGTTTCTAAATATTATTATCATTATTTTTTGAACTATATTATTTCTGACAATATATATACTTCTTTATTATGTGCTTTTATAATTTAACATTTTAAAAATCTTTTTATAGTAACTTTAATTTTAATAAAATATAATATAAATAAAGTCATGTTAATATTAAAACAAAAAATACTTATCTAATAAATTTAAAAAATGAATAATATATTAACAAAAAATAAAATTAATTTTTTAAAAAGAATAAAAAAGCGTTGAGCCGCTAGTTTATTTTGTGTGAAAGTTGTATTCAAAGGTGTATAGGTTGAGTACAGTTGGTTCTTTTTATCTAAATTCTATTAATAGTTAATACTTAGGTGTTGAATTAAGTTTGAGTTAACTTAGGGTATTACAAGAGTGTGAGTATCTTAAAATTGGTAACTGTGATTTATTTTGATTATAATAAAAATTCTACCATTGTTGTTATGAAGACTGAATAATGTAGGTTACATTACACTTTATGGTCGAATCAAGATATATGGTGGTATTACTCTTTTTTTTCTCTAAAATTTGTAACTTTTAATTTTGTTTTGTCTCCTACCGCAAAACGAGACGAAAACAAAAATAATCTCTCAATAATCTATTTTTCTGCAAAAATAACTTCAAAAGTGGTTCTATCATTCAATTCCTTTTTCATCCCACTTGAAACCTTCATTATTTTACGTACTATTTATCATTTACTTTAAATTTTAAAAGGTACAAGATACATAATATAAAAAAGATATACATAATTGTTATGTATATAACATTCCTTTGCAAATAAACGAGAAGTTATAAACAAATCATATGTAGCCAAACTCATTCATTCAAGCGATAACTTCTACCACGAAAGGCAATCCCATTATCTCCCTTATCATGATTTTGTTGCTGAGAAGAGGAAGCATTATTGTTATTATCATTCCCTTTAGTGTTACTTGTTGCCTGAGACCCCCCAAGTCGGTGACTTCTTCCTCTGAATACAATTCCAGCTGATGGATTAGATTGCACTGGTGCATTCACTTGGGTACCCTCTCCCCAATATGCCACTATTTTGTGTCTGATTTGGTACTTAGTTAAGTATTATAAGAAGCGTGATCAAATGTTATGTATTTTAGGGAGGGCATATATATGTTTTGAAACTAAATTAAAGAGTAAATATCTTTTTTGTCTCTGATTATTTGTCCAAAAGACAAAATGTTTTTTTATAATTTGAAAATTCTTCATCGATTGTCAACCATCCAAATAATTGGTTTAAGCGACTTTAGACACATCAGCAGGTCAGTGTTTACAAGATCATTTAGGCTATTACTTGAATGGTTGAAAAATAATTTTGAATTATAAAAGAATACTTTATCCTTTAAATAAATAGTTTGAGATTGAAAGAGACATTTATTCTAAATTAAATGATCAGCAACATAATTTTTTGAAAGTTAAACTAATAATTTACTTAAAAAATAATGGATACACCCAGAGAGGAGTTTTGAACTTGATTTTCCCACCAGCAAGAGGATGAAGTACTGATAAGAAGTAATATAGGTGTCCTGCAAGCATCCCTAAAATATTTGGTTTTATAGGACTTCCAAATATTAAATCTAGAGCTAGTAGAGCCCATGGAAGGTAGAAACCCTGCACATCAATAAAGATTAACAAAAGTCCGATAGTTACTATAGATTATGAATTGTACTCCATCGTTTTTAAATTATTTCTCTCTTTCAATTTTTGAATATATTAAAATATTAATGTATCAAAACACACTTTCAAGTAAAAATTTGTTGGGAAATCAAAATGCCCGAGCTAAAATTCTTCAGGAATCAAGATGATCTCGGATGTTTGATATTGTCCAATAGATTTTATTAATCGAAACAGAAACAAAGGTATAGTGTAGGATAAGACAGGACAAGGTTAAGTAGTGTCAAAATCTGATCCTATCTATCTTATTGCGATCCTTAATAGGAGGTGGAAGAAGCAAAAGAAAAAAGAAAGAAAAGAAAAAGAAATGAAAAGCAAAACATATGGAAGAGAACAAAGAAAAAAGTTGAAAAAATGAGACTTAATTAAAAAGAACTTGTTGCGTTAGTACTAATAAATCATTTCACTTTGTTGGTTATAAGCCAACAATTTGACAAATGTGTTTTTGTGATGAATGACGGGAATAGATCTTTTCAATTTTTTTTAATATTTGAGAAAATAAAATAAGATCTTTTACTATTAATTTTATAAGTGAAATTAACAAAAAAACATGAGAGAAAGTACAACGAAGAGTTAAAAATCATATTTTACTCCCTTAATTTTTTTTTAATAATCGAGAGAATTCATACTGATGACTGACATAATAAAGCAGCAGCAGCATCATTAACTAAAAGCTAAGATCATTAAAAATTTAATGTACCTTCAATGATACAACACCATAAATACTGATTCTCGCATTTGGAAACTCGCGGCTCCAAACGTAAGTGATCATGTAAACTAGAGAAACTCCCAAGAATCGAACCCGGAAAAATGGCACAAAAGTGATCACCTAATACATGAGGATGCATGGATCAATCAAAACCATAACATGTTTTCTCTACATGCCTAATAGAATGTTCTAGATAAAAAAAAATGTTTAATTCGTTCACTAAATCATTGAATTTTTCTTAATTGAATTATAATTTAATAGGTTTTACTAAAACAAAAAACTGCAGTCATGTACATTTTGGTTCACGACTAAACAATAATCATTCGTTGGCCTGTTAATCTAAAGAAACAAGTGTAATGAGTATAACTGAATTATTAAAGGGAAAAATTAGTATAATGAATATTAATGGATTAAGTCCAATTAACGTTCAATGAAAGCATTAAGGTAGCAAGGTATGGATTTCACTACTGTGAATATAGATTTTGGGTGCCGTGTGAAGGATTTCTGAATGTAATTAGAACTATATATGGGTATGAATTGGAATTAGTGGTGAAGTTATGAAAGCATGTGCAGTAAAATAGACACAAGAAGAACTATTGTTTAAAAAGAAACTTGGAAAAATAACGCAATAGTAGAGAAGACTTTGGCTAACAATCAATATAATAATTCATTTATATTAATTAATTATATATGTATATGTATATGTCGGAGATGTATTGTATGAGAATGAGATTTTTCATATAAGTCTTTACAAGTGATTTATATTTACGCGCTTCGATGCGTTATTGCACGTTCTTTTTCTTCTTCTTCTTATTGCACGTTCCTCTTCCTCTTCCTCTTCCTTTTCGTCTTCTTCCTTATCGTCGTCACCAACACCACTACTTCCTCTTCCTCCTCCTCTTCCTCCTTCTTTTTTCATTGAAATTTCTTCTAGTTAATTTTTTTCGTTAGTAATTTATGATTCTATAGGTGAATAATGTTTCATCGTTGATGATTTGAATTGAATATAATGTAAAAATTGTAGGTGAATAATGTTTCATGGTTGATGGTTTGAATTGAATATAATGTAAACGTTCTGCAGTAAAAAAAATATTTTTCTGTAGTTGCAGTAAATTTGGGTGTAACACGAAGATATTTGGGTGTAACATGAAGATATTTGGGTGTATTTTAAGAATTTTTTGGTGTATTTTTATTCTGATAAGTTCTGCATAATTCAAAACTCTTCCTCTTCCTCTACTGCTTCTTTTTTTTTCATCATCATCACTATCTTCTTCTTCTTTGTTTCTTATTCATCTTTTCCTTTTTGTTTTACCTTCTCAAGTTTCTTCTTGTTTTATTCTCTTAACAAGAATAAAAACAAAAAAAATCAAACAAAGAAGAAGAAAAAACACATAATGCTGCAAAATTACTTGGAAGATGATGGACTTACATTCATTTAACTAAAAGAAAGAAAGAAATAAGGAAAAAATAATGAAAAAAATGCAGCATTGGAGGAAACATTTTACTGTATTTACAACAAATTTGGGTATAACACGAAGATATTTGGGTGTATTTTTAAGAATTTTGGGTATATTTTTATTCTGATAAGTTCTGTATAATTCAAAACTCTTCCTCTTCCTCCTCCTCATCTTCTACTGCTTCTTCTTCCTTATCTTCTTATTTCGTTTTCTTATAATTTTTCTTGGGAGAAAAAATCAAACAAAGAAAAAAAATACATAATGTTGCAAAATCAATAGAAAGAGAAAGAGGAAAAAATGCAGCAACAATAACAGTAATAAAAAAATCAATGAAGATGAAATACGCGAAAAAAAATGAGGAGAAACACAAAGAAGAAGGAGAAGAAGAAGGAAGAGGAGGAGGAGGAGGAATGCGAAGTATGCGATAAAAACCGTTAAGAGTTTGGCCCAATTTATATGACTTATAAACTCAAATGACTTGTATGTGTAGTACTACTCCTTACAGTCTCATATAAAAGTCTTATTCTCATAAGATCCCTGCATATGTATATCTACGTATGTTTGGACTGGATTGAACTACTAACATTCAAGCCTTATTACTAAAAATTCGATGCCTAACTTAGTTGAAGTCTCTTAAAAGGGATAGAAGTCTCCCACCGAAATTTGTTTTTGTTCCACAATACCAAACTCTAAAGTCTAAACCATTAGTTAAGAGATGAAGCCCGAAGGAACTTAAAATCTTAATCAATCACACATTATTAATTATTTATATTATGGTATCTATTCCTGAATGTGATGATTTATATTTTCGCTGCAAACATCTACTTATTTGAAAACTCAGATGATAAGTCACCACATCACACTCACATGAACCTTATTATGCTATTTGTAAAATTCACAAAATTAGTAAATAATTAATAAATTAATTAATTATTATTTAAAAAAATTAAAAAATAAAATTTTATAATTTAATGAGATAGAACTGATTAAAATAAGAATTTTGATACTAATTTTAAAGGTTTTGTCTCAAAATTAGGTTGAACGGGTCAAATTGGACAAACCAGACTTGTATTGGGTCCATGACCCAGCCCAACTCTACTTAAATGAAGGACATCAGCCCTTCTTCCCCAAACAAAGGGGGAAACACACTGAAACATAGTGAGGGGAAGAAGGAGAAGAGCAAACCCTTGACTCCAATTTCATTCTGCCATAACTTTCAATCTGGGACTCTAATTCTGTCAGTGGCCACGCATTCGTCTCAGAATTTTCTATTCTCAGTCTCACTCCCATTCGAAAATTTGATGAGTGGGTGTTGAGTGTTTTAGTTGTTTTGATGTTCTAAGGCCAAATTAACTGGAGAAAGTTAGTGGATCTTGCTCAATTGATGCATAAATAAAGTAAGAATCTCAAGTCATTGTTGATTTGTGAATTAGCAAGCTTGAATGTTGATTATAGTAATATATTGTAGGATTAGATGGAATATTATTGATTTAGAGTACATTTATGATGTTGGGAGCTTGATTGTTGGACCTTGGTGGCTGATATTCGGTTCGGAGAGGCTTTGGAATTGTGGACTCTTGAGAAACGTTGACCTTGAGGTGTCTTTGAGTTTAACGTAGAATCGGCTAAGGTACAGTTTAAGTTTTATTTAAGTACCGTGTGGTGTGAAATGAATTCCTAGGTTAGATGCCCCTAGGATTAAGTTTGAATTTAGTATTTGGACATAGAGTTGCTATGTGGAGAAGATATGATATGAAAATTGATGTTTTGGATGATGCATTGTTGTTGTGTTGATTGAAATTGGTATTGGATAGTGAATTATATAGTTATGAGTTTATGTAAATTGATTTGATGAAATATTAGGTCGAAGGCTGTGAATTTGGGCCGGAGGCCAAAAAGAGGCAGGGAAGGTAAGTGATGGTTGATGATTGATAAATTTTGATAATGATTATGAATAACAATAATAATTGATTGTTAATTTATGAATAATGTTGGTTAATTGTGAATTTGTTGGATTGAAATTGATAGAATTTGGTACTGATATGTAGAGAGAGGGGTGATATGGGTATGGAAAGATTTTGGTTGGAAATTGAGTTGTTTTAGGTTGGGAAACTTTGGTGTGAGAATAAAATGTTGGAAGATAAAGGTTTTGAACTTTTGGGTAAAACTTGGTTTTTAATGAACTTCGGCAATCTATAACTTGAGCCTCAGATTTTGGAATTGAAGGAAATCTATTTCAAATTAAAGATAATTTCGAAAGCTTTAAAACGGTATACATTTTGTGGAATTCAGAGTTTTGTAGAAAAAGTTATGGACATCGGAAGTTAGGTGCATAAAACTGAATTTATGGACTTAACAGCTTTTTACCTATTCTGCATAACTCGCGTACGCGAGCCTCGTACGCAACGCGACGGTAAGACCCCGAATTTTGAAAAGTTATTAATAAATTATTTATGATATATTATATTTATTTCAGACTATATTTTAGAGATTTTTATATAAAAGTTGAATAAATTCTTATTTATTATTTAGAGTTCTTATAATTGAAAAATAGAGGATATTTTATATGCCTTAATTTTAAATATTTAGATTTTTAACCTTATTTTATAAATAAAGAAGAATTAATTTTCTTATCTCCAATTTTTATTAAATTGGTATTTAATTGAAAATAATTTACAGATTGGTAATTAAAAGGTATTTTCAAAGATGGATACTTTACATCTAAGTTAGTTTTAAATTATTATTTTATCTTTTTATTTATTTTATAAAATTATATTATTACCCTTATCTTTATTAAAATTTTCTAATCTACCCCAAACCCTAACTAAAGAACACCACCACCCCTCACACGTGACAATCACTCTCTCACCCTCCTCACTCACGGTCACACACGCACAAACCCACTAAACACACAAACAATAACACAGCAATAACTTAGAAAGAGAGGAAAGAAGAAAAGGAAAGAAAGAAGAAAAGGGAAGGAAGGAGAGGGAAATCCGAGAGAGAGGAAGAGAGCGCCGGGGAAGGAGGAGCTCGCGCGGCTAACCGCGCCTTGCCATCGCGCTAGCTCCTCGCCGCCGTGCTGCATTGCCGTCCAAGGGAGAAGAGAAGGCCTCGCTGCTGCCGCCGCCATAACCGCGAGGAGAGGGAGTTGCGCCGCCCAGTCGCGTTGTTGTCCATGAAGCCACCGCCGTCAGCCGCGTCGTTCCTGTCGTCGCCGGTTTCCACCACTGTTGAGAATGATCGCGGGCAGAAGAAGGGGAAGATACCTCCGTCACCGCCGAGCCAAACGCAGGAGAGAGAAGGAGCCCGCGGGAGAGGAGCTTGCTGCCGCCGCTGCTGTGGCTTCCTCGCCGTCGGCGTTGTCGGGTAGTCACCGGAGGGAGCCATCATTGTCAGCGCTGCCGTCGGGGTTACCGCCGGTTCCGCCGCTAGAGAGCACCGCTGCTGTTATCGGAAACGTTGTCAGTAAGGGTTTTGAGTTTGGTTTACATCATTCTGAAATTCCGGGAGCTTTATTGTCGTTGCATGTTGTTACAGCCGCCATCATCGAAGTTCTGATTGCTGCTAAAGCTCGTCGGAGCTGCTGCGGTTTCGTTCCCCCCACTTAGCCTCGATTTCAATAAGTTGCTTTACTCCAAAAACTAGTTTAGTCACTTTTCTGCTTTATGTTATTGAGGAATTTGTGGCGTTATTACTTTAGGGGTGAGTTTTGATTATTTCATATCACATTTAAAGTTGCGCCTGTTGTTGCGGAAGTAGTAAGGAACTGTGGTTGAGGCTGTGTTGTTGCGGGCCGTGAGAAAAAGAGTTTCTGTCGCATGGTTGATGAGCGGATAATTTATACGCTTTTTGGCATTGTTTTTAGTATATTTTTAGTATATTTTAATTAGTTTTTATTATATTTTTATTAGTTTTTAATTAAAAATCACATTTCTGGATTTTACTATGAGTTTGTGTGTTTTTCTGTGATTTCAGGTATTTTCTGGCTGAAATTGAGGGACCTGAGCAAAAATCTGATTCAGAGGCTGAAAAAGGACTGCAGATGCTGTTGGATTCTGACCTCCCTGCATTCGAAGTGGATTTTCTGGAGCTACAAAAGCGCAATTGGCGCGCCCTTAATTGCGTTGGAAAGTAGACATCCTGGACACCTCTCACTAGGGACTTTAGCAAAGCTGAGTCACAATCTGAAAAGGTTCACCTAGTCATGTGTCTGTGGCATTTATGTATCCGGTGGTAATACTGGAAAACAAAATGCTTAGGGTCACGGCCAAGACTTATAAAGTAGCTGTGTTCAAGAATCAACATACTTAACTAGGAGAATCAATAACACTATCTGAATTCTGAGTTCCTATAGATGCCAATCATTCTGAACTTCAAAGAATAAAGTGAGATGCCAAAACTGTTCAGAAGCAAAAAAGCTAAAAGCCCTGCTCATCTAATTAATACTGATCTTCATAGATGTTTTTGGAATTCATTGTATATTCTATTCTTTTTATCCTATATGATTTTCAGTTGCTTGGGGACAAGCAATAATTTAAGTTTGGTGTTGTGATGAGCGGATAATTTATACGCTTTTTGGCATTGTTTTTAGTATGTTTTTAGTATATTTTAATTAGTTTTTATTATATTTTTATTAGTTTTTAATTAAAAATCACATTTCTGGACTTTACTATGAGTTTGTATATTTTTCTATGATTTCAGATATTTTCTGGCTGAAATTGAGGGACCTGAGTAAAAATCTGATTCAGAGGCTGAAAAAGGACTGCAGATGCTATTGGATTCTGACCTCCCTGCATTCGAAGTAAATTTTCTGGAGCTGCAGAAGCCCAATTGGCGCGTTCTAAATTGCGTTGGAAAGTAGACATCCTGGGCTTTCCAGCAATATATAATAGTCCATAATTTGCCCGAGATTTGATGGCCCAAACAGGCGTTCCAAGTCAGCTCAAGAATTCTGGCGTTTAACGCCGGAACTGGCACAAAAGCTGGAGTTAAACGCCCAAACTGGCACAAAAGCTGGCGTTTAACTCCAAGAAAAGTCTCTACACATGAAAGCTTCAATGCTCAGCCCAAGCACACACCAAGTGGGCCCAGAAGAAGATTTCTGCATTAATTACCTATTTCTGTAACCCTAGGCTACTAGTTTTCTATAAATATGACCTTTTGCTATTGTATTTAGGGAGAGATCTTTGGATGTCTAGTCCCTAGACCTTGGAGGCTGGACATTCGGCCATGCTTACACCATTATCACTTTTATATTTTCAATGGTGGAGTTTCTACACATCATAGATTAAGGTGTGGAGCTCTGCTATTCTTCATGAATTAATACAAGTACTATTGTTTTTCTATTCAACTCAAGTCTATTTCTTCTCCAAGATATTTATTTGCACCCAAGAACATGATGAATGTGATGATTATGTGACACTCATCACCATTCTCACCTATGAACGCGTGACTGACAACCACTTCCGTTCTACATGCAAACAAGCTTGAATGTGTATCTCTTGGGTTTCTAATCTAAGATTGGAACCTTCGTGGTATAGGTTAGAATTATTGGCAGCCATTCCTGAGATCTAGAATGTCTAAACCTTGTTTGTGGTATTCTGAGTAGGATCTGGGAAGGGATGGCTGTGATGAGCTTCAAACTCGCGATTGTTGGGCGTGTGACAGAAGCAAAAGGATCAATGGATCCTATTCCAGCATGATCGAGAACCGACAGATGATTAGCCGTGCGGTGACAGCGCATTTGGAATGTTTTCACTGAGAGGACGGGAAGTAGCCATTGACAACGGTGATGCCCAACATAAAGCTTGCCATGGAAAGGAGTATGAATGATTGGAAGACGGCAATAGAAAAGCAGAGGTTCAGAAGGAACAAAGCAACTTCATACGCTTATCTGAAATTCCAACCAAAGAATTACATAAGTATCTCTATCTTTATTTTATGTTTTATTTATTTTTTAATTATCAATTCTCCATCACCATCTGAATTCGCCTGACTGAGATTTACAAGGTGACCATAGCTTGCTTCAAGCCGACAGTCTCCGTGGAATCGACCCTTACTCACGTAAGGTTTATTACTTGGACGACTCAGTGCACTTGCTGGTTAGTTGTGCGGAATTGTGACAAAGTGTGATTCACATTTGAGAGCTCCAAGTCCTTTGGCGCCATTGTTGATGATCACAATTTCGTGCACCAATGGTTAAATCACAATTGAGGTAGTTTTTTCTAGAAACTAATTTATTTTAAATTGGAATTGTAATAAATTGATATGATGTATGAAATGCATTTCTGGTGATTATGTAAGTCTTATGAATTGTTTGATTTTTCTTGGATGAATATAGTTGTCTGTTTGATTGAATGTCTGATTTTGCTAAATTGGAGATTTTCGATTGGTTTGATTTGAAATGATTTTAATATTTGAAAGTCTGAGTTTTATTTTATTGGAAACTGATTTGGTCTTGAATTCATTGGAAAGGGTTGAGGATTGGTTTGGTTGGGACCTGAAAAGGGTGGCAAAGTCCAAGTTTTAGGGGAGGTATTGCAGAAATTTTTATAAAATTTGAGACTTTGTTTGAAACATTATTTTAAAAATAATGAATGATACTTTGAATTTAATTATTGATAAATGAATATGCTTGAACTTATTTTATTAAGAAAATTATTATGTTTTGAATGTGATTTATTTAAGCAGATTTGGAGGAGTTTTAGTGGATTTAAAATAAACTTAAATTTCGATTGACTAATTTCACTTTACGATGTTTTAGGAAAAGTTTGAAGTATTTTTTGAAATTTTGATTTGGGTAAAGTATGATTTTGGTCCCCAACGTAGAGGCCAAAAATCGATTTCGTCCCCGGCCTTTTTTTCGCTACAAAATGCATGGTCCCTAAGGTTTAGCATAATTTTAAAATCGTCCTTCGGACATTTATACCCCTACCCTCTATCACAATTTCGACATCTCCTCTCTTGCTCTGCTTCTTCATCTTCTTCAGATTATGCTCTGCTTCTTCATCTTCTTCAGATTCTTCAGATTGTGATAAATAGACCAAAATATTTAAAGAAATTCAAGCAACATACACTTTGAACAATAATCAACAAATTCAGCAGCAACAATATTCCAAATTCAAACCAAATCAAAAGCAGAGATTCATTAATAGAGTATGACATTCAGATATTCCACAGCAAAGTCATAACAAATTCAGATATTCCACAACAAATTTAGAATCACCAAGCAAAAAATTCAGATATTCCACAACAAATTTCACAAAAAATTCAGAAGTTCCACAAGAAATTTAGTTCACAGAAGAAGATAACAAATTTCATAACAAATTCAGATATTTCACAACAAATTCAGAATCACCAAGCAAAAAATTCAGATATTCCACAACAAATTTTACAAAAAATCTAGTTCACAGAAGAAGAAGAAGGAGAAGAAGCGGTGGGCGGTGAGGGTCGTGGAGCAGCGGCAAGGACGTGGGTAGCAGTGCTAGTGGCGAGGAGCAGGAGCGGTGGCGGCGACGGCGAAGAGCAGCGACGGTGGCCCTTAGCTTTCTCCCTTCCAATCTCTCTCTTCTCCCTTAGCTTTCTCCTCTCTTGCTCTCTGTTTTTCCTTTCGATCACAGGCGGCGGTGCGGCGGTACAGCCTTCCCTCCCCTCTCCCCCGGATTCTCTTTCTTCCCCCCTTCTCTTTCTCGCTCCCCCTCCCCCGATTCTCTTTCTCCCTCTGATGCCTTTCTTTATTTTATTTTATTATTTTATTTTATTTTATAATTTTTTAATGAAGGATAATTTTGTAATAAAAAAAATAAAATTGGTAAAAAGGCGAAAAAAGGTTGGAAATGAAATCGATTTTTGGCCTCTACGTTGGGGGCAAAATCATACTTAACCCTTTTGATTTAGCAAAACTAAAACAATTTCTGAGCCTTTGGAAACGCTTCAGCTTTAAGAATAAAATTGAAATTGGTTTCGGTTTAAATAAATTGGTTTTGGTTTAAGTAAGCTAGTTTTGAAATTGGTTTAGAATATTTGGATACATGACTTGGTTTTGGTTTAAATTCTCTTTTCTTTATTCAAATCAAGAAGCTAAGGTTTTAGAGGTTTTCAATGAATTTAAGAAAATGAGTTAGGTTAGTCTCCCCTAAAGTCTTGAGAATTTGTTGAGGAATTTTATGACCAAAATCTGATTTAGAATGAATGATTTTAAGTTTTTAGAAGAGAATTTAAATTTGGCTTGGTTTTTGAAGTCGTTTGGAAGTTTTGGACAAATATTGTGGAAAGTGGCTCTGTTTTGAAAGGAAATTGAATTGAGGAAAAGTGGCCCTTGAGTATGTTTATTATTGAAAGTAAATAGGTCAAGAATATTTTTTTTGAAATAAGATTTTAAGCCTAATTGATTGTGGATATTACTGAGAACATGATGAGGGTTTCTGGCCTGGCAAGGATGGTGGTATAGTCCTGCTTGCTCAGTGCATAAACCATTGTGCAGGGATAGTGGTTTTATCCTGCCTGCAGTGAGGACGGTGATTTTATCCCGCTCACATATTGATGAATTGTTAGCAAGGATGGTAGTATGATCTCGCTTGCATATTGTTTTGTGTGCCCAGTAAGGATGGTGGTTTAATCCCGCTTACTGTGGAGGCAAGGACGGTAGTTTAATCCCGCTTGCGTGTTCCAGGCAAGGATGGTAGTTTAATCCCACTTGTTTATGGAACCTACGGATAAGGATGGTAGTCTAATCCCGCTTATCCGAGTCGGATTTGGCAACATAACCGACGTGTGAGCTCATGACTAGTAGGACAGACATGCATCATTTGCATCTACGTGACATTGATTGGGTTTGTCTATTGTATATGTGGTTTGCCTATGTGAATAATTATGTTTAACTGCTAATTGTTATACTTGATGTAACTGCTTTGATTGTGTTTGAACCTCCTTACTTGTGTTTGTGACTGAAATTGGTTGGATTGTGGTGGATTGGATGTTGATTGAATTGTTTGGGCCTGAGGCCGTGTTTGATTTTCGATGGGCCTGAGGCTGTGATTGGTTTTTGTTTGAGGTCTAGCTTTATATGAAAAATCAAACTGGTTCAGCATAGACTTAATGAACCTATGCATGGAACAGGTTGGTCATTCATAATGTTTAGGAAAACTTTTAAGTTTTTACAAGAAAGGAAAAAAGGGTTTTGACTTTTAAGGAATTAACCAAGTTCGCTTTTAAAAAAAGGATTTTTAGATTTTTGAATGTGAATCTTTAGTTTTTGAAAAGGAACATAAGACGAACAATGATCACTATACTTTAAAAATAGTTTTATTTTACGTATCTTATTATAGCCATTCTGTAACCCTATAGTGAGAACCAGTGAGGACGATGTTCTCACTCCCCTACAGGTCTTTTCTTTTCAGGTTATACACGACGAAGTTCGGAAGAGCCCATTTTATTTCTTTTCTGTTCAAATGATTTGTTATGTTGTATTAGTTACTTTTTTCCTGGCCTTTATCTGTATAAGTTTTTATAAGAAGGATAGGAAATTGATTATGTAATGCTTGTAAATTAATTGTGTGTGTGTGTGTGTGTGTGTGTGTGTGTGTGTGTGTGTGTGTGTGTGTGTGTGTGTGTTGTAAATTGTAAATTAAGTATAGATGTATGTTCTAAAAAATTCGGTTTAAGTTTCAAACAGGCTCATATTTTAGTACTAAATATTTTAAAAGTCGTCGTAATACCCGAGCTATCAGAGTGGCGCAGTCGGAAGCGTGATATTTTGATGATTAGGGTGTTACAACGACCAACTCTTTCGGGTTTGGTATCTCGTGTACACAAGCAAGGTGCATGCGTACGCGAGCAAGGAAAAACTCACCCACGCGTACGCGTAGCTACTTGCTTTCAGCAAAGTGAATTTTATATTTTAAAACCTAATTTTGAACTTCTAAACCTCTATTTTCACTCTCTAAGACCCTATAATTGAATGGTAATGGTAATGATGTGGGTTGAACTAGGAAGGGATTGTGACTTAGAGGTGAAGAGAGGTTTTGGAGTGGGGGATTTAAATTGAAAAGTGTGGGTAGAGCGAGTAACTAAGTAATGAGGTGTTCGCAATGTTGAATGAGAAGTGAATGATGAGGATGATGATAAATGATGAACTTGAGATTGAATTAAGATATGAATTGATGAAATGTGAGCGGACAAGAGAGGGTATAAGGGTGATAATGATAAATAATGAGTGTGATTGGAGAGTGTGACGGGCACTCTATCCCAAGAGTATGCTGGGCAATATATCCCTGGTAGACAGTGACTGCGGCTATGATTGATTAATTGAGAAAGTGCTATATAATTGATGCATTCTTGGCCATAATGATATTGAATGAATGAATGTGAATGATTGATGAATGAATATGATAATGAAAATCTGATTAAGATTGATGATGATGAGTATGTTGAGTTTCTCTCTGTTGTAAGATATGTCGGACACTATATCCCATGAGTGTGACGGGCACTATATCCCGAGAGCGTGGCGGGCGCTATATCCCAAGAGTGTAGGAGCACTTTACCCTGAAAAGTGTGTCGGGCACTATATCGTATGAGTGTGACGGACACTATATTCCGAGAGCGTGGCGGGCGCTATATCCCAAGAGTGTGGGAACACTTTGTCTTAGGAAATGCGACGAGAACTATATCCCATGAGTTTGATGGGCACGATATCTCAAGAATGTGGAGGCATGTCAGAGAGATGATATTCGGGTTAGCTACCGGGTGTGTTGGGTTCTAGTAAAGTAACCGACACGTGAGCTCACAGCCAGTAGGATAGACATACATTATATGCATCTGTTTGAATTGTTTGGGTTTTCTAATTACTTTGGTTTGCCTAATTATACAAGTTTCATGATTATTTTCTAATTGTCTTGCTTGCCTTACTTGTACATTACTTGTCTGTATTATTTGTGTTTCCATAAGAGTTGAAATACTTGAGGGATGGTTCGGTTCTTGGATTGTTCGGTTGGAAGGTAGTGAAAGTATGAAGGATATTTGGTTAGAATTAGAATCTCCTATGGTAGTTGCCAAGTTATGGATTAGTGAGAACTTAGGATGGATATGACGAGGTAAGAAGTTTAAGATGCTTAGTGAATTTATATTATAGTGCATTGTATTTATTTGGCACTTTTACCGTACTGGGAACCTATGGGTTGGGAGTTCACATTCCGTATATATCTTTTATTTTTCAGATGCAGGTCTAGGTGCTCATCAGTGAGCTGTGGTTTATCTGAAAGATGACGAAGATCTTTGAAATTATCTGATTTATATTTTTCTTAGATTTTCTCCGCTTTTGTTTTGAAAACTTATGCTATGTATTTAATCCTTTGAAACTTGTCTATAGAGGTCCTTATGTATCTTTTAGGAGAGATTAGAAGATATTGTTGTCAATTACTTTTATGCTGTACCTGCCTAAACTTTACGAGTCATGACTAGTGACTATTTACTTATGTTATATATCTATATTTTGTCTTGTTCTTACTCTTTGTTATGGCTTTATCTTTGTATCGTTGTCGATTCACACTTTATCTTCTAATTGTCGATACGTGAGTGTTACAACTTTGCAATTTTATTTTTACTCTTTTTAAACTTCTCAATTTATACTTCTTTTCAATTATTTATAATTATGTATTATAATCTACCTTGAAAGTCATACCACCTTATTATCATTGATTTATGAATCGAACATAAGAATTTGAATATTAGAGCGTTATACTATTCTTATATTACTAATATCTTATTCAGTTTCTACTTGTTTGGCTTAGTTCAAATTATGCTCAGTTAAATTACCTCTTTCAACAGACCAGAGGAGTAAACATGTAAAAATTGATTTAAATAAACAAGAATTGCGTTACATACCAAAAGTGAGAGTGCACCAAATATGAACATCCAAACATAGTCTGCAGTACGTTTATCAAAGGGTCCTCTTTCCAACGAAACTCCATATTTTGCTCTGTTCAATTATTAAATACTCAAACAATCATGATTCTAATTTATTGGAAAGTTGAAGATTACTATACAAAGTTAATAACTTAATATAGATATTTTCATCAAGAATTAAATCGGAGATATAAAGAGACAATTTTGGCCACTTTTAACTTTTAAAGTATGGATTCTCAGAATTTAGAACAACTCAAATAGTAACTTTTATTTTAATTTCATTTGGGGTCTCATAAAATGCTACATCAATATTTGTGAAGTTATCTATCATAAATAGTAATTTAAAATTAAATGCAATATTTGTCATTCTAATATTTGGTTCAATTCGATTTGAATTTCAATTCAAATAAAAAAATATTTAATTTATATTATTTTTAATTATTCTATCAAAATAATTATATAAATAACAAAATTTTATTGATCTTCTATTAAAATAATATCATATCTCTAATGTGAGATCAGTTTTATTTCATCTAACAATTGCAATACATATTTCAATTTTAAATCAGTTCACTTTTTATAAATATAAAAATAATACTTTAAAAATACTCTTTGAAATAGCTCATGGAGTGTAAAATAAGGGATGTGATAAAAAATTACATTGCTACTTACATCATTATAAGTCGAATTGCAAATGGAAGTGAAAACGGTCCAAGAAAGAAGAAATTTGTGATAAGCCTCCAAATCTACAGCAGGGACAAACAAAACATAAGTGAGTAAATTAAATAAATGAAATTACGAGACAATTAGAACTTTTGCTAGAATTTTATTGTTAGAAATAGTTGATCTCAATTTTAGCCTTAGAACGAAAATCCGGGTCCCAAGAATTTTAAGAATAGGTAGTTGTTGGCGAAACATAGAAGCTAAGAAGAATAAATCAATGAATTTTTTATGACAAACCTGAAGGCGTTTAAATACAAGTCCATAAAAGAGTGCTATGTTCTTTGCATCATATAATTGCAGATAATATGCAGCACTGGTCATCAAACATAACACTCCATAGGTCTTACTCACAGGTGGTAGAGAACGGTAGTAACTGCAATAGCAACATATAATTAAATTAATTTTTCTAAAATGGTATATGGCAGCAGAAATTTATCCATTAAATATTAAAAAAAAAAGTTATATGGCAGCATAGCAAAAGTTTTAGAATTTAGAAAAATAAACAAGTTATTTGTATAACTTTAGAAAAATAATATAGGACACTCTGATGAGTTTTTACAAAATTTGTTTGAAGATTTTAAATCGAAAAATCATTGGAACAAAGCTTAAAAAGAAATAAATCTTGCTCGGTCTCAAAACATAGTGCACTTTTGCCAAGCATATATAGGAGATGTGAAGCAAAATAATTGAGCATAATTAAGATGATTATGATGAAATTTTGAGCATAAAAAGATATATAGTAACAGTTTCAATAAAAGCACAACAATTAAAATGCAAATATGCATCAACAAATGAAAATCTAATCTCTGTTTAGAGGGAGAGAAAATAGAGAAAGAGAGAATACTCTGCTGGAGTAGACATATTGAATTGAATTGAATGGAATGATGGGAATTAGAGAATGTAGAGTTACATATAAGATGAAGAAAGAAAGGAAAATATAAAATAAAATTTCACAACTTTGGAAATTCCAAAGAGTAGTGGAATACTAGTATGAGCCAATAAATGATGAAGAATTAGTCTTTGAAGTAACGACCAGTCAAAGTCTAGCTTTAGCACCAGATCACACTCCACACTGTCGTTATCTAGTGGAGATTATTAGACTCTAACTCCTTACGTATTGCGCATGAATTTGGAGAGTATTTTCTTGTCTTATTCCCAAATTATATTTAATAGAAAATTTGTAAATATTAAAATAATAAAGATAAAGGATCATTTGAAAAATCACAAAAAATAAAGAAAAATGGTATTATCAATTTTGGGTGTGATGATAAAATCATTCTCCCAAGAATTTAACTGGCAATTATATTGTTTTGTTTAGATTAATACCTCAAATTTAAGCTATAAAAAATTTTATTTAGATAAATTATTATTTGTAATATAAATAAGGGTAAAGTATTAAATTGGTCATCTACGTTTGGACGTAATTCTGTTTTGGTTTTTAAGGTTTAAAGTGTTCTATTTGAATACAAAAAAGTTTCATTTAACTGATGTAGACCCACCATGAAGTCAAAGTTAAATAATTAATGAAATGTCCTACATGACAACAGTACAAGAACAATGTCGATAATCTGGAGAACAAGTACAAGTTCTAGAGGTACAAAATCAACCGTTGATCTATCAATACTGATGAGTTTGGAAAACTCTAAGCAAATATTTGTGATGACTAAACATTATTACTTTGATAGATAGCAAAATTATTAATTCACATATGTTAATAAATTAATTTTTGCTATGCAGGAACAATTGGGCCAAAAATAAAATTCTGGTGCAAGCCCAATTATACTCAGCCTTGACTAATGCAAGTATACATGATGAGTATGGCTGAATTGATTTTGGACCGAAACAAAAGAAAATTAACAAGCCCAAGTATTTTATTATTGGCTCAGCCTTAAGTGTTCAAATTTATTTGTGGCTGAAGCTAGTTGTTATACTGGGCCAAATTGATTTTTCTATTACAAGCCCATTTATGTTTTTATGCTAAGTGTTTCTCATGCATGATCCGAAACCAATCCATCAGGAAAGCAAATGTTATCATTTGCTGAGGCCTTCAACGGATCTCCTCTCTAAGCATGAAATGGAACTCAAAATTTTATTGAGATAAGTTAATGCATGGGAACTATGAGAGAGAATGTGTCATTGATTTGATTGAAAGCATCAATGCTGCATGCTAAACCACTAGGGAAGTAAAAGCAATCCCACTTCAATTAATTTGATTCATTTAATTGCTTTTCCTTTAGCTCTATCCTCTCTTTCATCTCTTTCTTCTCTTCGGTCATTAACTAGGAAACCATGGAAGCAAAAATGAGCTACCGAAATGAAGGAAGAACACTCTACAAGACCATCATGATGATGGCAAGAAAACATAACAAAATAAAAGTATGCTGTGGCTGATATATTCACCAAACAAGTTCTTCATCAAATCTGTGAAAATCTATCTGGACTGGATGGAACCGTTCCTACTCACAAGGCTTTGGGTCCAACCAACTCCCTGCTGCACCGCATCATAACTCATATCCTCACTCCACAGAGTGGCTCTCACAACAGGGTAACCGTATCTGACTGTCTCATAATTTTTGCTCTTGTTACTTCATCTTCCATTTCATTTAGTTATCTCATGATTAGACATATGTGGGAGTCTGTAAAGAGTACAAAAAAGGCTAATTTACCTTATGAAATGTTTCTCACGTGCATCTTTGAGTACTTTAAGGTAGATTTAACAAATGAGGATGTAGAGAACAAAGTCTCTATGATCAAAGGAGGCGGGGCTGTTAAAAAGGGTAAGAAATCTATGGCTTCTTATGATGACTTTGAAAGTCGGCCAGAATCCTCAAAGGCGACCGATTCCCTAAGAGATATTCTCACAGAATTCTCAAACATGTCCGATCTCATGGTTCAATTTCACAAATCTGCTCGCAAACTTGCATATGAAAATGAGACGGCCTGGAAGAAATGCCAAGAAAGGGTCGGTTTAATGCTTGAAAGCCTTGATGATGAAGCTGGTAGCGAAGCAGGGGCTGAGGGATCTGACTTTAATCTTTCTGATGATTAAACTTATGTTTACTGTTTGATATTGGCACTTAGGCTCAATTCGGTACTTTGTTTTGGCTTGTTTCTGTTGGAACAATAACTCTGTGATACTTTGTAGACACTTTTTGATTATATTTTGTATATTATGCTTTCATGTTAAAACCTTCTTGCAGGTGCCCCTTTGATGACAAAAGGGGGAGAAAGTGCTGAAAATTGAAATGAAAAAACAGGGATGAACATGGAACAGGTGATGAAATTTTCGTTTGAAAATTCATGATCACCCTTGTTAAAAGGATACATTTGATATTGCATTTTTGATATTGCTTTTGGTTCACTATGATTACTGCTGCTGGGAATGCATTTGGCATTTAGTTTGTGATGTTTGGCAATACATTTATCTTGATTACATGGATGACTGGTTGTTAATTAACTTTGATGAAAATGCATGTTTATATTGAATACTCTGTTTCATCTTGGATTAACATGCTTGATATTTTTTTGGCAGTTCCGTTAAACTATGTAAAATATAACAACTGCCATGTTTTGATCATGTGTGCTTCGAGAACATGTGTGCTTCAAAATATTTTTCCTTTTTTACCATAATAAATTTTGCTCTGATATCCTGTCTGGGAAAAATATTTGAATAATTTATGAACAACAATTTTTGATGTGTGTAAAAGTTTGAGTAGAAAATCAGTTTATGATATCAAATGAGTTTTGAATATCATCCAAATCTGCTCATAAATCAAGCATTTAGCATCATGCAATGAATATGCTAAATAACATTGATACTTGAAGCTTGATTAAAATGTTACAGGTTAGTGCTTCCCTTGGTAAAAATGATATATATTAAGGGGGAGCCATGTGACAACTTGAAAGGGGGAGAAATTCAAATCTTCAAAGGGAGTACTCTATACTCTAATTCTTAAATTTCTTTCCATTTCAATTTTAATAATGTTTGTCATCAAGGGGGAGATTGATGAGTTTAGAAAACTCTAAGCAAATATTTGTGATGACTAAACATTATTACTTTGATAGATAGCAAAAATATTAATTCACATATGTTAATAAATTAATTTTTGCTATGCAGGAACAATTGGGCCAAAAATAAAATTCTGGTGCAAGCCCAATTATACTCAGCCTTGACTAATGCAAGTATACATGATGAGTATGGCTGAATTGATTTTGGACCGAAACAAAAGAAAATTAACAAGCCCAAGTATTTTATTATTGGCTCAGCCTTAAGTGTTCAAATTTATTTGTGGCTGAAGCTAGTTGTTATACTGGGCCAAATTGATTTTTCTATTACAAGCCCATTTATGTTTTTATGCTAAGTGTTTCTCATGCATGATCCGAAACCAATCCATCAGGAAAGCAAATGTTATCATTTGCTGAGGCCTTCAACGGATCTCCTCTCTAAGCATGAAATGGAACTCAAAATTTTATTGAGATAAGTTAATGCATGGGAACTATGAGAGAGAATGTGTCATTGATTTGATTGAAAGCATCAATGCTGCACGCTAAACCACTAGGGAAGTAAAAGCAATCCCACTTCAATTAATTTGATTCATTTAATTGCTTTTCCTTTAGCTCTATCCTCTCTCTCATCACTTTCTTCTCTTCGGTCATTAACCAGGAAACCATGGAAGCAAAAATGAGCTACCGAAATGAAGGAAGAACACTCTACAAGACCATCATGATGATGGCAAGAAAACATAACAAAATAAAAGTATGCTGTAGCTGAGATATTCAACAAAAATGGTAAGATTTGGTGAGGCAATCTCGGGCTCCTCATACCCAAAAAGAAGAAGAAGATCTCGGCCAGCAAGGAAGAGATTCTTGGAGGTATGGCTTGTCTTCGATTCTGCTCAACCACCACAGGAAGTAGCTAGAGTAGCGAAGTGATGGAAGAGGCAGAGATTGGAGCAGATGAAGCCATCATCATCATGAAGCATCAAGGGCCAGAAATCCATCTTGGAGAGCAAGCCAAGGATGGAGCGCTCGGATTGATGAAGGGTGATGACCAAGGAAGGACTAGAGGTAATTGCATGTTGGGTTTTGCATGGTTATCTCTTATCTCTCTATGTGGCCGAACCGGTTCTGTTTCTTGGATAAGAAGGAGTTGGCTTGGACTTTTGGCTTCAAGTGTGGAGGCTTCTCTCTTCTATAAAATGAGTGAACAACCACTGTTTGAAGCAAGGAGAAAGTTTGAGAGTGCAAGGCACAAAATTCTCAGAGCTACCTGAGCTAACAGTTTTCTCTTTTCCTTCAACGTATTCTGTTTTGTAATTTTTCTGTTTAATTTTGTCATGTCTTGAGTCTCATGGAAAAAAGGAAAATAGTGAGGTTTGTATGAAAAAGCCATAGAGCGGAAAAAGGCAGAGAGTGCAAAATTAAAAGAAAAAGTCATAGATGTCCTTAGAGTTTCTTTGTTCATCTATGTTGTGTTTCATGATTCTGTGAGAATCCCCTTGTAAGTTGGGTTAGCACTTTACAGATTGTAATCAGGAAGATTATAGTGAAATTTCATCATGTTTGCGATGGAGACTGGATGTAGGCTGCACTGCACTTAGCAGCTGAACCAGGATATATCTGGGTGTAATTTTCTCTCCTCTTTATTCCATTTCTGTTTCTACTGGACAGGAGTAAAAACGAAAAATATCTTGTGTCAGGTGACGAGACAAAAAGAAAAGTCTCGTGGCTAGGGACGAGACAAAAGAAAAAGTCTCATGGCTAGTGACGAGATAAAAAAAAAAAGACAAAAAGTTTCCTAAGTTAGTTTCAAAGATCAGCAAGTGTTACTAAGCAAAATGGGGGCTAAGATTCAACCCCCCTTCTCTTAGCCACTGATAATCATTAATTGGTATTAGAGCTTGGTCTCAAAGAGATCAAGCTTTGCAGCTTGGAGTAAAGATCCTCATGGCAGAAAATAGTGGATCAAATGTGGTGTCCTACAATCTGACCGAAGGACAATCAAGCAACAGACCTCCTCTTTTCAATGGGAAAAATTATACCTATTGGAAGGAGAGGATGAAGATATTTGTACAAGTAGTGGATTACAGACTTTGAAAGATCATCTTGGAAGGGCCTCAATATCCAACTGTTACAAGTGCCGAAGGAGTTGTTTCTCTTAAACCTGAAGCAAGTTGGACGGATGAAGATAGAAAAAAGGTGGAGCTCAACGCCAAGGCCATCAATCTGCTCAACTGTGCTATCAGCTTTGAGGAATACCGACGGGTATCACGTTGCACAACAGCAAAGGAAATCTGGGATAAACTCCTAGTCACTCATGAAGGAACAACCATTGTGAAAAAGACCAGGATTGATATGTTAAACAAAGAGTACGAAATGTTTGCAATGAAGGAAGGAGAATCCATTGATGAGATGTTTGAACGCTTCAACAACATTATTATTGGCTTGGATGCTATGGGAATCAAGTATCCTGAATCTGTGCTAGTGAGAAGAGTGTTGAGATGTCTCACAAAAGAGTGGAAAACAAAAGCTTTAATTATCTCTGAGAGTAGTGGTCTTGACTCTATGACCTATGATGATTTGAGAGGAAATTTACTTGCTTTTGAAAACACCTACTTGAAAAAAGATTTAAATAAGAAAGGAATAGCTTTTTCTTCTGTCACTAACCCTCTGGATGATGAATCCAGTGATAACTCATCTGAAAATGAATTTGTGTTGTTTGCAAAAAAATTCAGAAAAATGATGAAGCTCAAAGGCAAAGGCAGCAGCTCAAGGAAAATGAAGAAAGACCTTAGCAAAGTAACTTGTTACAACTGCAAGGAAATGGGGCATTTCAAATCTGATTGTCCAAAGTTAAAGAAGGAAGAGAAGCCAAAAAGAGGGAAGAATAAGGGACTGATGGCTTCATGGGAAGATTTGGAAAATGACTCGGATGATGATGATGAGGAATCCGAGACCAAGTCACAACCTTGTCTCATGGCAGATCGCATAGATCAGATAGTCTTTCATAACCCTAACACTGAAGATCTTCATCTTATGATAGACCACCTTTCTGAAAAAATAAGATGTTTTCTGCTGGAAAATCAAGAACCTGAACAACAAATTACCATTCTTAAAGCTGAAAACAGTTTTCTTAAAGAAAAGGTGAGGGAGGCCGAAACTGCTTGTGATCTTGTTGAAGAAAATAAGCAGTTAAAAGCCCAAATTAAGAGCTGTGAAAGTAATCATTCTGTTCTTGCATATGTAGACTGTTTTAAAAGAAATGAAGAGTTGCTTAAAGAGATTAAAAGGCTTAAGGAAGACTTATCCAAGTTCACCCAAAGTTCTGAAAATCTGAATCAAATCTTGGCTAGTCAAAAACCTCTTTATGATAAGGCTGGGTTAGGGTTTTATAAATCTGCTGAAAAATCTCATTTTGAAAACTTGGCCTTATCCTCTAATGATACAAGATTTCAAGACCCCACCTACTTTAACAAAACAGCAACTCCAAGATTTTGTAGACTATGCAATCGAAATGGACACTTTTCTATTCAATATTTTTTTGGTGAAAGAATAATTGGTGAAAAAGTTTGTAAAGTTGTTTTTAATTACAATGGCTTAAGACATAGGAGATGGTTTAACGTGAAAGGATCCAAGAAAATTTGGATACCTAAGGTCACTTAAGCTTGTTTTGTAGGTGTGCCTAGCATCCAAACGGAAAGAAAATATGTGGTATATGGATAGCGGATGCTCTAGGCATATGACCGGAAAGACAACCTTCTTCATAAAGCTTGATGAATATGATGGAGGACTTGTCACTTTCGGTGATGATGCAAAAGGAAAAATAGTGGCTGTTGGAAAAGTTGGTAAAAAATTTTCATCTTGTATAAATGATGTCCTTCTTGTGAATGGTTTGAAACATAATTTACTTAGTGTTAGTCAACTGTGTGATTTAGGCTTTGAGGTTATTTTTAGGAAGTTTGTTTGTTTAGTTGTTTGTGAAAAAACTGGGGATATTTTATTTGAAGCTAAAAGATGCAATAATGTGTAAAGATTGACTCTTGAGGACCTAAAAGAACAAAATGTGACATGCTTTACATCCCTTGAATCTGAAAAATGGCTATGGCATAGAAAGTTGGGTCATGCAAGCATGTACCAAATTCCTAAGCTAGTTAAGAAAAATCTGGTTAGAGGAATTTCAAAAATCAAATTTGATAAGGATCTTACTTGTGATGCTTGCCAATTGGGCAAACAAGTAAAATCCTCTTTTAAACCTAAAGATGGAATCTCAACCAAAAGGACATTAGAGATTTTACATATTGATCTTTTTGGACCAACAAGAACTCAAAGTTTAGGAGGTAAACACTATGGTCTTGTGGTGGTAGATGATTACTCTAGATTTGGTTGGGTACTTTTTCTTGCTCATAAAAATAATGCTTTTCATGCCTTCTCCACTCTTTGCAAGAAAATTCAAAATGAAAAGGATTTAAAAATTGCCCATTTAAGAAGTGATCAGGGAAGAGAATTTGAAAACCAAGATTTTGAAAAATTCTGTGATGACTTATAAATTTCTCATAATTTTTCATATCCTAGAACCCCCCCCCCCAACAAAATGGGGTGGTTAAAAGAAGGAATAAAAGTCTTCAAGAGATGACTAGCGCTATGCTATGTGAGAATGAGATTCCTAAATTTTTATGGGCTGAAGCTGTGAACATAGCTTGTTATATTTTGAATAGAACAATCATTAGAAAAGGGTTAAAGAAAACCCCTTATGAGCTATGGAAAGGAACCCCTCCAAATCTTAAGTACTTTCATGTTTTTGGATGCAAATGCTTTGTGCTTAATAATAAAGAAAATCTTGGAAAATTTGATCCAAAATCCCATGAAGGAATGTTTGTTGGATATTCCACCACAAGCAAGGCCTATAGAGTTTATCTCAAAGAACATAGAACCATAGAGGAATCCATACATGTTACTTTTTGTGATTCTAACCTAATTCCCAGCACTGTGATAGATAATGATTCAGATGGTGAAAAAGATGAAACAAGTAAAGAAATTTCCAAATCTGTTCAAAATGAGGAATCTGCCAGTCCAGTTTTGTCTCGTCAGATTGAAGGAGACATTTTCATTTTATCTCCTGAGCAGACACGAGAAACTGGAACAGTGAGACCACTAGAAGTTCATCAAAGCTCAACACCTGTCCGAAAGCCTAGAGAATGGAAGTCCATGAGGGGTTATCCTCATGACTCCATCATAGGTGATCCCTCTCAAGGAGTAACAACAAGATCCTCCACCAAAAGGCAAACCGAACCTAGCAATTTTGCTCTCTTGTCACAAATGGAGCCCAACAATGTCAAACAAGCTCTTGAAGATCCATCATGGGTCAAAGCCATGCAAGAAGAGCTTGCTCAATTCGACAAGAATGAGGTTTGGACACTAGTACCCCATCCGGATGGTAAGAAAGTTACGGGTACTAAATGGGTATTTAAAAATAAACTTGGTGAGGATGGACAAGTTGTTCGTAACAAGGCTAGATTAGTGACCCAAGATTACGATCAAGAAGAGGGTATAGATTTTGATGAGTCTTTTGCTCCGGTAGCTAGAATGGAAGCAATTAGGTTGCTTCTTGCCTATGCTGCCCATAAAGGTTTCAAAATATTTCAAATGGATGTTAAATGTGCTTTCCTTAATGGCTTTATTGATAGAGAAGTGTATGTGGCTCAACCCCCCGGTTTTGAACATAAAGAATTTCCAAATCATGTTTTTAAACTATCTAAGGCTCTTTATGGTCTTAGACAAGCTCCAAGAGCTTGGTATGAAAGGCTTAGTGCCTTCTTGTTGGAAAATCATTTTCAAAGGGGTACCACCGACACTACTTTATTTATTAAACCATCTAATGATGATATACTCCTTGTTCAAGTTTATGTTGATGACATTGTATTTGGATCGGCCAATGTATCTTTGTGTGAAGAGTTTGGAAAACTTATGACTAGTGAGTTTGAAATGAGTTTAATGGGAGAGATAACTTTCTTTCTTGGCCTCCAAATCAAACAAACTCCTAGTGGTACTTTTATTCACCAAGGAAAGTATGCAAAAGAACTTATCAAAAAGTTTGGCCTAGAAAATTCCAAACCAATGGGTACACTAATGCATCCTAACACAAAAATTGAAAAGGATGATGATGGCCAAGATGTGGATGAAACAAGGTATAGAGGAATGATAGGTTCACTTATATACCTTACCTCCTCTAGACCGTGTCCAAAGTGTGGGTGTTTGCTCAAGGTTTCAATCTCACCCAAAAGAATCTCATCTTACGGCTGTTAAACACATCATTAGATACATTAAGGGGACTTGTAATTTTGGATTATGGTATCCTAAATCTGATGATTTTTGTGCAGTAGGATTTTGCGATGGAGATTATGCGGGAGATAGAGTGGATAGACAGAGCACATTCGGCATGTGTTGCTTCCTTGGAAGCTCACTCAACATGTGGTCAAGCAAGAAGCAAGCCACAGTGGCTTCATCCACGGCTGAAGCAGAATACATTTCTGCATCTGCTTGTTGCTCTCAATTAATTTGGTTAAAAATATAATTGGAAGATTACAAATTAAAAATCAATAGTATACCCTTGTTTTGTGATAATATGAGTGCTATAAACATTTCAAAAAATCCTGTTCTGCACTCAAGAACCAAGCACATTGAGATAAAATATCATTTCATTAGAGAACATGTGCAGAAGGGTACTATTGATATTCAATTTGTAAAATCTGAAGACCAAATTGCTGATATTTTTACAAAACCCCTCTGTGAAGACAGATTCTGCAACTTGAGAAAAAGTTTGGGAATGTTTGATTTAAGTTCTATTGATAACTTGTGAATATTTGACTCTGTTCAGTTTTGTCTCGTAGGTTTGGACGAGATAAAAATGAGGGCATGATGGAAGAGCTATAATTAAGGGGGAGGCAACGCAGAATTTAAAATTCATAGGCCCCACCAAATATCTTTAACCCCACCATGACAGTTTTGTTAGTTCCTTATTTTATTTGAAAAATAAATTCACAAAATCTCTTGGTTGTCTTATCAAATCTTGTTGGAAGAAGCTTGTTGTCAAATCAAATCTTTCCTTCCAACTAATCCCTTGATTCAAGGAAACCTCTTTTCAGTTTTTGAAACTGCCTTGGTTAATAACCGCGCCATTAATGGTTAATAACTCCCTCCACTATCTCTCTCCACTCCACATTTATTACACCATTAACCTCCCTTCTCCCTCACTTCTTTCGGCCCTCCTCACCTTTTCATATTCAACTTCTCAACTCTCCCAACCATGAAAAAGAAAACTGCCCCCAGGAAAAGTGAAAGGATCCTATTTTCTTAAAAACCGTCCACTCCACAATCTCACACTCACATCCATATTCACTCTACATCATCATCATCACCCTCACATCCCTCAAAGCAAACCGACACCATGAGAAGGAAGGTCATTGCCACGAAAACCTCTTCAAGAAAGAAGAAAGGAAAAGGTCCCGTGGAAGAAGCAGAAGAGTCTCACACATCACCTATTCCGTCTCCACCATCATCACCACCGAAGAAATCCACTCCCCATGCATCCGGAAAGAGCTCTCAAAAGGCCAAGGGTTTCGTTCTTCATGAAACCAGAGAACCCACGAACCTTGGTTCAATGGAGTTCAAGAATAAATTTCACAAACCACACTCCCATTTTGATCCTTCAAGGTTTTCTACATGTGCTTTCTATGAATTCCACAAAGAGGTTTTGGAAAAGCAGCATCTGTGCCCCTCCTACTTGGTGAATCTCGAGTCTCTGGCCTCCAAAGGAATCAATCTACAACCCCTGTTTGATAGTCTCAAATGGTCACCATTGCTCCTTATTCACAAAATGGTTTACCCAAGGTTGGTAAGACAGTTTTATGCGAATCTGAGATTTATTGATTGCAGCCTTCACTCCTACGTGAAACGTGTGCATATCACCCTGAATGCTGAGACTATTGCTTCTGCCCTTGGTTACGTTGATGAAGGGCCGAAGGTTTACATGAGTGATAAATGGGATTCACACGTCGGGGTTGCATACAAACAAGTTCTTCATCAAATCTGTGAAAATCTATCTGGACTGGATGGAACCGTTCCTACTCACAAGGCTTTGGGTCCAACCAACTCCCTGCTGCACCGCATCATAACTCATATCCTCACTCCACAGAGTGGCTCTCACAACAGGGTAACCGTATCTGACTGTCTCATAATTTTTGCTCTTGTTACTTCATCTTCCATTTCATTTAGTTATCTCATGATTAGACATATGTGGGAGTCTGTAAAGAGTACAAAAAAGGCTAATTTACCTTATGAAATGTTTCTCACGTGCATCTTTGAGTACTTTAAGGTAGATTTAACAAATGAGGATGTAGAGAACAAAGTCTCTATGATCAAAGGAGGCGGGGCTGTTAAAAAGGGTAAGAAATCTATGGCTTCTTATGATGACTTTGAAAGTCGGCCAGAATCCTCAAAGGCGACCGATTCCCTAAGAGATATTCTCACAGAATTCTCAAACATGTCCGATCTCATGGTTCAATTTCACAAATCTGCTCGCAAACTTGCATATGAAAATGAGACGGCCTGGAAGAAATGCCAAGAAAGGGTCGGTTTAATGCTTGAAAGCCTTGATGATGAAGCTGGTAGCGAAGCAGGGGCTGAGGGATCTGACTTTAATCTTTCTGATGATTAAACTTATGTTTACTGTTTGATATTGGCACTTAGGCTCAATTCGGTACTTTGTTTTGGCTTGTTTCTGTTGGAACAATAACTCTGTGATACTTTGTAGACACTTTTTGATTATATTTTGTATATTATGCTTTCATGTTAAAACCTTCTTGCAGGTGCCCCTTTGATGACAAAAGGGGGAGAAAGTGCTGAAAATTGAAATGAAAAAACAGGGATGAACATGGAACAGGTGATGAAATTTTCGTTTGAAAATTCATGATCACCCTTGTTAAAAGGATACATTTGATATTGCATTTTTGATATTGCTTTTGGTTCACTATGATTACTGCTGCTGGGAATGCATTTGGCATTTAGTTTGTGATGTTTGGCAATACATTTATCTTGATTACATGGATGACTGGTTGTTAATTAACTTTGATGAAAATGCATGTTTATATTGAATACTCTGTTTCATCTTGGATTAACATGCTTGATATTTTTTTGGCAGTTCCGTTAAACTATGTAAAATATAACAACTGCCATGTTTTGATCATGTGTGCTTCGAGAACATGTGTGCTTCAAAATATTTTTCCTTTTTTACCATAATAAATTTTGCTCTGATATCCTGTCTGGGAAAAATATTTGAATAATTTATGAACAACAATTTTTGATGTGTGTAAAAGTTTGAGTAGAAAATCAGTTTATGATATCAAATGAGTTTTGAATATCATCCAAATCTGCTCATAAATCAAGCATTTAGCATCATGCAATGAATATGCTAAATAACATTGATACTTGAAGCTTGATTAAAATGTTACAGGTTAGTGCTTCCCTTGGTAAAAATGATATATATTAAGGGGGAGCCATGTGACAACTTGAAAGGGGGAGAAATTCAAATCTTCAAAGGGAGTACTCTATACTCTAATTCTTAAATTTCTTTCCATTTCAATTTTAATAATGTTTGTCATCAAGGGGGAGATTGATGAGTTTAGAAAACTCTAAGCAAATATTTGTGATGACTAAACATTATTACTTTGATAGATAGCAAAAATATTAATTCACATATGTTAATAAATTAATTTTTGCTATGCAGGAACAATTGGGCCAAAAATAAAATTCTGGTGCAAGCCCAATTATACTCAGCCTTGACTAATGCAAGTATACATGATGAGTATGGCTGAATTGATTTTGGACCGAAACAAAAGAAAATTAACAAGCCCAAGTATTTTATTATTGGCTCAGCCTTAAGTGTTCAAATTTATTTGTGGCTGAAGCTAGTTGTTATACTGGGCCAAATTGATTTTTCTATTACAAGCCCATTTATGTTTTTATGCTAAGTGTTTCTCATGCATGATCCGAAACCAATCCATCAGGAAAGCAAATGTTATCATTTGCTGAGGCCTTCAACGGATCTCCTCTCTAAGCATGAAATGGAACTCAAAATTTTATTGAGATAAGTTAATGCATGGGAACTATGAGAGAGAATGTGTCATTGATTTGATTGAAAGCATCAATGCTGCATGCTAAACCACTAGGGAAGTAAAAGCAATCCCACTTCAATTAATTTGATTCATTTAATTGCTTTTCCTTTAGCTCTATCCTCTCTTTCATCTCTTTCTTCTCTTCGGTCATTAACTAGGAAACCATGGAAGCAAAAATGAGCTACCGAAATGAAGGAAGAACACTCTACAAGACCATCATGATGATGGCAAGAAAACATAACAAAATAAAAGTATGCTGTGGCTGATATATTCACCAAAAATGGTAAGATTTGGTGAGGTAATCTCGGGCTCCTCATACCCAAAAAGAAGAAGAAGATCTCGGCCAGCAAGGAAGAGATTCTTGGAGGTATGACTTGTCTTCGATTCTGCTCAACCACCACAGGAAGTAGCTAGAGTAGCGAAGTGATGGAAGAGGCAGAGATTGGAGCAGATGAAGCCATCATCATCATGAAGCATCAAGGGCCAGAAATCCATCTTGGAGAGCAAGCCAAGGATGGAGCGCTCGGATTGATGAAGGGTGATGACCAAGGAAGGACTAGAGGTAATTGCATGTTGGGTTTTGCATGGTTATCTCTTATCTCTCTATGTGGCCGAACTGGTTCTGTTTCTTGGACAAGAAGGAGTTGGCTTGGGCTTTTGGCTTCAAGTGTGGAGGCTACTCTCTTCTATAAAAAGAGTGAACAGCCACTGTTTGAAGCAAGGAGAAAGTTTGAGAGTGCAAGGCATAGAATTCTCAGAGCTACCTGAGCTAACAGTTTTATCTTCTCCTTCAATGTATTCTGTTTTGTAATTTTTCTGTTTAATTTTGTCATGTCTTGAGTCTCATGGAAAAAAGGCAAACAGTTAGGTTTGTATGAAAAAGCCATAGAGCGGAAAAAGGCAGAGAGTGCAAAATTAAAAGAAAAAGTCATAGATGTCCTTAGAGTTTCTTTGTTCATCTATGTTGTGTTTCATGATTCTGTGGGAATCCCCTTGTAAGTTGGGTTAGCACTTTACAGATTGTAATCAAGAAGATTATAGTGAAATTCCATCATGTTTGCGATGGAGACTAGATGTAGGCTGCACTGCACTTAGCAGCTGAACCAGGATATATCTGGGTGTAATTTTCTCTCCTCTCTACTCCATTTCTGTTTCTACTGCACAGGAGCAAAAACCAAAAATATCTCGTGTCAGGTGACGAGACAAAAAGAAAAGTCTCGTGGCTAGGGACGAGACAAAAGAAAAAGTCTTGTGGCTAGTGACGAGATAAAAAAAAAGATAAAAAGTTTCCTAAGTTGGTTTCAAAGATCAGCAAGTGTTACTAAGCAAAAAGGGGGCTAAGATTCAACCCCCCTTCTCTTAGCCACTGATAACCATCAAAGACATTTATTTATTATTTTTCTTACAATTTAAATGAAATATTTTCTATAGAACTAAGGAGAATGATAAATAAATGTATTAATGTATCTACAGTTGATTTTGTGCCTCTGGAACTTGTACTTGTTCCTCATATTATTGACCTGGTTCTTGTACTGCTGTCATGTAGAACATTCCGTTAATTATTTAACTTTGATCTCACGGTCGGACTACATTGAAACTAAATGAAACTTTTTTAAATTCAAATAGGACACTTTAAACCTTAAAGACTAAAATAGGATTCATCTCAAACGTAGGGGACCAATTTAATATTTTACCCTTTAAATAAATTATTCCTGAATTTTTAGAGTAAACTATTATTTTTTGTTATAAAAACTTTGAGTGCAGACAATTATAAGACTAAATCCTTGAACTAGTCCTTCAAATTCACAACTTTCACTATTTTGGTCGCTGAGATTTAGCTCTGGACACTATATTAGTTTTTAGATCCTTTTTAGCACTGATCCAACAAACAAAGTGTTAAACTACCTTTGACTTACTACCCTAGATATATGGCTAAACGACGTCGTTTTGTTTTGGCGCTTAAACAAGACAAAACGAGAAGACGAAGAAGAATTTAAATTATGTGCAAACAATTTTATCTCCCTTTATTCTCCAAAATGATCTCGTTTTTATTTTGTTTAAGCGCCAAAACGAATAAATATCATTTAGCTCTATATCTAGCATGGTAAGTCAAAACTAATTAACATTCTATTCATTCACCGAAAAGAGTCTAAGAACCAATATCTATGGTATTTAGAATTGGATCTCGAAAATTAGTACAATAAATTTTAAATTTGAGAGTTTAACATAATAAAGATTGTGAATCTCAAAAATCACTATACGAATTTAATCCAATTATAACAAAATTTGTAAACAAATTTGATACGGATCAAAGATTTGGTAGTGTTCCTTCAATAAAACTATCCAAAATGAGTAATTTGTTAGGTGGTTTTATCAACTGTTTTGGATAGATTATTTAATTCTTTTATCATATTGTTGTAAAAAGATAAAGTTATCTATAATTTTAAAAAGATAATCAGTTATTTTTTGGTTTTAAAATATATTTAAATATTTTTTGTTGGTTGAATAAGTTAATGTTTTAGACTTACGATTTTTTTAAAAAATTTTTAGTCATTTATCAAAAGTTTATGTATCATTTTAACTAAATGATGTGTTTTGTAATCATTGAATTGATTGTGTGGTATTAAACTGAAAAAAAAAAAAGAGAATGAGAAAAGTTTTTCAATTATGTAGAATTTAACAAAAACATAGCACCAAAACTTTTTAAACATGACACAAGAAATTTTTTAATTTTGACATTGAAATTTTTTAATCGTGACACAGGTTCTTATTAAGAAGGTGAAATAAGAATTATGAAAATGTGAAAGAAAAAGAACATAGCACTGAAATTTTTTAAACATGACACAAGAAATTTTTTAATTTTGGCACTAAAATTTTTTAACCATGGCACATATTCTTATTAAGAGGGTGAAACAAGAATTATGAACATGTGAAAATAGTGGTGATGATATTGAAGGGGGAGGAGAAAAAATAAAAAAAAAAGTAATCAAATGAAAAAGGAAGAAGGAGGAAGAGGATGAGGTGGTGGTTGTGGTGGTGATGACGACGTTAAGAAATAGAAAATGAGGAAAAATACAAGGAAAAAAAGAAAAGGAAGAAGTAGTAAGAGTACAAGTAAGAAGAAGAAAAAGCACAGGAAAAAGAAGAAGAAAAAAGTATGGCCGAAGAAGAAGAAAAAGCGCGCACACAGGAATTTCGTTAGACTTGGTTAGGATTTTGTTTGGTTGTAGAGATTTTTCAAAAGATAAAAGACTAATTTATCTTTGGGTTAACTACCAATTTGCTATCTAAAAAATTTACCCGTGGGTAAAAAGGTCCTTGAAAGATGTTATCGACATAACAGTGTCTAAATGATTTGAAAATGTGACAAAAATAATCAATGATTATTATATTTTTTGTAAGTAACAAAAAATTTTTGTATTTAGCAAACATTTATCCATTTGATCTGAATTTTTGTGGCAACATCTGAATAAATATTTAGACAATACACAAAAAAAATTGGAACAAAATTTGATATCTAGATTTTTTTTTTATTTTTCAAAAAAATAGCCATTCACAATAAAAAAGTTTTTTAAAAAAATTTACTTGACATAAAATGACTAAATTTTAAGAATAAAAAAAATCTTTTTTTAATAATGACTGCAAAAGTTTTCATAAAAATATGATATCTAAAGTCGTTTTTTATATTATATATTTAATATTTAATTTTTTTTAATCATATTTTTAAATTTTTTTAGATTTATTTATCGTTAGCATTTTTTTAAATTTTTTTTTGTTACCGACCTAAATTTTTGGATATATTTTAGTAATTTATTTTTTTTATCTTTTATTTTATTAAGTACTGATCTAGTATAATAAAAGATCATGAATGAACTTATAAGAATTAATTTTATAATTTTTTATTAAAGATTAATTTATCTAAAATAAAAATAATTATTAAAAAGTAAAAACCAAATCAGAATAATAAATTTGAACATCGGAATTCAAAGCTTTCTCTATCATACTGTTTTCGGTATATGATGGTTGAAAATAATTTTTGACGATCATAAATTAGTATGCATACAAAATTTCCAAACTTCACTTTCTATTATCTTTGATTCCTTCGAATTCAATTTCTATTTTTCTAATGATGGTGATGCCTTTCCTCTATATATGCTAGGTAGTGCAGTTATCACACATGTTGTAACATCTTCTTCTAAACCTTGTCTTGATGATTTGGCATAATATACTTCACATTGACAAGTCCTAATATATGTCGAATGTTAATATATTTTATGAATACAGTTATTTTAAGGGTTAGCTGAAACGGTGATTTGAATTTGAATGTGAAATTTAAATTTTTTTTGGGATAATGTCCGACTTGTACTAGTGTCGAGATGATGCCATTTGAGTTCCTCGTGAGGAGGTATGGGGTAGTATTTATAAGAGACACTACAAAATTCTTATTTATTTGTGGAAATTTTTTAGTGGGAGTTATTAAAACCTTCATAGTATATTTTATTTATGACAATTTTAAATAATATAACAAAAACACCCACTATTATAATATTCTTAACCCAATTAATTATTAAAAGCCCAACCCAAACAAATATTAACTGAGCATACAAAAAAAATCAGAAGAGTTCTGAGAGAAAGAGAGAACGAAAGAGTCTAAACCCTAAAATATTGATTCCAGCCACTGCCATTCATCTCCTCGCCGCCGTTGCCACCATGTCTCCTCCATCAAGGCGTCGCTAGTGGAGTTATGAGGACGAGGTGATCGTGAAACTTCGCAATTCGTGGAGCTTTCGCCTCTCGGGATAGTAATGCTTTAGATCTTCCGCTTCTGCGTTGTCTTCCACGGCGGGTGCTGCCGCTGGTTCTGCTTTTGCTCTAGCGACTTGAAGCACTCAGAGCGGTTTGGGCACAGACTCGGTGGCGCTGGGTAAGTAGATATGTAAGGCGAGTGAGGGAAATACTTTGGAAGCTTCGATTGAAGCTGCGATAGTGCGATCGAAGCTATCAAATCTTATGGAACTAATTCTCATGTCGTTCCGAGTCATTGAGGTGAGTATTTGTTCCTACTTTGTAAAGGTTTCCATGAACTGAACTAGGATCTTTATTTGTATGAACTTTTTGACAATTGAGCTTTCAGTCTTATTGAGAAAATCAAATTTTGAGGTTTCATGCTCCAAAGAATGTAACAAGAAAAAGGGGAGTATGAATTCCAGCTTAAACTTTGCTAAATTTGCTTGATATTGAAAAGTTAAATTGATTTATGCTCCATTTAGCATGACTTGCAAATTTGTGGCTGCTTTCTCGGATTTTCTTGGTTTGATTTGGTGATTGTAGAATAGCATGCTTTGTCATCTTTAAAGCAAATTTGGTGCCACCAAGTTTGTGTCGGAAGATGACTAAATCATTATGTCCTCCATATCATCTATAATCATGAAATTCTATTATATTCATGTTGTAATGCGGCGGGAGAGGGGGGGAGAGTGGATAAATCTTTTAATATTAACTCTTTAGCTACTATTTCTTTTGCTATGTCATTATATTGCTCTGATTGGTTTGTTACATTGTAAATTTTATTTTATTTTTTGAATGAATTATGTTTTGTATTTATTTGGATCTTCATTTTTTTTAGATGTTAGGGGCTGGTGTTAGTCAGGTTGCTGTATGCGCATCCTTCTAATGAATAGGATACTTTCCTTGCTGTTTATCTGTACCACTAAACAATATGAAATTTATTTCTAAAATTACTTTTGCAGGGCCTGCTATGGTGTTTGAGGTTTGTTATGAAAAATGGCGCCAAGGGATGCGAGGTTTGTTCTTGACAGCATCTGATTTCAGGTTTCTTTGTTGCTATGCTTAGGTTGCGATAACATTTTGATTCTGCGCAGGTCATCGTTAGTGGCAAGTTGAGGGCTCAGCGCGCTAAATCCATGAAGTTCAAGGACGGGTACATGATTTCCTCAGGGCAACCAGTCAAGTACTACATTGATTCTGCTGTAAGACATGTACTCCTTAGGCAGGTCAGTATATACTCTTTTAGACAAATCTTCCTTTGATTGCATTGATAGTGTATGCATTTTGTTTTTGTTATGAAGGGATTTGGATAAGAAATGTTGCAGATGAGTAACTTCACAAAGCTTTCATGAGGTACAATTTTTTCTTCTGTTCTTTTCTTTTGTTTTTTGCTTCAAGTCTTCATTTTTTTTGGTTTTACTGTGTATTATTTCAGGCATATACGAGCGAGTTGCAGCTTAAAGTGGATTGAGGAGCAGATATTTTATACGCTTTTTGACATCATTTTCATATAGTTTTTAGTAGTTTCTATTTAGTTTTTATTAAGTTTTATAGATTTTAGTGTTAAATTCACATTTTTAGATTCTACTATGAGTTTTTGTATTTTTGATCAATTTTAGGTATTTTCTAGCTGAAATTGAGGAGCTGGAGCAAAAGTCTGATTCAGAGATAGAGAGAATACTGCAGATGCTGTCCAAATCTGACATGCTTGCATTTGGAAGATCTTTTCTGGAGCTATAGAAGTGCAAATCAAGCTCTCTCAACGACTATGAAAAGATGACTTCCAGAGCTTTCCACCAATATATAATAGTCCATACTTTGCTTCGGATTAGAAGGCCAAAAACTGGCGTCCAACGCCAGCTTCCTGCCCCCTTCCAGGCGTCCAGCGCCAAAAGAGCAGAGCTCAACGTCTAAAGGCCCAGAGAGGACCCCCTAGCTGGCATTCTATGCCCAAGGAGCCTCATAGCACATGGATCTCGTTAAAGCTCAGCCCAAACACTCACTAAGTGGGCATCAGAAGTGGATTTTAGTACTAAATAGACTGTTTTACCCTTACTAGTCATCTGTTTAGTATTTAAGGGATTATATTCATGTTATTCACACACTTTTACCACCATTCAGCATTATTTTTGTTTTCACCATTGTTTTTACTTCAGTATGAGTTTCTAACCCTCCTAGGTTGAGGGGAGGAGCCCTGCTGAGTCCTATGAATTAATAAAAGTACTATTTCTTCTTCTTCGATCCGTGTCTGATCTATCTCTAAGATGTATATTCCGATCTTCATCGTGGTGAACAGGACGATCTGACAAATTGGCTCTGTTCATCACATTAAGACCAACGTGCCTGACAAACACCCGCGTCTACTTGGGTTCGTGTGAATACTTGGCCGGAAAGCACGAACCAACAGCTATGTTTATACATCTCTCAGACGGTTAATCCATGATTTCGTTGGAAACTTCTCGAGACATCAGTTCAGCCGATCTCCGGGGAGATTAGGGTCTCCGTGGTATAGGCTAGAATCCATAGAAGCAGTGTTCTCTAATCCGGAAGATTCGACCTTGACTGTGGCGCTTTGAGTAAGATCGCCAAGAGAACGATTTGCAAAGACCTTCACCTTCGCCAAGAGAACGCCATTGCCTGTGGTTATTCCTTTGGTCCCTCCTATCCATCAATGCTCAAAGCCTTGGGTCCTTTTACCCTTGCCTTTTGGTTTAAAGGGTTACTGGCTTTTTCAATTTGCCCTCCTTTTCGTGCATTTTTTTGCAGTAATGGATTTTTCTACTTTTTCCTTTTTTTTTCTTTTCACCATTTTTTCGCATGCATAATATTTTTTTTTTCTTTTGCAACATGCTTTTTCTTTTGCATTTTGCTGCTTTTTCTTGCTTCAAGAATCAATTTTTAAATATGCACTGTTTATTTCCTTTTTCCTTATTCTTTCAAGAGCCAACATTCATAAATTTCAACTTCAAATATACACTATTTATTTCATACATTCAGAAAATAAAAGCAAATGACACCACATAAAACTAATTAAACTAATCTTATTTTAAGCTTGAAATTCATGCATCTCTCAGTTCTTTTCAAATAAAATTTTTTATTTAAGCAAGATGAGAGATATATGGAACATTTTACAACTTTTTAAAACATCAATGCAAATGATCATGTGATGACAAGTCATCTTATGCTAGTTTCACAAGCAATTTTCACTTGTTTCATTAGGTTTTATGCACTTTCTTGCACAATAAGTAAGTGATTAGAGTGGATTTTCATGATTATTTTGAATCAATCAAACATCATTTATTTCACACAAAATCATAAGGTTTATGCTAGAATTAATTGATTTTATGAATGATGCAAAGATCTTATAATTTTGGTGAGACTTTGATTGGTTGTTTGGTTGCTTGTAGTGAAGAAATGAAGAGAAAGGGGAAGCAATCAGGAAAGTGTTACGTTCACAAAGAGAACGCCACGCTCAGCAACATTTTGGCTAGCGTTCATTTCTAAAGTGAGCGCCACGCTCACTTTGTCACCTTTTTGTGACTTTTGAGCTTGGGAGGCAAGCTTGTGCCGTCCGCACCAAAGGGTAGCGCTCAAATAGCTAGCGCATAAAGAGAGCGCTAAGGGAGGCAATTGGCGCACCAAAGAAGCACCAAAGAGCCAGCGCTCAATAAGTGAGCGTAGCGCTCATTAGGGGAGCGCTAATGAAGAAAAAAGGCGCACGAGGGATGCACACCAAGGGAGTGAGCGCAGCGCTCAAATCATGCACGGAACACTCCACTGGAAGGAGCTACAATGCACCCCAACCCACTTTCATTCAAGGCCAACCCAAAAGCCCATTCTAATTGCTCAATGACTGAAAATAGAAAGTGTATAAATAAGATCAAAATTTGATTTGAGGGTGGGGGGAACTTTTGAGCTCTTTTATTTTTCCTTTCTAGAATTTTAGAATTTGGGGAATCGGGATCAGATCTAATTTTGCTTTCTGTGTTCATTTTTCTTTTCTTTTGCAACTTCTATTTTCTATTTTGGGTTTTGAACTCAGATTGAAGAACTCCACTAAAATTCTTCATCTGAGAATCATCTTTTACTTTTCCTTTTTATAGTTCTAAGAATTGGAAATTGGATCTCAATTTTCTTTTCTGTTTTTATTTTATTTCTTCTGCAATTTCTTTTTTACTTTTTGGTCAAGAGAGTGATTGAGATCTAGATCTGCTTGCTATTCTTGTTACTCTCTTGCAATTGTCAAATTTCTCTTTTAGGATTTCAAAATTGAGCTATGCTTTCTTGCTGTTTTGATTCTTCTGCAATTTTTTATTTCTGTTTTAGTTCTTCTGCAATTTCTCTTCATCTCATACTTCTTTAATCCACTGCACTTCTATTTTCTAATTCAATTTGAATCCCAATACCCAAATCCCTTTATTCTTAATGCAATTTAAGTTTCTTGCCAATTTAGATTTAGCAAATTTCAATACCTTGCACTTTAAGTTTCAGTTATTTACCTTTCTTGCAATTTAAGTTTCAGCTCTTTTACTTTCTTGCACTTTAAGTTTCTGCAATTTACTTCTTCTGCACTTTAAGATTTTGTCAATTTACCTTCTCCCTGTTATTTCCATGCAATTTTACTTCTGTTAATAAAGTTTCACTCAAATCATCAACTATTCGCTTAACTAAATTCATCACCTAACTAAAGTTGCTCAATCCATCAATCTCTGTGGGATCGACCTCACTCTGGTGAGTTATTACTACTTGATGCGACCCGGTACACTTGTCGGTGAGTTTGTGTGGAATCATCTTTCCCTCATCAAGTTTTTGGTGCTGTTGCCGGGGATTGATTTAGATTGACAATGATTAAGTAGGGTGATAATCTAGATTAAGCATTTTTCTTTGTTTTTGTCAAGCACACTAACTGTTTGAGTTTTTGTTTAAGCTAACCTTAACCTCACTCTAGCAGTAGAGTGAATTGCTTTTGGTTTTTGGTTTTGTGTGTGTTTCTTGTTGTTTTGGTTGCATGACAGGAGGAAGAAGAGGTGAATCCACTTCTTTTGATCCTGAACCAGAGAGAACACTCTCAAGGTTGAGAAGAGAAGTAAGAGGGAAGGGAGTTATTGGAAAAGAAGCCTCAGAAGAAGAAGACCAAGAGATGGAAGGAAATGTCCCTAATCCACTAGAAGAGGTGGCTAATAACAATGGCCAGCCTCAAAGGAGAGTTCTAGCCTCCTACACCTTCCCCAATGCAAGACACTGTGGGAGTAGCATACTTACTCCAAATGTTAATGCAAACAACTTTGAATTGAAGCCTCAACTCATTACTCTGGTGCAGAATAATTGTTCCTATGGAGGAGATCCACTTGAAGATCCAAATCAGCACCTATCCACCTTTCTGAGGATATGTGACACAGTAAAGACAAATGGTGTACATCCAGACATCTATAAGTTGCTACTATTCCCATTTTTATTAAGGGACAAAGCTGCTCAATGGTTGGAGGCATTTCCAAAAGAAAGCATCAACAATTGGGAGGATCTAGTGAGCAAATTTCTAGCTAAATTCTACCCACCTCAGAAGATCATAAGATTGAAGACAGAGGTACAAACCTTCACCCAAATGGATGGAGAGTCACTTTATGAGGCCTAGAAAAGATACAAAGACTTGATTAGGAAGTGCCCTCCAGAGATGTTCAACGAATGGGATAAACTTCAAAATTTCTATGAAGGATTGACACTGAGAGCTCAAGAGGCCTTAGATTATTCTGCTGGAGGTTCAGTATAGCTCATGAAGACAGCTGAGGAAGCCCAAAATCTCATAGACACTGTGACAAATAATCAATACTTCTTTGCTCATCAAAGGCAACGCCAACCATCTCAACGGAAGGGTGTATTGGAGCTGGAAGGTGTGGATACCATTCTGGCACAAAACAAGGTGATGCACCAACAGATTCAACAACAAATGGAGATGATGTCCAAGAGGATTGATGGTCTTCAAATTGTAGCAGTGAACACTACAAATCAACCACCAGCTGGGTGGGGGCAAAATGAGGAAAACTATGAAGAGCAGCAGCAAGAGCAAGTTAACTATATGCACAATCAAGGTGCTGGTCAGAATGAATTTCATGGAGATACCTACAACTCATCCTGGAGGAACCACCCCAATTTGAGGTGGGGAGACAACCAAAACCAGCAACCTTGGTAGAGAAACTCAACCCAGAACAATTCCAGAAACACAAACCATCAAAACCATCAAAACACTAACCAAAACCAATACAGAAAATCACAAAACAATCAACCCCAACACAACTACTATCCATCCAACAACCCATCCAATAACCAAAATAACTATCATCTACCCTCAACATCCCATAATCAACCACAACCACCCCAAGAATCTCAAAGGATCTCCAACTTGGAGATAATGATGGAAAAGATGATCAAGCATCAAGAATTGGACCATAAGAACCATGAAGCTTCACTGCGGAATCTAGAGAGGAAAATTGGCCAATTATCCAAGCAAACAGTGGTTGAAAGAGCACCCAATGCGTTACCAAGTGACACCATTCCCAATCCCAAAGAAGAATGCAAAGCAATCCAATTAAGGAGTGGAAAAATCTTGGAGAATGGCAAAGAAGCTAACAAGAAGCCTATGGAGAATTATATTGGCAACAAGAAGCAAGTAGGAGAAAAAGACAAGCAAGACCAAGAGAAGCTCAAGGAGAAAGAGGAATAGCCATTAGTTTCAAAGAAGGGAAAGCAGGCTATTGAGGAACATTCACAAGAACAGAGGAAAGAAGTGAAGCCTTACACTCCTCCTCTGCCATACCCTCAAAGATCACAAATGGAGCTCAAGGATCAACAGTTTCCAAAATTCCTGGAAGTTTTTAAGAAATTGGAGATCAACATCCCACTTGCTGAAGCATTGGAGCAGATGCCTCTACATGCTAAGTTTCTGAAAGAGCTCATCAACAAGAAAAGAAGCTGGAATGAGAAGAAAACAGTGATCTTGACCCAAAAATGCAGTGCTGTCATCCAAAGAGGTCTTCCACCAAAGCTCAAAGATCCAGGAAGCTTCATCCTATCTTGCACTATAGGCAACAGAACATTGGACAAAGCCCTCTGTGATCTAGGAGCCAGCATCAACTTGATGCCTTTCTCATTAATGAAGTAGCTTGCAATAGATAAAGTCAAACCCACCAGAATGTCACTCCAAATGGCTGACAGATCGCTCAAAATACCTAATGGAGTTGTGGAGAATTTGTTAGTGAAAGTAGGAGAATTCATATTTCCTGCTGACTTTGTCATTTTAGACATGGAGGAAGAAGGACTTAAGTCAATCATCTTGGGGAGGCCCTTTTTAGCCACAACAAGGGCTATAATTGATGTAGAGAAAGGTGAAATGACACTCAGAGTGCATGATGAAAAGATGATCATCAATGTCTTTAAAGCCATGTAATACCCCCTGAGAAAGAAAGGCATATGAGAGTGGAAATGGTGGAAGAAGTAGAGAAGGAGTTACTTGAGACCTGATGGGATATTTTTATGGAAAAATGAATTTCTCCAAAACACCCAAAACTAACCGGCAAGTGCACCGGGTCGCATCAAGTAATAATAACTCACGGGAGTGAGGTCGATCCCACAGGGATTGAAGGATTGAGCAATTTTAGCTTAGTGGTTGATTTAGTCAAGCGAATCAAGATTTGGTTGAGAGACTTTTGATTTGCAGAATTTAAATTGCAGAGAAAGTAAAGGGAGTGGGTAAATTGCATGAAAGTAAAGAGAACTGAAATTTAAAGTGCTGAATCTTAAAGAACAAGAAATTAAATGGCAGAAACTTAGAACGCAAGAAATGTAAATTGCAGAATCTTAAATTGCAAGAAATGTAAATGGCTTGAATTGTAAAGGGGATTGGGAATTGGATTTGCAGAAATTAAACAAGGGAAAGTAAAATTCAATAAGCAGAGAAATAGAAGATAACTTGGATTGAATCGGATCTAAAAACAGAAATGTAAATGAGATTGAAAAAGCATTAAACAGAGGATGTAAAATTGGAATTCAGATCTCAGGACCCAAGAGACTAGATAACCAAGTCTAGATCTCAATGCCTTCCTAGATCCAACAAGAACAATTGCAAAGGAAATGTAAATTGCAAAGAAAGTAGATGAAGAAGCAATTAACCGAAACTGAAATTCAATTAAGCAGAGAATTAAACAAGATCCCAAGGTGAGATTGAAACAGAATTCCTTCAATTCTCTAACCCAAGATCCAAGATAAGTGTAAATTGAAATTGAAAGCAAGAAAACTAAGAGGAAGGGAATTCAATTCTCCTTCCCCGAGACTTAGAAATTAAAATTCACTCAACACCAAAAGCTCTCCGAAAACTCTCTATGAAAACTAAAAGGGAAAGCTCTCTTAAAAACTTAAATCCTATGCTATTTATACACTTTCTTCAAATGGTCTTCAAGCCTTCAATTGGGCCTTTGCTCTTGATGGAATTGGGTTGATAGAGGCCTTGGTTGATTGCTCTTGGAGTTTGGAAAAGAACCGAATTGAACCGGGTTCGGAATCATGAAAGCTTGAGTAAAAGTTTGAGTAAAAGTTTGAGGCAAACTTTTACTCAAACTTTTCACATCAGCCACCCTCTTTTGCTGATATCAACGTTGGGGCAAAAGTTTGGGGTCAAACTTTTGCTCCAACGTTGGCCTCCCCTTGCACACTCATGGCGCCAACGTTTGCCAAAAAGTTAGAGGCAAACGTTGGCGCAAACTTTTGCTCTCCAGGGTGTGTTGTTCATGCGCCAACGTTTGCCAAAAAGTTTGAGGCTAACTTTTGCTCCAGCTTTTTGCCCAAAAGTTTGCACAAAAGTTTGAGGCAAACTTTTGGTCCAGCTTTTTGCCCAAAAGTTTGCACAAAAGTTTGAGACAAACTTTTGCTCCAGCTTTTTGCTCCCTGGTTCATTTCCACTTATTCCAAAAGTTTGAGCGAAAGTTTGAGGCAAACTTTTGCTCAAACTTTTTGTCCTCTCTTCCTCCTAGCCATTCCTTCTTGCTTCAACCTTTCTCCAAGCTTTCTTCACCTATCATTAATCAACCAAACACATCAAAGCTATGCTCAAAATCATGAGATATTCATTCTTTCATAATATGTGACAATTATAGCATAAAACCTCATGAAATAGCATTAATTCATCTATGGTTGATTAAATCAAAGGAAGAATGAAAATCTACCCAATTGGCTTGCTTATAGCTCAAGAAAGTGCATAATTCAATTGAAAACAAAAGAAAAAGGCTAGTGAAACTAGGCTAAGATGACTTGTCATCACAACACCAAACTTAAAGCTTGCTTGTCCCCAAGCAAGAAATGAATTATGCTCATAGGTTCTTTCAATTAAGACGGATTGAAGAACAACTTGTAAAGTTCTGTGAGTGAAGTGATTAAGTAACAGTGGGGTGAACTCTAAATCATATGCTCATGGAAGGGCTTCAGTGCTTACTAGTCCTCACATATTGGGAGTGTTAGGTCTTAGGATTTTCATCCAAATGGTATCATGGAGATCTCTTTATATGTAATCACCTTGAAGCAGCTTATAGTTTCTTTGCTTTGGCCTTGACTCTAAGTGTCATGTCTCAAAGCGGCTCTTTAGATAAGCTTTCAATCAATACTCCTAAACCAGTTGGTTTTAAGGTATTAGGTGTTAAAGCACCCGTAAGGATTTACTTGCTCAAGCCTCTTTCCTTGACACAACTCAACCACAAGCATTTACTAGGCTAACAACTCTTTGAGTTTTGTTTCTTCTTTCTTTTTCTGCCTAGTAATTGATGCTTAGAGCCTTGGGCCATGTTCTTTTTGTTTTTGTGTTTTCTTTCTTTTCTTTTGTTTTGTTTGCTGCTTCTTGGATCAATAAATTTTTGAGAATCTCCACAATACTTCTTTGAACTTCATGTCCTGCCTATGAGCTCCCATGCAAGTTTTCACAAGCATGCAACCTCAATACATATTCATACAACTAGGACCACCACTTCTCCTGATCTTTTGCTTTCCTCAAAATTGTTTAATTCCTCAATCCTTCTTTTCAAAGAACTTTCATGTGATGCAATTTTTGAACATTGAGTGCAAACAAGTTTTGAAGAGAAAAATGTTATGAATGATAAAGTATCTTAATTATTGAATTACAGAAAACTATACTATGCAGACAAACAGGGGTATTATATCACTTTCAATCATAGCAGTATTTGATATAAAACAATCACTGAACAATACAACCTTTTGGAATCTACTTGCTGTCCTCCTCCTCATCATCCTCGTTGCTGGTTTTAGCATTCTTCTTTCATTTCTTTGGGTGATGATGCTTAATCTTTCCAAAAGTTTGTATGGTACCCTGCAGTGATATTGAAAGTTGCTTGTTCCCCAAGCACTTGAAAAATGGTTAGGATGCATGATTTATTTGTGGGCCTTTGTACTTACTTTGGTGTGGGAACATCAAACTTAGTACCTTGCCAATGGTTCTTGTTCATCAAACTAACCAGATGTGAAACTCTTTTTTTTCTTTGCTAAAAGTAGTAAAACTGAAAACTAGGAAACAGCAAAATAGTTAACTAGTTTATCTAAATGCTTGAAGCTAGCATGATGCAGAAGGTGAGAATGTGTTTTATGATGAAATCTTGGTGGAACACCAAACTTAGAATCCTTCATTCTCCCTTATATTGTTTTGGTGTGCAACACCAAACTTAGCTTCTTGCAATATAGATAAAACTAATTAACCTTTTTATTAAAATAGCTATGAAAAGAAAACTACCTCACGTTGGGTTGCCTCCCAACAAGCGCTCTTTTATTGTCATTAGCTTGACATCCTCTGTGCTTGCTCAGTTCAGATTTTGAGCTTCCTTCTCCTTGTCCCCTTGTCCTCCTAAGTGAGGCTTTGCTTTGTGATGCTCATCCTGGATGAGTGATTCTTTTCCTTTAGCCCTCTTCTCACTCATTCCTGTGAGATTCTTAGCTAATTGTTCCATTTACCTCTCAATTCTCCCGAGTGAGGCCTCCTGGTGTTTGCTTATCATCTTTTGATGTGTCATCATTCTCTCTACTAAGATCTCCAGATTGGTGATCCTCTGAGAGTCTTGTGAAATTTGTAGGTTGTGGGGTGTTGGGGATTGGAAGGGTGGGTAGTGTGGTGGTATGTAGTGATTGTTGTTGGTATGGGGGTGTTTTTGCAGGTTTGGGAAATTGGGGTTGTTGTAGTTGAAGTCCCTTTGTTCCTGATGTTGAGATTCCCTCATTCTTAGATAAGAATGTGGCTTCCATGGTGGAAATTGTGCATTCACTGTAGTAGAATGGAGAAGATCAATTTGTCTAGCTATTGACTCCAATTGTTGCTGAGTTTGCTGATGTAGCTGTTTGCTTTGATTCATGAATGCCTTCATTCCTTCAAGATTCATTATCTCCTTTTCTGAAGTTGCATTCTGTGGGGTTTCAAATGAGTGTTGGTTATTGGCTCTCTTGTCATTGAACTCTGCAATTCCTTGGCCAGCTACTGTTGCTTTGAGTAGGTCATCTGAGAAGTAATCCACCGCTTTTCTTGTTTCTGGGGTTAATCCTTCATAGAACGCTTGGAAACCCACTTTGTCATTTGCTTTCTTGTATCTTTCCCATGCTTTGAACAATGGTTCTTCCTCTCCTTGTATGAATGGATGTATTCCCTCTTTCATCTTGATGTTTTGTTGGGATGAGGAGAATTTGGCTAGAAATTTGGCAACCAAATCATCCCAACTAGTGATACTTCCTTGGGAAAAAGTTTCAAGCCATTGTGCAGCTTCATCCTTTAGTGAGAAAGGAAATAACAAGAGCTTATAGGTATCATGATTTACACTATCGAGATTGACAGCACCACAAGTTCTCAGAAAGTTGGATAGGTGCTGTTTAGGATTCTCCAGTGGAGTTCCACCATAGGAACAATTGTTCTTGATTAGAGTAATGATTTGCGGCTTCATGTTGTGGTGTTCTTCTTTCTCAGGAACTCCTTCTTCAATGATATCCTTTCCTCTGACCTTTCTTCTTTCCTGTGACATATAAATCAACAAACAGAACGCACAGTGGTATTCTTGAAATTTGAGTGTAGTCAGTTGAGACAAAACTTCAAACAGTTAGTGGGTTAGTTGAAAATTAAAGGACAGAAAAGAAAAAATGCTTGATCTAGATCTCCACTTCACTTAATCATTGTCAATCTAATCAATCCCCGGCAACGGCGCCAAAAACTTGATGGGATATTTTTGTGGAAAAATGAATTTCTCCAAAACACCCAAAACTAACCGGCAAGTGCACCGGGTCGCATCAAGTAATAATAACTCACGGGAGTGAGGTCGATCCCACAGGGATTGAAGGATTGAGCAATTTTAGCTTAGTGGTTGATTTAGTCAAGCGAATCAAGATTTGGTTGAGAGACTTTTGATTTGCAGAATTTAAATTGCAGAGAAAGTAAAGGGAGTGGGTAAATTGCATGAAAGTAAAGAGAACTGAAATTTAAAGTGCTGAATCTTAAAGAACAAGAAATTAAATGGCAGAAACTTAGAACGCAAGAAATGTAAATTGCAGAATCTTAAATTGCAAGAAATGTAAATGGCTTGAATTGTAAAGGGGATTGGGAATTGGATTTGCAGAAATTAAACAAGGGAAAGTAAAATTCAATAAGCAGAGAAATAGAAGATAACTTGGATTGAATCGGATCTAAAAACAGAAATGTAAATGAGATTGAAAAAGCATTAAACAGAGGATGTAAAATTGGAATTCAGATCTCAGGACCCAAGAGACTAGATAACCAAGTCTAGATCTCAATGCCTTCCTAGATCCAACAAGAACAATTGCAAAGGAAATGTAAATTGCAAAGAAAGTAGATGAAGAAGCAATTAACCGAAACTGAAATTCAATTAAGCAGAGAATTAAACAAGATCCCAAGGTGAGATTGAAACAGAATTCCTTCAATTCCCCAACCCAAGATCCAAGATAAGTGTAAATTGAAATTGAAAGCAAGAAAACTAAGAGAAAGGGAATTCAATTCTCCTTCCTCGAGACTTAGAAATTAAAATTCACTCAACACCAAAAGCTCTCCGAAAACTCTCTATGAAAACTAAAAGGGAAAGCTCTCTTAAAAACTTAAATCCTATGCTATTTATACACTTTCTTCAAATGGTCTTCAAGCCTTCAATTGGGCCTTTGCTCTTGATGGAATTGGGTTGATAGAGGCCTTGGTTGATTGCTCTTGGAGTTTGGAAAAGAACCGAATTGAACCGGGTTTGGAATCATGAAAGCTTGAGTAAAAGTTTGAGTAAAAGTTTGAGGCAAACTTTTACTCAAACTTTTCACATCAGCCACCCTCTTTTGCTGATATCAACGTTGGGACAAAATTTTGGGGTCAAACTTTTGCTCCAACGTTGGCCTCCTCTTGCACACTCATGGCGCCAACGTTTGCCAAAAAGTTAGAGGCAAACGTTGGCGCAAACTTTTGCTCTCCAGGGTGTGTTGTTCATGCGCCAACGTTTGCCAAAAAGTTTGAGGCAAACGTTGGCGCAAACTTTTGCTCTCCAGGGTGTTGATTTGTGATGCCAAAAGTTTGCCAAAAAGTTTGAGGCAAACTTTTGCTCCAGCTTTTTGTCCAAAAGTTTGCACAAAAGTTTGAGGCAAACTTTTGGTCCAGCTTTTTGCTCAAAAGTTTGCACAAAAGTTTGAGGCAAACTTTTGCTCCAGCTTTTTGCTCCCTGGTTCATTTCCACTTATTCCAAAAGTTTGAGCTAAAGTTTGAGGCAAAATTTTGCTCAAACTTTTTGTCCTCTCTTCCTCCTAGGCATTCCTTCTTGCTTCAACCTTTCTCCAAGCTTTCTTCACCTATCATTAATCAACCAAACACATCAAAGCTATGCTCAAAATCATGAGATATTTATTCTTTCATTATATGTGACAATTATAGCATAAAACCTCATGAAATAGCATTAATTCATCTATGGTTGATTAAATCAAAGGAAGAATGAAAATCTACCCAATTGGCTTGCTTATGGCTCAAGAAAGTGCATAATTCAATTGAAAACAAAAGAAAAAGGCTAGTGAAACTAGGCTAAGATGACTTGTCATCAAGACCAACAACCAGGAGGAACAAGAAGAGGAAACAAAAGTGGAACAAGATTTCATAGAAGATGAAGTAGCAGAGATCTCTTCTGAAGGCAAGACAGAGGAGAGGCCAAAACAAGAGTTAAAGCCCCTTCTCCCTCATCTCAAGTATGTATTTCTTGGAGAAGTAGAGGCCCTGTTAGTGATCATAAATTCTTCCTTAAACATAGAAGAAGAAACAAAGTTAATTGTAGTGTTGAAAGCTCACAAGACAGCCTTAGGTTGGATGATTGATGATATCAAGGGCATAAGCCCTGCCATCTGTATGCACAAAATTCTATTGGAGGAATATTCAAGGCCTGTAGTTCAACCCCAAAGAAGGCTCAACCCAACCATTAAGGAGGTGGTTCAAAAAGAAGTGATGAAGCTATGGAATGCTGGAATCATATACCCAATCTCTGATAGCTCTTGGGTGAGCCCAGTACAAGTAGTGCCAAAGAAAGGTGGCATGACTGTCATCTTCAATGAGAAGAATGAACTCATTCCCACAAGGACAGTGACGGGGTGGAGAATGTGCATCGATTATAGAAGACTGAACGATGCTACAAGGAAATATCATTTTCCTCTCCCATTCATCGACCAGAGGCTGGAAAGATTGGCTGGTCATGCATACTATTGCTTCCTGGACGGGTACTCTGGATACAATCAAATAGTGTTGGATCCCAAGGATCAAGAAAAGACTTCCTTCACCTGTCCATTTGGAGTCTTTACTTACAGAAAGATGCCCTTTGGTCTATGCAATGCCCCTGCAACTTTTCAAAGGTGTATGCTTTCTATATTTTCTGACATGGTGGAGAAATTTTTAGAAGTCTTCATGGATGATTTTTCTGTCTTTGGCAATTCATTTGACACATGCTTGCATCATTTAACTCTTGTTTTGAAAAGATGCCAAGAAACTAATCTGGTATTGAATTGGGAGAAATGTCATTTCATGGTTCCTGAAGGGATAGTTCTTGGGCATAAGATTTCAAGCAAAGGTATAGAAGTTGACAAAGCAAAAATAGAAATCATTGAAAAGCTTCCTATACCTGTTAATGTGAAAGCAGTAAGAAGTTTTCTTGGACATGCTGGTTTTTACAGGAGATTCATCAAAGTTTTTCAAAAATAGCAAAACCACTAAGCAATTTGCTAGTGATTGATAATCCTTTCATCTTTGATGACAATTGCAAGCATGCCTTTGAAACTTTGAAAAGAAAACTCACTACAGCACCAATCATCACACCCCCAGATTGGAAATTGCCTTTTGAACTTATGTGTGTGATGCAAGTGACTTTGCAATTGGTGCTGTATTGGAGCAAAAGAAAGACAAGATCCAACATGTTATATACTATACTAGCAAGGTGTTGAATGAAGCACAGAAAAATTATACCACCACCGAGAAAGAGCTCTTGGCAATTGTATATGCATTTGATAAATTTAGACAATACTTGATTAGTTCAAAGGTTATAGTATATACTGATCATGCTGCTCTCAAGTATCTCATGTCTAAACAGGATTCAAAGCCAAGGCTTATTAGGTGGGTGTTGCTGCTACAAGAATTTGACATTGAAGTGAGAGATAGGAAAGGGAATGAGAACCAAGTGGCAGACCATTTGTCAAGACTATCACAAGAAGCTAACCAAGATACATTGATAAACCCATATTTTATGATATATTTTGTGCTTAGTTTGAGTGATTTATTCAATCCTTCACCCACTTATTCATATTAATTGCATGGTTTTACTTCTCCTTCCTTATTATGTGATGTATGTGAAAAACATGTTTCATATGCTTTAAAATTAATTATTTTAATTACCTTTATTTCTATTCGATGCCGTGATTAGTGTGTTGAGTAGTTTCAGATCCTCTAAGGCAGGGATGACTTAAAGGATGGAAAGGAAACATACAAAAATGGAAGGAAAGTGCAAAATGGAGTTCTGAAGAAACTGGCATCCACGCGATCGCATGGACGACGCGATCGCGTGCCAAGCGCGAATCAACAGCGACGCGGCCGCATGACTAACACGACCGCGCACCTTAAGCAGAACGAATATGACGCGGTCGCATGACTGACGCGACCGCGTGGCAAGGAAAGCTCCGAACGACGCGACCGCGTGACCCACGCGGACGCGTGACAGAGGCCACGCACCAGAAATTGCAGAAAACGCTCCCAGCGATTTGTGAAGCCCTTTTTGGCCCAAATCCAAGCCCAGAAGGCATAGACCAGAGGTTATGAAGTGGGGGAATGCATCCATTCAGAGGGAGCTCGCCAATTTTCACTTTCCATGATTTAGATTTAGTTTTGAGAGAGGCTCTCTCCTCTCTCTTTAGGATTAGGATTTAGGATTAGGATTTTTATTCACTTTCAGGATTATCTCTTTTGCTCAGGTTCAATATTCCTTTTATTTACTTTTGCAAGCGACTTTATGAATCCTTTCATGTTACAGATTACTCTTTTATTAATGTTAATTGAGGTATTTCAGTTTAATATTGATTTCTTTTATTTATGCTATTGTTGCTTTTACTCTGAAGACATCTTTATTCCAAGTAGATTTATTTTTCTCCTTTTTGGTCTTGGTTAAGAAATCAGTAACTCAGGAGTTATCAAACTCAAACGTGATTGATAGTTGTTATCTTTGTTAATTGAATTGAACTTCCATAATCCCAATCTTTTCTTAGGAAATAAATAGGATTCGAAGATCAAACCAATTAATCCCTTGACCTTCCTTTATCTTAGTAAAGGTTAACAAAGTGGAATTAAGATTCAACCATCATCATCATTGATAAGGATAGCTAGGATAGGACCTCCAATTTCTCATACCTTGCCAAAAGTTTGCTTTACAGTTATTTATTTATTTTAATTGCCATTTAATTTATTTGTCATTAAATTACTCGTTCCTCATTCTTGAAACCCCAAATTTACAATTTCCATAACCAATAATAAGAACATACTTCCCTGCAGTTCCTTGAGAAGACGACCCGAGGTTAAATACTCGGTTATCAATTTTAAGGAGTTTGTTACTTGTGACAACCAAAACGTTTGTACGAAAGGGACTTTTGTTGGTTTAGAGACTATATCTACAACGCGACTGTTTTTATGACATTCTTTACTGACAAAAATCATGTTCGTCAAAATGGCGCCGTTGCCGGGGAACTGCTAACGTGTGCCTTATTATTGGTTATTGTAAATATTTTTCTTTTGCTTGTTTATTTATTTCTGTTTTTCCTTTTTAATTTTATTTGCTACCATGAATTCTCACCCCTCTCGCTTTGAGTTTGGTTCTAACTTTGTTGAAGGAAATAGAAGTTACAGCAGGAATATGCATCAAGGTCAGACCAATCAAGGATGGATAGAGCCAAGAGGATCTAATCAACCCTTTAGGCATCAACACCCTCCAAGATATCACGGACAATGACCATTCTACAATGTATGCCCAGCTGAAAGATATGGTGGACAACCTTGTAACTACCAACAAGCCCCACCCCGTGCCTATAGACCATCCTCTCAACATAACCTTGAACCACTACACTCACAAGCTTCTCTTCACCATTCACCACCGTATGATCCTTTCCTACCCCAGTTCCAATCCAATCACTCCCAAGCACCACCACTTCCCTATGTTTCATGTCCAAATCCATCACCCAGAGAATCAGAGGTTCACCTCAAGGCAATAGTAAATAAAGTTCAAACAACCATTCGACAACTGGAGCAAGCAGTAATTCAATTAGCTTCTAGACGCGCGAACATTCAAGGACCGACCACAGCCCCATGTGGACAATCTAATGAAGAGCATAGCATGAAGGAGACACTAGAAACTCCAGTGGACAAGACAGAGTATGAATTCGTACTAGAACAAGTAGAAGAAGCTGTCATTGTACAAGAAGAAGAGTTGGTTGAAGACCTAGGAGACGCTGAACCTCCATGGGAATCCAGAGTTGAGGAGAACTCCGTCAAGGATGTTACAGTTGATGCTAAGGAGGATATTACACAATTCCCAAGGCAAGTCGTTTATGAAGAACTAGACAGAATAACCCAGGACACAAATTCCCTTGATGATGATAGTCACAAGTCAAGCTCTCTTAGTAATGAACTTGCATCCGCAAGTGAATTCTCTGAGATCGAAGAATCTTTCCCAAGTGAATACGAAGATGATGTAGAGGTAGATTTCTCTCAACCTCCAATCTATGACTCAAGTGATGAGGAAGACATAGAAGACTTTGACCAGGACACAGATGCATTTGAAGATTCTTGCAAAGAAGTGGAGGAATTCACAGAAGAGTACAAGGGAGTAGAACTTACAGAACCACCGGAAACACCTACCCCAAGGCCATTACCACCCAATACAAGCTTCAAGTGGGTACAATCCTTGACCTTTAACTTTACTTTTTCACTTGAATACAGTTTACTTGAAACAGATGGCCAGCTTAGAGCTCTCTGCGGCTTTAAGAGTAAGAGGGAAATGGCTCGCACTCAGAGCTGGTGCACAAGGTTCAATAAGGTTCCACGCTTCAACTCGAAGTGCACGGATTGGTATCATGTTCAATCGAATGGATCTCGGAAAACGTTTGGTCATCTTGGTGAGAATCTAATTTCCAAACCGCCCGGATGGAAAAATATAGATCAAAACGAAGGCGGATTTAGAACCAAAGTTTGGGATCCTGGAAAATATTCTGATATTCATCACCCCGGGAGCCTAAAAATCTGTTTGAAGCTGCTCAGAAGCTTCACATGCCTAGTTTGGGACCCCGGAGGCTGTTGGCATTCCAAACATTGGTGGAGATTTCTGGATGAATTTAAACACAAGCCACCATAACAGGAAGCTCATCTAATGTCCAACTTAAGGACTTTAACTAAAAGTGCTAGGTGGGAGACAACCCACCATGGTATGATCGTTCCTTTTGTAATTTTAATTTTATTTAGTTTTGTTTGTTTTTGAATTTTATTTTTATTTTATTGAACCTGGAATCATGCATAGCATTCACATTAAGCATTGCATTCTGCATACTGCATTCTGCATTCTAAAAAAAAAAAAGGGGTGCGCGACGCGACCGCATCATCCATGCGATCGCGTCAATGGCGAAATACACTTCCCACGCGACCGCATCCTCCACGCGGCCGCGTGACCTGGAAATCGGCGTAAGGATCCAACGTCCAGAAAGTTGGGCTGGAATCGTGCGGCCATTGTGCGTCTAGCACAAAATGGCCCACGCGATCGCATGCCCCATGCGATAGCGTCAATTGCACACAATCAATCCCACGCGACCGCGTGAGCGACGCGATCGCGTCGCATGGATTGCACAAATCTCAAAAGGAGACAGAGAGTTGGGCTGGAACGACGCTGGATTCGTGCGTTTAGCACAAATTCCAGCGACGCGATCGCATGCCCCAGACGATCGCGTCCTACCCCTTTTATCCCTTCCATGCGATCGCGTGACCCACGCGATCGCGTCACCCCCATTTCGCACCAGCTACGCGACCGCGTGCCCCACGCAGCCGCGTGGATTCAAATTTATAACCCCCCAGGTCACGCGAAACCCTATTATCGCGCCCCCTGAACCCCCTCCCCTCCCTTCTCTCTTCTCCAACCCAACCACCACCACCCAGTCACCACCACCGCCACCCCCAGACGCCGCCGACCTCCCAGACGCCGCCGCCACCTTTCCTCCCTTCTTCCCTCCCCTTCTCTCTCCTTCTTTCTTCCTCTTTCCCCCCTCTCCGCCACTGCTCCTCCGCGCACCACCACCCACCGCCACCACCCGTCCCAGCCGCGCCCCCCCATCCACCAGCACCACCACCCCTTCCTCTATCCCCCTATCCCCCATTACCTCTTTTTCCCCCTGCCCCGAATAGCTGCGCCGCCGTCCCCACCACCGCCAGCCACTGCGCCAAACGCCATCACCACCACCGCCAGCCACCTTTCTGCCCAATCTCATTCTACGGCCTTTCAGGTTCTGCAAAACGTCACCCTTTTATCTATTCGTAGTTAGTTCATATTTTTCTGTTTATGTTCCTGTCTAGGCTAGTTAGATATGCATGCTGTAGTGGATTTTAGGTTGTTAGGTAGCCTAGGATGTGGTTAGTGGATTTAGGTCTGTTTATTTGCGCTGTTCATGTTTATTGCTTTATGTTTTTGCAATCCTGCTGCTGCTGTAATGTTAGTTCATATGCTGTACTCTCTTGTATATTGCTGCTCTTTACATTGATTTTTCATGATTATATTCCTTATATGTAACTGCAAGCTTTAATTTTAATTCATGTGAACTATTTGATTGCTGTTTATTTTCCGGGACAGTCCAATTTTTAGCCGGAATGCTGCCCAAATTTCTGTAAAATATTTCCCTTCATGTCTTGGTTTTGGCATTTTCAACTGTGCTTTCCTTATATTTCACCAAACCAATTCATGAATGCTTAGGCACGCATTCTTATTTTCTTTGATATCCTGGTTCTAAATTGCAATTTTGATGTTTGATTCTATTTTTTTGTTATTTCTATATCTATCTGAATCATCATCCACTTGTTTTCCTTGTTTGGTTTTGAGTTACTTATCGCTTCTAATTGTGAATGCTTGTTACTTAAAAAACTTATCCTTATGCCACTTACCTTAACCCATTTTTCACTAACTCACTAATTCTAATTTTTTGACACTCTTTTTCAAATCTAACCAAACTCACCTTTTAAAATCTCTTTTCTGGTTTTTCACTTTCTTTTAACTTTCTAACCATGGCATACTGATAATTTTTCCTACTTAACATGCCTTCTATTACATTTTGGATTGTGAATTCTTCCTTTCAAACTTTTCACTCCTATACAATCCTTAATGCACATTCACTTAACTCGTTTACCTCATTCTAATTCTCATTTGCCACTTTGTGTTTCTTTTGACTATTTGCCTATTTGTTTTCCTATTTTTATTATATCCTGGTTTTCTGTCTTTCAGGATGTCAGATTCCCAGAGAAAGGGAAAAGGAAAGGCTACCACTGGCAAACGTAAAAGAGGAGAACCATCTTTGTCTATCATAGATCTCATGCATGATGCCTCCTGGCGGGAGAAAAACTTCACCCCGCAGGAGAAGACTGACCAATTGCTTCCTGCCATTGATCCAATAAAATTTGCAAACCAATACTGTGAGCTCAAGTATCCGGTGTTTGCAACCTCAAGGAACCTATACCTGGAGTGAACTTTGAAGATCCCAGAAGAACTCCAGCAGTACACCTCTGATCAAATCAAACAAAGAGGCTGGTTCTTCTTGGAGAGACCTCTGACTGAGGTCAATGCATCTTGGGTCAGGGAATTCTACTGCAAGTACTTCAAAACCTCCCTAGATGCAGTGAACCTCAGAGGAAAGCAGATTTTGGTTACTGAGGAGGCGATAGAAAATGTTCTGAAACTTCTGCCTAAGACTGATCAGACAGATGGTTATCAGAAAGCTAAGGAGGATATGCGCTATATGCGATTTGACTGGGATGCAGTAAAGGCGAGGATCGCCCTTGACCCGACAGTTCCTTGGATCATGGGTCAGAACACCACCATGCCCAAGGGGATCAAGCGGATTTACCTGAATGATGAGGCTCGGCTATGGCATCAGATATTCAGCAACTACATTATGCCGAGTACTCACGAGACTGAGATACCAGCCGCTATGATCACCCTCCTTTGGTGTGTGACGGAGGGTAAGGACCTATACCTGCCACGCTTTATCCGGCACTATATGGCCAAGGTCCACGTCCGAGGCACTCTTCCCTTTCCCTATCTGGTTACACAGCTGGGCCGTCGAGCTGACGTGCCATGGGAGGATGCTGATGAGAGGCCACCTGCTACAGAATGCAAGAAGATTATCCCGTATAGTAGGAACTTTCTGGCCTTGGGCTACAGACCTCCATTCCTGACTGCCACTGCTGAGACAGCCACACCTTTTGCCAGCCCCTCTTCTTCCACAGCCACACCTGCCACCACCACTGCACCTCCACCTACCCCAGAGCCCATCTATCATCTAGTGCACTGCTTGTTTCGACGACTTGACCAGATGGAGCGTCGCAACAAGTGACGCTATGAGCACCTGAAGCTGATGATACGATCCGGCGACCTCTCCTCTGAGCCTGACACACCATCTGAGGCATCTGAGGAGGAGGCGGATGCGCCCGAGGCTAAGACCCATCCCCAGGGAGAGACAGAGCAGGTAGGCACAGAGCAGGCCGCATCACAGCAGGTGGCTGAGCATCATATTCAGGCTGTAGACCCCGAGATCCCCATTCAGACAGCCCCTCCTCCGCAGCAGTTAGGCCCTCAGCCAGTCACCACCATAGAGACCCCAGCTACCATCCCTTCCAGTGATAACACCCCTTCACACCCTGCTTGAGTGAGCATCAGGGACGATGCTTCATTTTAAGTGTGGGGAGGTCGCCATCTCTGGCGTATTATCTTGGTGAACCACTACAGACTCTTTTTCTTTTATTTTGGATATTTTTCTGTATTTTTCTCTCTATTTTTATTTTTATTTTCTGAGTATTTATACATTGCTACTTTTATGTATTTTTACTCTATTCCTGTATTCTGCATTTTTAGTTCATATTTTAGTTATTTAGTTTAGCTTGCAATTCTAACTTAGTAGTTATAGAAATTGTGGATTAATTAGTATAGTTTACCCTTTTAGCATATGATAGCTTAGTTTAAATTGAAAATATAGAAAGGAAGTAAACTAGAGACTTTAACAGATTTAAAACAATCCACACACCTTGTATATATAGCATTACATGTTAGTTAGTTAACAACATTTCATCAAGGAGAAACATTAAAACCTTAAAGGCCACCCTAAATAATTTTTTTATGAGAATAATGGGAATTTTTAACTAAACCTGCATAACATATATAAATGATATATGATGTTTGAGTTAGAGAACACACAGCCTGTGAGTCTTGAGCATTAATTGTATGGTTGCATTCAAACCATAATTTCATCCCTGTGTGTTTCGCTTCTTTTTTTTATTCTGATGTTCTTTACTTTGTTTTAATCTATATGTCCAGTTATAGAATATAGATACATACCAAGAAAGTGATTGAGGCCATTATTTGATTTTAACCCACTTGTCCCAAAAATAGCCTACCTTTTACATCACCTTTGTTAGCCCCCTTGAGCCTTTAAATCCCTTTTTTTTTTCTATAAACCACATTACTAGCCTTAAGCAGAAAAACAAATAAAAATCCCAAGTTGAATCCTTGGTTAGCTTAAGATAGAAAATCTTGTATAGTTTGAAATGTGGGAAACCTATTGGGAACATTGATGATAAAAACAAAAGGTAGCAGAGTTGAAAAGAACGAAAATAAATCAAAATGAGAACTTTTTGGGAAGCATGCTCATGAGAAATCAAATTGAAAGAATTACCATGTGCATTCAAAAAAAAAGGGAGAGTTATTTATTTTTCAAGCATATGAATAAGGGGATACAAAAGAATTCCCCAAATGCAAAAATAAAAGCAATGCACATGGGATAAACAAATAAAAATTGAAACATGAGCATGTAACATCAAAAGTGGGAAAAGATGGGAAAATAGGTAAAGTAGCTTTGTTTTACTAAGTATGTATGTTAGATGAGATCTTAGTCTAATTGAGGATTCACTTATTAGCTCACTTAGCCTTATACATATATCCTTACCTTTACCTTGGCCCCATTACAACCTTGATTAAAGACCTCATGATTTTTGATATGTCTATATTCTATAATTGTTGATTGGTTAGATGAAGAACAAAGTTATAGAAAGTAAGAATAAAAAGAAGAATAGAGTGATTAACCCAATAAACACTGAGTGACTAGAGAGTAAACACAAAATTCAGTGAGGGTTCAATAACTCATCAACATATATCTATGCTTAATTTACTAATTGTTTTGCAAGTTTGTGAAATATTTTTCTTTCCCATCTCATTTGCAAAAGTGCTTTATTATTTAAGGGTTGGCTATGCATATATATGATTCCTTGAGAATGTGAATTAATTTAACTACATGTAAGCTTTATATATGAGTGAATAAATTAGAATTGCATGACTCATTTAGGTAGTTGCATTTAGAATAGGTTGCATTGCATAACATTCCACCACTTTAATCTTACCTTACTCTTTACCTTGGATTTAGCATGAGGACATGCTATTGTTTAAGTGTGGGGAGGTTGATAAACCCATATTTTATGATATATTTTGTGCTTAGTTTGAGTGATTTATTCAATCCTTCACCCACTTATTCATATTAATTGCATGGTTTTACTTCTCCTTCCTTATTATGTGATGTATGTGAAAAACATGTTTCCTATGCTTTAAAATTAATTATTTTAATTACCTTTATTTCCATTCGATGCCATGATTAGTGTGTTGAGTAGTTTCAGATCCTTTAAGGTAGGGATGACTTAAAGGATGGAAAGAAAACATACAAAAATGGAAGGAAAGTGCAAAACAAAGTTCTGAAGAAACTGGCATCCACGCGATCGCATGGACGACGCGATCGCGTGCCAAGCGCGAATCAACAGGGACGCGGCCGCATAACTAACGCAAGCGCGGGCTTTAAGCAGAATGAATATGACACGGTCGCATGACTGACGTGACCGCGTGGCAAGGAAAAGCTCCGAACGACGCGACCGCGTGACCCACGCGGACGCGTGACAGAGGCCACGCACCAGAAATTGCAGAAAATGCTCCCAGTGATTTTTGAAGCCCTTTTTGGCCCAAATCCAAGCCCAAAAGGCATAGACCAGAGGTTATGAAGTGGGGGAATGCATCCATTCAGAGGGAGCTCGCCAATTTTCACTTTCCATGATTTAGATTTAGTTTTGAGAGAGGCTCTCTCCTCTCTCTTTAGGATTAGGATTTAGGATTAGGATTTTTATTCACTTTCAGGATTATCTCTTTTGATCAGGTTTAATATTCCTTTTATTTACTTTTGCAAGCGACTTTATGAATCCTTTCATGTTACAGATTACTCTTTTATTAATGTTAATTGAGGTATTTCAGTTTAATGTTGATTTCTTTTATTTATGCTATTGTTGCTTTTACTCTGAAGACATCTTTATTCTAAGTAGATTTATTTTTCTCCTTTTGGTCTTGGTTAAGAAATCAGTAACTCAGGAGTTATCAAACTCAAACGTGATTGATAATTGTTATCTTTGTTAATTGAATTGAACTTCCATAATCCCAATCTTTTCTTAGGAAATAAATAGGATTCGAAGATCAAACCAATTAATCCCTTGACCTTCCTTTATCTTAGTAAAGGTTAACAAAGTGGAATTAAGATTCAACCATCATCATCATTGATAAGGATAGCTAGGATAGGACCTCCAATTTCTCATACCTTGCCAAAAGTTTGCTTTACAGTTATTTATTTATTTTAATTGCCATTTAATTTAATTGTCATTAAATTACTCGTTCCTCATTCTTGAAACCCCAAATTTACAATTTCCATAACCAATAATAAGAACATACTTCCCTGCAGTTCCTTGAAAAGACGACCCGAGGTTAAATACTCGGTTATCAATTTTAAGTGGTTTGTTACTTGTGACAACCAAAACGTTTGTACGAAAGGGATTTTTGTTGGTTTAGAGACTATATCTACAACGCAACTGTTTTTATGACATTCTTTAGTGACAAAAATCTTGTTCGTCATAAACCACAACCAGTGAATGAAAAATTCTGAGATGAATACCTTCTTCAAATCCAGCAGGCACCTTGGTTTGCTGACATTGCAAACTACAAGGTTGGAAGGAAGATTCTCTAAGAATTCACCAAGCAACAAGTAATGAAGCTGCTCAATGAGGCCAAAAAATTCTTATGGGATGAACCATCTTATTCAGGAGGTGTCCAGATGGAATAATTAGGAAATGTGTTCCTGAGAGTGAGATGAGAGACATACTATGGCATTGTCATGGTTTAGCTTATGGTGGACATTTTGGGCCAGAAAGAACAGCAGCCAAAGTACTTCAAAACAGATTTTATTGGCCAACCATATTCAAGGATGCTAGAGAGTTTGTTCATCAATGCAATGAATGCCAAAGAGCTGGAAGATTAACAAGAAGGAATGAGATGCCTCAGAACTACATCTTGGAGGTAGAACTCTTTGATCTTTGGGGCATAGATTTTATGGGCCCTTTTTCACCTTCATATTCTTTCAAATACATACTTGTGGCAGTAGAGTATGTCTCAAAGTGGGTGGAGGCCATGGCAACAACCACATGTGATGCATAAATTGTCCTTGAATTCCTTAAAAAACACATTTTTACTAGATATGGAGTGCCTAAGGGTCTTGTCAATGATGGTGGTAGTCATTTTTACAACAAACAGATGGAGAAACTACTTCACAAATATGGGGTGATGCATAAAGTAGTCACACCATATCACCCACAGACCAATGGCCAAGCAGAGCTTGCAAATAGGGAGTTGAAGAGGATTTTGGAGAAAACAGTGGGGAACACAAGAAAGGATTGGGCCAGAAAATTAGAAGATGCTCTCTGACATATAGAACTGCATTCAAAAATCTTATTGGAAAGTCTCCTTTTCAGTTATTATATGGCAAGTCTTGTTACCTCCCTGTAGAGCTTGAGCATAAAGCCTTATGGGCCACTAAACTCCTCAACCTTGATTCTCAAGCAGTAGGAGAGAAGAGGCTACTGCAACTAAATGAGTTGGATGAGTTTATACTGGAAGCCTATGAAAATGCTAAGATATACAAGGAAAAAGCTAAGAGATGGCATGACAAAAGGATCTCAAAGAAGGAGTTTAAACCAGGACAGCAAGTACTCTTGTATAACTCCAGGCTCAAAGTTTTCCCTGGAAAACTCAAGTCCAAATGGACTGGCCCCTACTTGGTGACAAAGGTTCTCCCTTATGGAAGCCTTGAACTCCTAGATGAAGCAACAAAGAATAATTTCACAACAAATGGTCACAGGATAAAGTATTATTTGGAATCCCTTGGGACAAAGAGAAGGAGATTCAGAAATTAAGTTGAGCAAGAATGAAGGATGTCAAGCTAGTGACATTAAAAGAGCGCTTGTTGGGAGGCAACCTAATCAGAGGTAGTTTTTTTTCCTAAACTATTTCAATAAAAAGGTTAAGTAGACTTATCTATATTGCAAGGAGCTAAGTTTGGTGTTGCACACCAAAACAATTTAATGGTGAATGAAGGATGCTAGGTTTGGTGTTCTACCAAAAATCTCATTTAAAAACACATTTCAACCCTCTGCATAAATGGTTACTAGCTCCAAGAAATCAGGGAAACCACTAAACCATTTTTTGTTTTCTAGTTTTTTTTTAGTTTTATTACTTTTAGCAAAAGCACAAGGTTTCATATAACTGATGCATTATAGACAGTAGCAAGGGACTAAGTTTGGTGTTCCCTTACCAAAGTAAGTTCAAGAATCTACAATAATTCATGCATACTAACCATCTGCCGAAGTGCTTGGAAAACAAGCAACTTTCAATAATTATGCAGAAAAGACACTTAGCCTCTTTAAAGAATCATCACCAAGGGAAATGCAAAAGTAAAAGATGATGATGACAAAAGGAAAGCTACAAGACACTCCTGAGAGGTTGTATGGTCACAAAATTCACTCTACTTTGAAATATACTGAATGAGAAGCTGCTGGTTACCTTGATACTTAGTGCAAATAGTGCAAATTTTGATGTCTATTAAATGTACTAGTTGAAATGCTTGTTTTCATCTTCATCTGCATTAAATTCTGTCTTGTTTCCCTTTTGTATTAATAAGAGAAAATGTTTGAAATAGAAAGTGATTGTCCAATGTAGTAGGAATTAGAATAAAGTTCAGTGGTGGTAATGGCTTGATTGGATGATAAGCTCAATAATAAAAGCTGCAGAATAGAATGTCTTTTGTAGTGTGAACTAAGTGGCTGTTATAAAACCTCCAATTAATGAACATCCCTGGAAAATAAAGAAAAGTAAGAAAGAAAAAGAAAACAAAAACCAAGGATTGGCAACAAGAATGGAAGAAACAAATAATAAGGCTAGACACCAAGAGCTTGGACCTTAGGACATATGCCAGTGGTGCTTCTTGTATTAGGATATGCTTGGACAATTAAGTTATGAGGAGTCTTTTAAAACTTGGTAACTTGGATTAACTAATCCGGGATTATCAACCGAAAGTCCATTATCAAGAGCAACCTAGTTACAAAGTATTTAGTGACCCAAGGAGGTGCTGAGCATCAATGTTCCTAAGAAGAATTGTGAGCCAAGTATTTATAGTGAAGAGCTGTTGAGAAAAATTGAGCCAAAAGGCTGCTGCAACACTTGACACTAAGCTATCATTGAGAATTAAGTTTCTAAGCAAAGGAAAGAAGAAAAAATCTAAAAGGGATCAATAAAAGAACAAGGCAGTATAGCAGCAACTCTAGTGAATCCTTAAAGAGACATTTTATATTTGTCAGCTAAGAATAATTGAGCTGCATCTTGTCTGCATAAAACCCCATAGCCCAAATTCAATTACCTGCTAAATAAGGACATAAATGCTTCATTGTTTTATTTCATTTCTTCTCATGTTTAGTGCTTGCTTGGGGACAAGCAAGATTTAAGTTTGGTGTTGTGATGACAAGTCATCTTATGCTAGTTTCACAAGAATTTTTTACTTGTTTCATTAGGTTTTATGCACTTTCTTGCAAATAAGTAAGTGATTAGAGTGGATTTTCATGATTATTTTGAATCAATCAAACAACATTTATTTCACACAAAATCATAAAGTTTATGCTAGAATTAATTGATTTTATGAATGATGCAAAGATCTTATAATTTCGGTGAGACTTTGATTGGTTGTTTGGTTGCTTGTAGGTGAAGAAATGAAGAGAAAGGGGAAGCAATAAGGGAAGTGTTACGTTCACAAAGAGAACGCCACGCTCAGCAACATTTTGGCAAGCGTTCACTTCTAAAGTGAGCGCCACGCTCACTTTGTCACCTTTTTCGTGACTTTTGAGCTTGGGAGGCAAGCTTGTGCCGTCCGCACCAAAGGGTAGCGCTCAAATAGCTAGCGTAGCGCTCATAAAGAGAGCGCTAAGGGAGGCAATTGGCGCACCAAAGAAGCACCAAAGAGCCAGCGCTAAATAAGTGAGCGTAGCGCTTATTAGGGGAGCGCTAATGAAGAAAAAAGGTGCACGAGGGATGCACACAAAGGGAGTGAGCGTAGCGCTCAAATCATGCACGGAACGCTCCATTGGAAGGAGCTACAATGCACCCCAACCCACTTTCATTCAAGGCCAACCCAAAAGCCCATTCTAATTGCTCAATGACTGAAAATAGAAAGTGTATAAATAGGATCAAATTTTGATTTGAGGGGGGACTTTTGAGCTCTTTTATTTTTCCTTTCTAGAATTTTAGAATTTGGGGAATTGGGATTAGATCTAAGTTTGCTTTCTGTGTTCATTTTTCTTTTCTTCTGCACAACTTCTATTTTCTGTTTTGGTTTTTGAACTCAGATTGAAGAACTCCACTGAAATTCTTCATCTGAGAATCATCTTTTACTTTTCCTTTTTATAGTTCTAAGAATTGGAAATTGGATCTCAATTTTCTTTTCTGTTTTCATTTTATTTCTTTTACAATTTCTTTTTTACTTTTTGGTCAAGAGAGTGATTGAGATCTAGATCTGTGATAAACCACTATTTTATAGTTTATCTTGTGCTAATTTGAGTAGTTTTTATCAAGCCTTTACAAACTTATTCATACAATTCACATGTTTTACATTTTCCTTCCTAATTTTGTGCTATGATTGAAAACATGCTTCTTTGGCCTTAAAATTACTAATTATTAATCCTCTCTTATTACTATTTGATGCCTTGATATGTGTGTTAAGTATTTTCAGGGTTTATAGGGCAGGAACGGCTTAGAAGATGGAAAGGAAGCATGCAAAAGTGGAACGAATACAAGAAATTGAAGGAATTGCTAAGCTGTCCAGCCTGACCTCTCCATACTTAACTGACCATAACTTGAGCTACAGAGGTCCAAATGAGGCGGTTCCAATTGCGTTGGAAAGCTAACATCCAGGGTTACGAAATGACATATAATTTTCCATAGTTTTCTTGAATATAGGAGACGCACACTGATAAACCACTATTTTATGGTTTATCTTGTGTTTAATTGAGTGGTTTCATCAAGCCTTTACTTACTTATGCATACGAATTGCATGATTTTATGATCCTTTCCTAATATTGTTTTATGATTGAAAACTTGCTTCCTAGAGACCTTTTACTAGTATATTTTAATTCTCCTTTATACCATTCGATGCCGTGATCCGTGTGTTAAGTGTTTCAGGCTTCATAGGGCAGGAATGGCTTAGAAAATGGAGAAGAATCTTGCAAAAATGGAAGGAACACAAGAAACTAAGGAGATGATCAGCGAACACTGACGCGCGCGCATGGCTCACGCGAACGCGTGGAATGGAGGAAATTGCAACGACGCGTGCGCGTGCCTGACGCGTACGCGTAGATTGGAGTCTACACGAATGACGCGAACGCGTGGACGACGCGCTCGCGTGACAAGGAAAATTGCTAAATGACGCGAATGCATGGACGACGCGTACGCGTGACCTAAATTAAGGGAACCAGTTTTCAGGCCAGAAACACAAAATAAAGCCAGGGAACATGCAGAGACGCAACACGCAACTTGACACAACTTCAAATATTCTCATTAGGATAGTTTTAAGTTTTTATATCTGAATTTAGAGAGGATTACTTCCCCTCTAGGTTCTCTTTACATTCATAGTTAATTAGTTTTATGCTCTTGGATATTGAAGAAGTCATTACCTCCGTTGAAGATACTATTCTAGTTTGTTTCCTTGCTTACTCTTTTATTCTTAACTCTTGTTTAAAGTAGTAATTGGATTATTTTCATGAATTGTTAGTGCAAAAGATTACTTTTATTTTTAATTATTTTTGAATCCCTATTTTATTTAATTTATCATGTCTTCTTCTATTATTTTCGTAAGCGTTATAATCATGTCAATGGAGTAGACTCCATACTTGACATGGGGGTTGATTAAAAGGAGACACTTGAGTTGGAAGGCTTAAGTGTTGTTTAAACGGGAAGTTGTTGGCTAGTTCTGTATTTACTAACGCTAGACCTTCCCAAGGGAGAGGACTAGGATTTGCGAATAAGAGTTAGCTCAATCGCTTGACTTTCCTTTATTTAGTAAGGGTTAACTAAGTGAAAACAACAACCTTTTTAATACTACACTTAAGAGATCCCAACAAGGATAGAACTTCCAATTAATCATTCCCCCAGTCAAGGCTTTTTATTTAGAATATTAATAATCATTCTTAATTTTTATTGCTTTAATTTACAATTATTTAATTGCTTATTATTCAACTCTCAAACTCTCGTGGAAATTCCTAATTAATAAAATAGCATACTTTCTCGCAACTCGTTGGGAGATGACCTGGGACTCATACTCCCAGTATTTTTCTATTCTAAATTTTTGTGACACTCTAGGAATCACAGGCACAGGAGCACCCACTCAAAAGCTGAGTCTACTAGGAATCACAGGCACAGGAGCACCCACTCAAAAGCCGTTGCAGAAGTTTCCTTCAACACTGAAACTTTTGCTCTTACACGGAGTATATGTGAAATGACCAACCTACTGAAGCAAATGCAGTTGAACTAACAACAACAAGCTCAGCTTGCCACACCACAACAAAGCCAACAGCTAGTTCCACAAAGAGTATGCGGAATCTGTGCTGAGTATAGTCATTATACTGATGAATGTCCGCAGCTCCAACAAGAAGATAACACTGTGGCAGCTACTCATAACTTCTATGACCGCCCGAATCAAGGATACAATCAACAAGGCAGCAACTACAACCAAGGAGGAAACTATAACCAAGGATGACAGGACAACTCCAACCAAAGTTGGAGAGATAATTCCAACCATGGCTGGAGGGACAACTATAACAGAGGAGGCAGAGACAACAATGGAAACCAGAGGTGGAATAACAACAACAGACAGCAGAATCAGAACTAACCTTACAGAGATCCTCACCTAAGACAGTCACAAGGACCCCAGCACAACCAACAACAAGTACCACAGACACTCATCCCACTTCCTCATCAAATGACGAGATGCTTCGTTCTCTTGCACAAGGACAACAAGACATGCAGACTATACTTAACTCCACTTTAAATGGTTTGAATGCCACTTTACAAGCTCTCGCCGCCCAGATAGAGTCACTACCTGCTTCCACCAACCAACCTTCAAGCTCCAGTGGAATTCCTTCTCAACCCTTACCTAACCCCAAGGGTGGCATCAATGCCATCACTTTGAGGTCCGGAACCACACTGCAAGAGAGGACCTAGAAGGAGCCAAGCCCAATAAAACATGCCCCAATTGGAGACTCAGTGGCAGTAGAAGATGCTGAAATGGAAGATGCTGAAGAGGAAGATGAAGTACAAGACAAGGTTGAAGAAGAATAAGCTCAGCCAAGGAATGGAGCAACAAATGATACAGAAGCTGCAAGTAGCGCCATCCTTATCCAATTCCCACACCTTGCAAGAAAGCCCAGAAAGCAGACGGAACTTGATCCCAAAATGGTAGAAATTTTCAAAAAGGTTGAGGTAACTGTTCCCCTTTTTGATGTTATTCAGCAAGTACCTAAATATGCAAAGTTTCTGAAAGATTTACGCATTCATAAGGATAAAATTAATGAATTAGAAACTATTCCTTTAGGTAGTTCTATATCTGCTTTAATGGGAAGTATACCTGAAAAATGTAGTGATCCAGGTCCATGCATGGTAAATTGTACCATTGGAGGTGTAATATTTTCTGATCGCATGTGTGACTTAGGAGCATATGTTATTACAGTAGTTGGAATTGCTGAAGATGTATTAGTGAGCATTAAGGGGCTCACATTTCCCATTAACTTCTATATCCTGGAAATGTCCCCTAATGACTCAGGAAGACCATCATCAATCCTGCTTGAAAGACCATTCCTGAAGACCTCAAAGTTCAAGCTAGATGCATTCTCAGGAACTTACTCCTTTGAGATAGATGGTAGAACAATGAGTTTCAGCTTAAATGAAGCTATGAAGCACCCTCCGAAAGATCATTCTATCTTCCAGTGTGACATTATTGATGAAATTGTAGCTGAAGTTCACCAAGAAGAAGTAGAAGAGAAACACATGGAGTAAGGTCCAAGTGTGGGGACACCCTCTGAACACAATGAAGATACTTTACCATTATCATTAGTCCCGAATGATCCAGGGCCTAGCCATGAGCAGAAATTGGAATTGAAGCCCCTCCCTTCACACCTCAAGTATATTTTTCTTGAGGATAATAAGAAGTTCCCAGTCATCATTGCAAGGGAACTCACTTCTCAATAGGAGAAGCAACTGCTTAGTGTGCTGAAAAAGCACAAGAAAGCAATTGGGTGGAGCTTGGTGGATATAGTAGGCATCAGCCCTCAAGTTTTGAGCACATGATATATTTAGAAGAGGACTCGAAACCTGTCCATCAACCCCAAAGAAGATTGAATCCAGCCATCTTAGAAGTTGTCGAGAAAGAAGTGACCAGGTTACTTGAAGTAGATATCATTTACCCCATCTCAGACAGTGAATGGGTCAGTCCAGTACAAGTGGTACGCAAGAAGTCTGGAGTCACAACAGTAAAGAATGAACATGGAGAGCTCCTGACAACTAGAGTGCAGAATTCATGGAGAGTTTGCATTGACTATAGGCGTCTCAACCAAGCTACTCGCAAGGATCATTATCCCTTGCCATTTATTGATCAAATGCTTGATCGCCTGTCAGGTAAATTCCATTATTGCTTTTTAGATGGTTATACAGGCTACTTTCAAATTCATATAGCTCCTGAAGATCAGGAGAAGACCACTTTTACATGTCCCTTTGGAACGTACGCTTATAAAAGAATGCCTTTTGGCTTATGTAATGCACCTGCCACTTTCCAAAGATGCATGATGAGTATCTTTTCAGATCTTATTGAGAACTGTATGGAAGGATTTATGGATGATTTTAGCGTATATGGTGATTCATTTGACCTTTGCTTGGATAGTTTAGCTAGAGTATTAGACAGATGTGTTAGTTCAAACCTTGTATTGAATTTTGAAAAATGTCACTTTATGGTAAAACAAGGGATTATTCTAGGACACGTTGTCTCTAAAACTGGTATTTCAGGAGATCCAGCAAAGGTAGATGTCATTTCTAGTTTACCTTACCCCTCCTCCGTGAGGGAAGTCCGTTCGTTCCTTGGCCATGCAGGTTTTTACAGGAGATTCATTAAGGACTTCAGTAAGGTAGCATTACCTTTATCCAGATTACTACAGAAAGATATTGAGTTCGAGTTCAGTGAATATTGCATGAAAGCGTTTGATAAGCTGAAGATCGCCCTGACTCAAGCTCCAATTGTGAGAGGACCAGACTGGAGCTAGCAATTTAAAATTATGTGTGATGCCTCCAACCATACGGTAGGAGCGGCGCTGGCTCAGCGCAAAGATAAGGATCCTTTCGTAATCGCTTATGTATCTAAAACCTTAGATGCTGTTCAGTCTAATTACACTACTACTGAAAAAGAGCTTCTTGCTATTATTTTTACTCTGGATAAATTCTGAGCATATTTACTTGGAACTAAGGTAGTAGTATACTCAGATCATGCAGCTATAAAATATTTATTAGCTAAAAAGGAGTCCAAACCAAGGTTAATACGTTGGATACTGCTGCTGCAAGAATTTGATTTAGAAATTAAAGACAGGAGTGGTAACCAGAATTTGGTGGCAGACCACTTGAGTCGCCTTGAGCACGTTAAGGATGACTCCACTCCTATAAATGATGCTTTCCCATTTGATAGCTTGCATGCAGTATCTGAAGTAGTTCCTTGGTATGCAGTTGTAGCTAATTATCTAGTTAGCCATACTTTTCCTCCAAATTTTAATAAACATCAGAGGGACAAGCTAAAAAGCGACTCTAAATATTATATATGGGATGACCCGTATTTATGGAGGTATGGTGCTGACCAGGTAATTAGGAGGTGTGTACCTCAATCAGAATTCCAGTCTATTTTAGAGGCATGCCACTCTTCTAAGAGTGGAGGACATTTTGGCCCTCAAAGAACAGCTAGAAAAATCTTAGACTGTGGATTCTGGTGGCCTACTCTTTTTAAAGATGCTGCTGAATTTTGTAAATCTTGTTCCCCATGCCAAAGATTTGGTAATATATCCAAGAAGGATGAGATGCCTCAACAGATTATGCTTTTTTGTGAAATTTTTTATGTTTGGGGCATTGACTTCATGGGTCCATTTCCAAACTCTAATGGTTACCTTTATATACTGTTAGCATTAGATTATGTTTCTAAATGGGTGGAAGTAATTCCTACCCATACTGATTATGCTAACACTGTTGTTTTCTTTGTTAGAAATCATATTATATGTCGCTTTGGATCACCACGAGCAATCGTGAGCGATCAAGGCACTCACTTTTGTAACAGGAGACTAACAGGATTACTGAAGAAGCATGGGATTGTTCATAAGGTAGCAACCGCTTATCATCCCCAGACTAATGGACAAGCAGAAGTGTCTAACAAAGAAATTAAACACATTCTGGAGAAAATAGTAAAACCTCATAGGAAGGATTGGAGTGCTAGGCTACAAGATGCACTCTGGGCATATAGAACAGCATACAAAACACCCATCGGGATGAGCCCCTTCCACTTAGTGTACGGAAAGGCTTGCCACCTTCCAGTAGAGGTGGAGCACAAGGCCTTCTGGGCTGTAAGAGAATGCAATATGAATTTTGAAGAAGCTGGTGCTGAAAGAAAGCTGCAACTAGCAGAATTGGAGAATCTTCGCCTAGAAGCATATGACAATTCCAGGCGATACAAGGAGAAGATGAAGGCTGTCCATGACAAGCACATAAAAAGGAGAGAATTCAGACCAGGGGAGTTAGTTCTTCTTTATAACTATAGACTGAGGCTTATGCCAGGTAAATTGAGATCAAGATGGGAAGGTCCCTACAGAGTAGAAAAGGCAGAGCCATACGGAGTTTTCCACCTGTGTCATCCTTCTAGCTCCAAATTCATCAAGGTCAATGGACATCACCTAAAGCTTTATCATGGAGAGAAGACGAAGGATCACAAAGAACTAGAGGTTTTCCTCTTGGAAGACCCACCAACAGAAGCAGAATGAGCTTGAAGAACGTCTAACTTAAAGACGTAAAAGCAAAGTGCTAGGTGGGAGACAACCCACCATGGTATGATCGTTCAGTTTTAGTCTTAGTTTTATTTTACTTTATTCTATTTTGCTTTTGTTAATGATTCTTCTCATAATCTCTGCATATAGTTTGCATTTGCATTTACATTCTGCATATAAAAAAAACGAGACGCGTAAGCGTCGCTGACGCATCCGCGTCATCTTGAAAAATAGCCTCCCACGCGTGCGCGTCGCCCATGCGCACGCGTGACCCTGCAAAATCGACGTAAAAAGGTGTATGGCAGAGATTTATGATGGAGTGGGTCTGGAATGGTGCTGGAAGCACAAGCCCTATCACGCGAGAGCGTGCCCCACGCGTCCGTGTCGTTTTCAAGATATGGCCATTCACTCGATCACGTCACTCACGCGAACGCGTCACCCAGATTTTTGGCAAAATATGTATAAAACAGAGAGTTGTGCATACGCGAGGCTGCACTTGCGACAATAGCACAAAACAGGTCACGCGATCGCGTGAACCACGCGTCTGCGTCACCTGAACTTATCATCCACCACGCGATCGCGTGACCCACGCGTCCGCGTCACATGCGATGCACAGCTTATCCAGATCAGCGCCAACTATCTTATCTTTTCTTTCCCAAATAAATCTTTTCTTTCCCTTCTTATTTCTTTCTTCTTCCTTCTTCCTTCTTTATTCTTTCTCACTTTTTACTTTCTCCCTTCCTTATTTTTCACATATATTATCAAGGTTCTTCTCTTTCTCTCTTTATTTTTACTTTTCCCTTTATTATTTTTATTAATGTTTTCTTCTTCTTTTTCTTTTCACTTTCATTATCTATATTTTCTTTTTTTTTCTTTTCTTTTCTTTTTATTCCTTTAAAATTGGTGTTAGAAATTTAATTGGGTGATTATTTTCTTTTATATTTTGCTTGTGGATTATTGTGGAATTGTTTGACAATTAATATTACTTCTTCAAGGGTTGCTTGCATGTCCAATTTAATACTTTCAACAACATATTCACCATGCATGCTATGTGTTTGTGAAAAAACCCGTATGGCATTGTGCATTATTTTAAATTACTCTATTCTACTACTCTAATGCCTATTTTTTACAAAACCCTTTTATATTTTATTGATTAAATATAATTGTCAATACAAACAGATTGTTAGTTTGAAAGAGTTGGTAATCTAACTTGGACACTTAATGCTTGATCTATGCTACTCATGTCTTTGGCGGCATGCCAATAAACATCTTGCATTTAATTGCCATCACATGGACTTGCTATATTTCCATTGATGAACTTTTCACATGTAGTCATGACCATGTGTTAACGACATCCTTCTTTACCGTGCATTGGTTATCACCCATACCATCCTCTTCCTTGCTCAAACCCTTAGCTTTACATGTACTTACTTTTTCCTTTTTCAGGATGCCCACCAAAAAGGAGAAAGAGAAAGCTACTCCCAAACCACCGGCAAGGAAAGGAACAAAAAGAGCACTAACTGTAGAGCCATCTTCAACAGTAGTAAAGCTCTCAACAAAACGAATCAAGAGGATCATCAAGGTCGATGAAAAAGAGAAAGCTTTTCCAACAAAGGACACTGCGCGGTTCACTAACCGCTACTATGAGCAGATGTTCCCCATCCTGGCTTAGAGAAACTATAACAATGAGCACCTTCTCATCCTCCCGACCAACATTGTTGAATTTGTTGAGACGCGAATTAAAAGAAGACAATGGGAATTCCTACAGAGACAGTCACGGCAGGTTAGCCTTTTATGGGTAGTTGAATTCTACTCCAATTTTCACATGCCAACTATGCAGTCTGTCTATGTCCGTTAGAAGCAAGTTCCCATAATAGAAGAGGCCATTCAACGAGCTTTAGATCTTCCCCCTGCTCTAGAAGAATTGGACGCATTCCAAGAAGCCTCATTCAAACGCCAGACATACCAATTTGACTGGGACGCCGTTCTCAGAGTTATAGCACAACCTGGCAGCAGATGGATCTATGGATACCATCGATCTCGACCTAAAAGCATATTGGCTTCAGCACTCACCTTGGAAGCTCAAGTATGGGCACAGATCATGTCCCATTACGTCTTTCCAAGCACTCACGAGTCCTCCTTCACTGCAGACATGGCTGTTCTACTCTGGTGTATCCTTACAGACCAGCACCTCAATTTACCAAGACACATTCGGCATGCTATGGGACACGTACAGATTGCAGGTGACCTACCTTTTCCCGCCTTGGTTTCAGATCTAGTCTCAGCACACGGAGTCTCCTACAGAGCTGGGGACACCAAGGCCATGATTCCACGAGATGATCAATACGTCCCTAACAGGAAGTATATCAGACCTCCAGCAGCCACTATCAACCAGAGCACAGAATCAGCAGAAGATATCCCTTTTCCTACCACATCACAAGCACCTTCAACAAACCAACTGCTCCATCAGATACTTGAGAGATTAGACCAGCTTGACCGGAAAGGAAAGCAAAGGGAGCGCCGTAACAAGCGCCGATTTACATACCTCAAGGAGCTTCTTGTTGGTAAACAAACACCTAAAGAAGACCCAGACACCCTAGACTCCACTTCATTTACCAGCACAAGGAGCCATGATGGTCCCGATTGTGGAGATGCTGCTACCAGCCCCCTTTGTTCCTGACTGACGGCATTGAGGACAGTGCCAAGCTTTAAGTGTGGGAAGGTCGGTCAGTACCTGACTTCCGGACGTAATTTCTCTTTCTTAGCACCAATAGAATAGGATATTTATTTAATTTTTCTTTTGTTTAGGATAGGATAAAATTGTATAGTAATAGGTTATTTGCATGCATGTTCTAATTGGTTGAAAATCAATAAGTTTCTTTTTAAGACCCTATTTTTGAAAAATTTCACTGATTTAAATCAAAACTTTTGTGTTAAACTTGTTTGAAAGTTGTATTTGGAACATAGTTAAAAGCTAGAACACACAACATGTGAGACTTGAGCCTAATGACATGGTTACATTATTTAACCATAAAATTTTATTCTTCTTTGCTTCACTATGATTGTGATCTATATTTTGTTCCATCCTAAATGTCCAATGTTTAATGTGTTATATGCATGCATATGATTGGGGCCATTATTTTATTAACTTACTTACCCCAAATAGCCTACCCTTCCATTTACCTTTGTTAGCCAATTTGAGCCTTTTAATCCCGTTTGTTCAATATTTTACCACATTACTAGCCTTAAGCAGAAAAACAAGTAATACCCCAAATTGAATCTTTGGTTAGCTTAAGATAGAAAGTGTGTATCAATAAAGTATGGGAAAACTGTGGAAATATGGGTTAATAAGAGAATGTGTCATGAAAAAATATTGGGAATTTGGGTACCTACTCATGTGAAACTGAGAAAAAAAAATTATAAATCCATGTGCATTGGCAATGCTATTTTTATGCTGCAAAAAAAAAACCAAAAATATTCAAATAATTAAGTAATTAGATAAATGAATAAGGGGACAAAATTACTCCAATTCTAAGTTAATTTCAATGAAAATCAATGCATATGTGATACAAGTTAAGAGAAAAGTTGATGCATGAGTATGTAAAAAAATAGTGGGAGAATTTTGGGTAACCTAAGGATGATTCAAGAAGAAAATAGAGTATGTATGTTAGGTGAAAGCTTAGGATAATCAAGGATTCAATTTATAGCTCACTTAGCCATATATATAGCCTCACCTTTACCTTGGCCCCATTACAACCATGAAAAGACCTCATGATATTTGCATTAGTACATTAAATACTTGTTGATTGGTTAGGAGAAGAACAAGGTTTAGAAAGCATGATTAAGAGAAGAGTAGAGTGATTACCCTATACACTAGAGTGACTAGAGTGCATATACACCATCAGTGAGGGTTCAATGCTTAATTCTATGTTCCCTGCTTTCATGAGCTGTCTTCTTACATGTTTGCTTGCTTTTACTGTATGAATTTTAATTAGTGATATTTGATTTATATTTGTCTTAAAGAACTTATTTATTTTTAACCAAGTAGACAAAATCATATAGTTGCATTCATATACATAGGTTGCATTGCATTGCATGAGTCTCACTTTTCCTTACTGCTTTATTTTATCTCCTTAAGCTAAGCATGAGGACATGCTAATGTTTAAGTGTGGGGAGGTTGATAAACTACTATTTTATGGTTTATATTGTGTTTAATTGAGTGGTTTCATCAAGCTTTTACTTACTTATTCATACGAATTGCATGATTTTATGATCCCTTCCTAGTATTGTTTTATGATTGAAAACTTGCTTCCTAAAGACCTTTTACTAGTATATTTTAATTCTCCTTTATACCATTCGATGCCGTGATCCGTGTGTTAAGTGTTTCAGGCTTCATAGGGCAGGAATGGCTTAGAAAATGGAGAGGAAGCTTGCAAAAATGGAAGGAACATAAGAAACTAATGAGATGACCAGCAAACATTGACGCGCGCGCATGGCTCACGCAAATGCGCGGAATGGAGAAAATTGCAGCGACACGTGCGCGTGCCTGACACGTACGCGTGGATTGGAGTCTGCACAAATGACGCGAACGCGTGGACGACGCGCTCACGTGACAAGGAAAATCGCTGAATGACGCAAATGCGTGGAGGACGCGTACGCATGACCTGCGCGATCTACAGAATTAACAGAAAATGCTGGGGGTGATTTCGGGCCGCATTTTGACCTAGTTTTTGGTCCAGAAACACAGAATAAAGCCAGAGAACATGCAGAGACTCAACATGCAACTTGACATAACTTCACATATTCTCATTTGGATAGTTTTAGGTCTTTAGATCTAAATTTAGAGAGGATTACTTCCCCTCTAGGTTCTCTTTACATTCAAAGTTAATTAGTTTTATGCTCCTTGATATTGAAGAAGTCATTACCTCCGTTGAAGATACTATTCTAGTTTGTTTCCTTACTTACTCTTTTATTCTTAACTCTTGTTTAAAGTAGTAATTGGATTATTTTCATGAATTGTTAGTGCAAAGGATTACTTTTATTTTTAATTATTTTTGAATCCCTATTTTATTTAATTTATCATGTCTTCTTCTATTATTTTCATAAGCGTTATATTCATGTCAATGGAGTAGACTCCATACTTGACATGGAGGTTTTTTAAAAGGAGACACTTGAGTTGGAAGGCTTAAGTGCTGTTTAAACTGGAAGTTGTTGGCTAGTTCTGTATTTACTAACGCTCGACCTTCCCAAGGGAGAGTACTAGGATTTGCGAATAAGAGTTAGCTCAATCGCTTGACTTTCCTTTATTTAGTAAGGGTTAACTAAGTAAAAACAACATCCTTTTTAATACTACACTTAAGAGATCCCAACAAGGATAGAACTTCCAAATAATCATTCTCCCAGTCAAGGCTTTTTATTTAGAATATTAATAATCATTCTTAGTTTTGATTGCTTTAATTTACAATTATTTAATTACTCATTATTCAACTCTCAAACTCTCGTAGAAATTTCTAATTAATAAAATAGCATACTTTCTCGCAACTCGTTGGGAGACGACCTGGGACTCATACTCCCAGTATTTTTCTATTCTAAATTTTTGTGACACTCTTCTAAACTGGTGAGGCAGATTTTAGTTGGTTAAGAGCTATACTCGCAACGCTGTTCTATTATATTATAATCTCTCAATTGGCCTAACTTCCGCCGCTTGTCACGCACGCGTGCATCACGCGCACGTGTCGCATCTGCGAAAATCAGCATATCAGAATTCACCCCCAGTGATTTCTGGGCTATTTTTGGCCCAGTTATCGGCCCAGAAAACACAGATTAGAGGCTGCAGAGTGGAGGAATGAACACACTTCTCATTATTCACAATTTAGGTTTTAGATGTAGTTTCTAGAGAGAGGCTCTCTCCTCTCTCTAGGTTTTAAAATTTAGGATTTCTCTTAGGTTTAGGTTTATTTCTTCTCAATTCCAGGTTCAATGTTCCTTTAATTTAGTTTCTCTTCTACTTTTATTTATTCTAGTACTTTGGTTTATCTGTTTCTCTTGTTGATTCTCTTCTTATCCAACTTGGCTTATGAACTTTCCATATTAGATTTGATTTCTTTATTTAATGCAATTTGAGGTATTTCAGATTTATGATTTTAATTTAGCTTTTTACATTCTTGGCTTGAATTGATTAATTGGAGACACTTGAGTTATCAAACTCCTTTGTTGCTTGTTAATTGAAAATTGCTGGTTGATTTGGATACCTCTAAAGCTAGTCTTTCCATAGGAGTTGACTAGGACTTGAGGAATCAAATTGATTAGTCCACTTGACTTTCCTTTATTTAGTAAGGGTTAACTAAGTGGGAGAAAGGAACAATTCTCATCACAATTGATAAGGATAACTAGGATAGGACGTCCAGTTTTCATACCTTGCCAAGAGCTTTTCTTAATTATTAATTTACTTTCTTGCAATTTACTTTTCTTGTTCCTTATTCAAAAACTCCAAAAAGATAATCTTCCATAACCAATAATAAATACACCTCCCTGCAATTCCTTGAGAGACGACCCGAGGTTTAAATACTTCGGTTATCAATTTTATTAGGGGTTTGTTACTTGTGACAACCAAATTTTTGTACGAAGGGATTATTGTTAGTTTAGAAACTATACTTACAACGAGAACTTATTTGTGAAATTCTTTACCAGCAGAAATCCATTCGTCAAAAAAATGGCGCCGTTGCCGAAAAATTGTAAACGTGTGCGTTATTATTGGTTATTGTAAATATTTGCTTTTGCTTGTTTATTTGTTTTTGTTTTTAATTTTTATTAACTACTATGAACCCCTGTCGCTATGAGTTTGGTTCCAATGTTGTTGTAGGGAATGGAAGCTATAATGGGAACATGCATCAAGGTTGGAACAATCAAAGATGGGAGGAGCCACATGGATTTGATTAACCCTCTTGGAAACAACCCCCTCCAATGTGCCATGGGCAACGACCGTTCTACGATGCATCCCAAGACAATAGTTATGGTGGACCCTTTCGTGACAACCAACCTCCACCAAATAACTATGGTCAAGAGCCATTCCAGATGCGTACCATGATGATGGATATAGTGGACCCCCTTGTAGTTACCAACAAGCCCCGCCATATGCCTATGAACCCCCTCCTCAACGTAGCTTTGATCCACCATACTCACAAGCCCTTTACCACTAAACACCCCCATATGACCCAAATCCTTATCCACCATACCAACCACCATACTAGCCACACATAGAACCACCCCAATTCCGAAACAATTTCCCCCTTCATCTTCATATGACGAGATGCTTCAATCTCTTGCACAAAGACAAAATACCATGGAAAGCACACTTTCCGGTCTGACCTCCGCTATACAAGCCCTCGTCTCCCAGATTGGATCATCAAATACCTCCAACATTTAACCCTCAAGCTTTACTGCATCACCACCCTCCATGGAAGAGCACCCACATCCATCAATTCAAGAGTAACATGATCCCAATTATGCTACTGACCCGGAACAAGAGAGAAGGGATCAGTTTCGCGAATTCATACTCCACAAGAAGCTAGAGGAGGCCTTAAAGGAAGAGGTTGAAATTGAAGAAGCTTGCAACGAGGTGGAAGTAGTCAAGGAAGAGCTCAAGGGAATGGAGCTGGAAATCACCTTGCCAAAGTTGTTGGAGACCTCTCCCCAAAAGCCATCACCATCCATTCCTTCATTCAAGTGGGTAAATCTTTCATCTCTAAGCTTAATTAGCCCACTTGCATATGCTTTGCTTGAGATAGATGGTCAACTTAGAGCTCTTTGTGGCTTTAACAGTAAGAGGGAGATGGTTAGTAGTAGGAGCCGCCCTGCAAGGTTCAATAAGGTTGCACGGTCCAAGTCTAGGTGCAATAGTTGGTATAAGTTTCAATTGAATGGGTCTAGGCGGTTGTTTGGATGTCTCAGTGAGAATTTCAATTGCTCACCACCCAAGTGGAAAAATGATGATCAACAAGAAGACGGGTGCAAAAGCAGGGTTTGGGACCCAGGAATTCATTCTAACAATCAACACTCTTGGGGCCTTGTCACTTGCTTTAACTTGTTTGAAGGCTTTATGCAACTAGTGTGGGATCCCAGAGGCTATTAGAATTACAAACACTGGTGGGGATTCCTGGATGAGTTCAAGCATAAGCCACCATGACAAGGAGTTCACCAAATGTCCAACTTAAGGACTTTAACTAAAAGTGCTAGGTGGGAGATAACCCACCATGGTATAATCTTCTATTTTTATCCTTAGTTTTATTTTGTTCTATTTTTATTCTTAGTTTTATTTTGTTTTTATTACTATTAGTGGTCATTCATAATGTCTGCATCAGCATCCGCATTTTGCATTCTGCATACTGCATACTGCATAAAATATATATAGGGGATCGACGCGCAAGCGTCCATGACACGCGCGTCGTTTGTGTATGCGCACCTGAACAAAGAGTTGCGCGAAAGACGCGCGGGAAGGGTGCGTGGCACATAAGCCACACCACGCGTACGCGCACCTCACGCATACGCGTCCCCTGCAAAAAGTTCAACCCACGCGTAAGCGTCAGCGACGCGTACGCGTGGGCATGAAAATCGGCGTAAAAGCGTGCTGAATAGAGAGTTGTGATGGTCCAGAGCTGGTATTGTGCTAGAGGCACAACAACACCCATGCGTACGCGTTCCTGACGCGTGTCCTTTCGCTTCCAGACCACCCACGTGTATGCGTGGGCGACGCTTACGCGTCGAACGGCCAACTTAGTTTTCACGCGTACGCGTGATGCCTGCACGCGCGTCGCGCCCCGTTTTTTTACTTCTCCTTTCTTTCTTTCCTCTTACTTTCTACTTCCTTCTTCTTCCTCTTTCCAACTTCCTCATCAGGTTTCTTTTCTTCTCTCTCCTTTATTCTCTCATTCTTCATTTAATTATTGCATTTAATTATTTTTCTTCCTTCTCAATTTCATCTTAGCTTAATTCCTTTTGGTTTCTTTTTCATTTTCTTTTCATGCATTTTTATGTTGGTGTTGGAGTTTTATTTGGATAGTACCTTATTTTAATTGAGTCTATGGCTATTCTGAGGAGTGATTTGACAATTGACATTTACTTATGGCTCTCATATACATTTGGATTACATTATTTTCATTCCTATTATACCTTGCACACCACGTGTTTGTGAAAAAGCTTTCATGGAACTTTGAATCCTATTTTCTTTTACTCTTTCACTTGCATGCCTCTTTTTCACAACACTTGTGCTCCATATGTATTTGGGATTATCATTCACAATTGTCATCATTACAAGGGCTCTCTAATGGGGTACATTTATTACTTGATGCTTGAGCTATGCTTCTCATGCCTGTTTCTGCATGCCATAAACACTCCTGCATCTCATTATTATGGATTGCCTTTTTGCTCTTAATTGATATCTTACATACATGTTGTAGCTACAATGTATTTAAGCTATTATCTTTTCTTTGTCATTCATTATTACTTGGAATTTTCTCTCTCTGGTTTTTAGTTATATATGCTTAATAGTCTTCCTCTTTCCTTCTTTCTTAGGCATGGGTACCACGAAAGGAAAAGAGGAGGCCATTACCAAGACACTAGCAAGGGGAGGAACCAAGAGACCTCCGGCTAAGGCGCCTCCATCTACAAGCGTCAAGCCGCCAACAAAGCGGGTGAAGAGGATCATCATATTTGATGATGCAGAAAAAGCGTCAGTTGGAGCACCCCGTCCACTTGCACATCTTAGCATGCATCGAGGACGGTGCAACCTTTAAGTATGGGGAGGTCGATACCAACTTCCGTGGGTTAGTTACTTCCTTTTTCAACACCAATGTTAATTTGTTAGTTGTTGCATTTGCATGTTTGATTGCATATTTGTTTGATTTTGTGCATAATTTACCACTACTTGGTTGAAGTGATGAATTCTTTTTCAAGAAACCTTTTATTGTATTTCACTAATTTAAATTGAAAATTTGTGTTAAACTTGTTTGAGGATTGTAAATTGGGACATAAATTATAGCTAAGAACACACAACCCATTGAGATTTTTTAGCCTAATTGTATAGTTATACTATTTAACCTTAATATTTTATTCTTGTGTGTTCTCTTCTCTATGATTGTAATCTAGATTTTGTTCCATTCTATATGTCCATTGTTTAGTATATTTTCATGCATATGTATGATTGAGGCCATCAGTTGTTATTAGCTCACTTACCCCAAATAGCCTACCCCTTCAATTACCTTTGTTAGCCACCTTGAGCCTTTTAATCCCCATTTGTTCTATATTTTACCACATCACTAGCCTTAACCGGAAAAACAATTAATTACCCCAAATTGAATCTTTGGTTAGCTTAAGATAGAGATAGTGTATCAACTAAGTGTGGGAAAACTGTAGGAACATGGGTTAGTAGGGAATGTGTTATTGACAAAATATTGGGAATTTGGGTACCTACTCATGTTAGACCAGAAAAATTAAAAACTCATGTGCATTGATATGTTATGTTTGCTTTAAAAAAATGTGAAAAAAAGAAAAAATAAAAAATATTCAAATAAATAAGTAATTAAATAAGGGGACAAAATTACCCTAATGTTAAGTTTAATAAAAGATCAATGCTTATGTGGAAAATATTAAAGAAATATTTGGTACATGAGTATGTAAAATATGCAAAAGTGGGAATTATGGGTAGCTAGGCATGAATTTAGAGTTACATAGAATGTGTGTGTGTTGAGGTGAGAACTTAGGTTAGTCAAAGATTCATATTTTAGCTCACTTAGCCATACATATATCCTCACCCTTACCTTAGCCCCATTACAACCTTGAAAAGACCTCATGATGTTTGCATTGATGTACTAAATTTTTGTTGATTGGTTAGATGAAGAACAAAGTCTAGAAAGCATGACTAGAGAAGAGTAGAGTGAATTAACCCTAGACACTCGAGCGATTAGAGTGCATATACACTACCAGTGAGGGTTCAATGCTTGATTCTATGTTCCCTGCTTTCATGAGCTATCTTCTTACAAGTTTACTTGTCTTTTATTGTATGATTTGAATTAGTGGAATCCAGTTTATGTTTGTCTTGGAGAATTTGTTTACTTTTAACCAAGTAGGTAAAAGTATTTTGCATGTAGTTGCATTCATATAGATAGGTTGCATTTCATAATTTTTACCATTCCTCTTTACTCCTTTAGTTCTCTTGAGCTTAGCATGAGGACACGCTAATGTTTAAGTGTGGGAAGATTGATAAACCACTATTTTATAGTTTATCTTGTCCTAATTTGAGTGATTTTTATCAAGCCTTTACACACTTATTCATACAATTCGCATGTTTTACATTTTCCTTCCTAATTTTGTGCTATGATTGAAAACATGCTCCTTTGGCCTTAAAATTACTAATTATTAATCCTCTCTTATTAACATTCGATGCCTTGATATGTGTGTTAAGTGTTTTCGGGGTTTATAGGGCAGGAATGACTTAGAGGATGGAAATGAAGCATGCAAAAGTGGAAGGAATACAAGAAATTGAAGGAATTGCTAAGCTGTCCAGCCTGACCTCTCCGTACTTAACTGACCATAACATGAGCTACACAGGGCCAAATGAGGCGGTTCTAGTTGCGTTGAAAATCTAACATCCGGGGTTTCGAAATGATATATAATTTGCTATAGTTTCTCTGAAGATAGGCGACACGCATGCGTGCATCACATGCACGCATCACATCTGCGAGAATCAGCATATCAGAATTCGCCCCTAGCGATTTCTGGGCTGTTTTTGGCCCAGTTCTCGGTCCAGAAAATACAAATTAGAGGCTGCAGAGTGGAGGAATGAACACACTTCTCATTATTCACAATTTAGGTTTTAGATGTAGTTTCTAGAGAGAGAGGCTCTCTCCTCTCTCTAGGTTTTATGATTTAGGATTTCTCTTTGTTTTAGGTTTATTTCTTCTCAATTCCAGGTTCAATGTTCCTTTAATTCAGTTTCTCTTCTACTTTTATTTATTCTAGTACTTTGGTTTATCTGTTTCTCTTGTTGATTCTCTTCTTATCCAACTTGGCTTATGAACTTTCCATGTTAGATTTGATTTCTTTATTTAATGCAATTTGAGGTATTTCAGATTTATGATTTTAATTTAGTTTTTTACATTCTTGGCTTGAATTGATTAATTAGAGACACTTGAGTTATCAAACTCCTTTGTTTCTTGTTAATTGAAAATTGCTGGTTGATTTGGATACCTCTAAAGCTAGTCTTTCTATAGGAGTTAACTAGGACTTGAGGAATCAAATTGATTAGTCCACTTGACTTTCCTTTATTTAGTAAGGGTTAACTAAGTGGGAGGAAGGAACAATTCTCATCACAATTGATAAGGATAACTAGGATAGGACGTCCAGTTTTCATCCCTTGCTAAGAGCTTTTCTTAATTATTAATTACTTTCTTGCAATTTACTTTTCTTGTTCCTTATTCAAAAACCCCAAAAAGATAATCTTCCATAACCAATAATAAATACACCTCCCTGCAATTCCTTGAGAGACGACCCAAGGTTTAAATACTTTGGTAATCAATTTTATTAGGGGTTTGTTACTTGTGACAACCAAATTTTTGTACGAATGGATTATTGTTAGCTTAGAAACTATACTTGCAACGAGAAATTATTTGTGAAATTCTTTACTAGCAAAAAATCTGTTCGTCAATCTACTTGCTGTTCTTGTTACTCTCCTGCAATTGTCAAATTTCTCTTTTAGGATTTCATAATTGAGCTAAGCTTTCTTGCTGTTTTGATTCTTCTGCAATTTTTCATTTCTATTTTAGTTCTTCTGCAATTTCTCTTCATCTCATACTTCTTTAATCCACTGCACTTCTATTTTCTAATTCAATTTGAATTCCAATAGCCAAATCCCTTTTTCTTAATGCAATTTAAGTTTCTTGCCAATTTAGATTCAGCAAATTTCAATACCTTGCACTTTAAGTTTCAGTTATTTACCTTTCTTGCAATTTAAGTTTCAGCTCTTTTACTTTCTTACACTTTAAGTTTCTATAATTTACTTCTTCTGCACTTTAAGATTTTGTCAATTTACCTTCTCCCTGTTATTTCCATGCAATTTTACTTCTGTTAATCAAGTTTCACTCAAATCATCAACTATTCGCTTAACTAAATTCATCACCTAACTAAAGATGCTCAATCCATCAATCCATGTGGGATCGACCTCACTCTGGTGAGTCATTACTACTTGATGCAACCCGGTACACTTGCCGGTGAGTTTGTGTGGAATCGTCTTTCCCTCATCATCATGCAACTAGAACAAGAGAACAAATAAACAAACAGAAAATAGAAAATAAAACAGGAAAGGAGGTAAAAGAGAATGAATCCACCTGAATAATGGTGGCTAGTGCTCCTCCTTGAGGATCCAATGTAGTGCTTAATCTCTTCAATGTCACTCCTTTGTCTTTGTTGAGGCGGCTGCACGGGCTCTTGTGCATGCTTCCTAGTTTGCTCTATCCTCTTTTTCCATACTTAAGAGTGGTAGAAGTCAAAAAGCAAAGCTTTTGCAACACCAAACTTAAGAGTTTTGCTTGTCCACGAGCAACTAAGAATGTAGAAGAAGGTGGGGTAGGTGGAGCTTCTGTGGGTCCTTTTGATCCTGAGAGGCTAGGGAATTCCAGATTCCTGCTCTTTTGCACTGGCATTTGAACACCCAGGGGCTGCTCCTTGGCTGGCATTCAACTTTGTCACTCCGCTTGGAGTGTTTTGTTTTTACTGCTGTGAATCCTGTCTCTTGACTGATGCACATGATCATGACTCTGACCATTGAAAGGAAAAACAAAATGAAAGAAAGTAAACCTGGTTGAGTAAGGTTGGGTTGCCTCCCAACAAGCACTTCTTTAATGTCATTAGCTTGATGGACAACTCCTTTCAAGGAGGAAGATAGTCATAGAGGAATAAATCCTCACTCCTTACTGGGAGCTTCCTTCCTGTGCTCTCATGGAATAGCATAACACGCTCAAGAGACAGGATTTTGTTCACTGCCTGAGGCAGGGTTGGAATTACAGTAGTATATTGGTGTCCCTTTTTGTCACTTTCCTCTTCCATGATGAATACCATGATAAGATAAGTGAATACCATCATCTTCCATGGTGAAAAGCACTCAGTAGGGATATTCTTGTTTTTCCAGCCCCTAGGTATTTTCCTTTTGGGGCCTTCCTCTTTTGTGGATAGTGTACATCCAACATCAAACTTACATTTGGTCTTAGGAGGGATTGACTTAGTTCCATCCAAGGGAGGAGGCTTGGATGCTGAATCCTTTATGCAAGTGCCTCCCCTGTCAGGGGGTAATGGAGGGTCAAGGACCTTGAATACCATCCAGTCCCTATGCAAAGTAATCCTTGTTTGCTTTTGGATTCCCAACTTTTCCATTACTATACTTGACCCTAGCTCACACAGAGCCTTCTCAAAGGTCATGGTATCTATGGTGCAAGGAATCAGAAAGCGTCCAGGGTCTGGAAGCTTCTGAGGTAGCTCTTGCTGAACCAGACCATTGAGGTCTTTGGAAAGCAATGGAGGTTCTTCCTCCAAAGGCTTTGTACCAATCAGTTTGGGATTCAGCTTCATGAGAGCTCCTAGGTGCCGAGCAACTTGCTCTTCTCTAATGTCTTCATCCTCACTTGAGGATGAGTAGTCATCATAACTCATACACTGCAGAAGTGCATTCAAAGGAACCTCAATGGTCTGTATGGTTTCCTTTGGTTCTCAAATAGAGGGTTCTTGAGTGGGCTTTAAGCTCTCAAGGGGTGTGCTCCCACTGGCGTTCAACGCCAACTCTGTCAGCTTATTGGGCGTTGAACGCCCTTGCTGTCCCTATAGCATTTTGGGCATTGGACGCCTAGTAGGGGTGCCCTTGCTGGCATTCAACGCCAGCGTCCCTGGGTGTATGGGCGTTGAACCCCTAGTGAGGGCTTCCTCACTGGCATTCAATGCCTTCCCAGTCTCTCCAAACTCGGCCTCTTCGGTACTAATGAGGGCCAGACACTCTTCTCTTGGATTTACTTCTGTGGCTCTGAGAAGAGTGTTAGGGTGGCTTTGCAGTTTCTAAGGAAGGTTTCTCTGAATGACTGCATTGAACTCTTTAGTAAGAGCCACTGTCTCTACTTCCCTCCAATCCTTTTTATGACTCAAAATGTCCTTCATGAACTTAGCATAAGAAGGTATCTATTCAAGAGCCTCTGCAAAAAGGATCTTGATCTCTAATGTTCTGAGATACTCCGCAAAGCGGCCAAACTGTTTATCCTTTTCCTCTTGATAGAGTCTCTGAGGAAATGGCATATTAGCCTTGTACTCATCAACCTTGGTTGAAGGAGGCCCAATGCCATGTGAGTTGGAAGTGGGGTTACCAGCTTGCTTAGGAGGGTTGTTATCAATGAACAACTGATCTCCCTTGCATGGGCGTTCAACGCCCATGTTGCTGTCCCCTTGAGTGTTTGGACGCCCAATCTCTCCCCTTTCTTAGCGTTCTACGCCAATAAGGTCACCTTCATGGCGTTCAACGCCAAGAGGGATACATTTCTGGGTGTTTAAATACCTAGAGTTATTTTGTGCAGAGACCTAGTTTTCCTCTATGGGATTTTCATTTTTATTATACTGAGGTTGGGTTTTTTAAAGTTTTCCCACTCCTCAGTTGGATAACCTGGCATTCATCTGTCATCTGCTTAGATAATTATTGCCTTATTTGACTCAACTAGGCTTCTATTTTCCTGTTAGAAGCCTGAGTTTCTCGCAGAGCCTCTTGTAGTTCCAGCATTTGCTGGGCAAGGGTGTGCAGTTGCTGAGTCAATGAGCCATCCTGCTCTGGAGGGTTAGGTTCAGCAGCTACTGCCTTAACCTCTCCTTTTATAGAAGTCTCAAGAGATGAGTACAGATGCTGATTAGTGGCAACTGTTTTAATAAGCTCTTGAGCCTCTCCTATGGTCTTTCTCATGTGTATGGAACCACCAGCAGAGTGGTCCAAGACCATTCTAGCCATGTCTGAAAGCCCATAGTAGAAGATGTTTAATTGTACCCATTCTGAAAATATTTCAGTGGGACATTTCTTTAGCATCCTCTTATACCTTCCCCAGGCATCATAAAGAGACTCACTATCTCCTTGTTTGAATCCTTAGATGTCCAGTCTCAACTGAGTCATCCTTCTTGGGGGAAAGTGATGATTTAAAAACTTGTCCACTAACTCCATATTTTTAAACTATCTTTAAGCTAGTTATCAAACCACCTTTTTGCTTGATCCTTTAAGGTAAAAGGAAAGAGTAGTAACCTGTAGACCTCTTGGTCTACTCCCTCACTGTGTATTGTGTCAACAATTCTTAAAAAATCTACAAGGAAGTCTGTAGGTTCTTCCTGAGGAAGCCCAGAATACTGGCAGTTCTGCTGCAGGCTGCAGCAGAGTAATAAGTTGAGGGTTTAATTCAATGCTACTAGCTCTGATTTGAGGCATGCTGATACTTCTTCCATAGAAGTCAGCAGTGAGAGTTGTATAAGATCCCAGAGTTCTCTTGAACTCTTCATTCCCACTTGAATTCATGATTAAGAAAGGTAGATGATGAAGAACAAAAGAAGAAATAGAGATAGGAGAGTTGAATAAGAATTAAAATATTTTTGTTTTTATTTATTTATTTAACTAATTTTCGAAAATAAGTTAATTAATTTAAAATGAATTTAAAATTTAATTGTTAAATTTTCAAAAAAAGAAGAGAGAGAAGAGAGAGAAATTTTCAAAAATTAAGAGAGAAGAGAGTTAGTTAGGTAGTTTTGAAAAAGAAGAGAGAGAGAGAAGAAGATATTATTTTTGAAAATTAAGGAAGAGAAGAGTTAGTTAGGAGGTTTTGAAAAATAAGAGAGAGAAGATAAGAAGTAATTTTCGAAAATTTGAGAAGAGAGAGTTAGTTAGGTGGTTTTGAAAAAGATGAGAGAGAAGATAAGATATTAATTCAGAAAAGATAAAAATAAGGGTAAAGTATATTTTTTGTCCTTGAAATTTTACAAAAGTTTCAAAAATACCCCTAAGTTTTATTTTGTTTTAATTATGTCCCAAAAGTTTTTGATTTGCATCAAATATACCCTTGACAGCTAATTTTTCAAAAAATTTAAGACCAATTCAACAACAATTTCATAAGAACAACCCTCAATACAAGCAAATCAAGCATAATTTTTATGCACTATTGTTAGATTGGCCTTAAAATTTTTTTTGAAAATTTAGCCGTCGAGGGTATATTTGATGCAAATAGAAAACTTTTGGGACAAAATTGAAACAAAATAAAACTTAGGGATATTTTTGAAACTTTTATTAAACTTTAGGGACAACAAGTATACTTTACCCTAAAAATAAAAATAAAAGATAAGATAAGAAAAGATTTAAAATTAAAATTTGAAATTAGAAAAAGATATGATTTTAAAATTTAAAATTTTGAAAAAGATAAGATAAGATTTTTAAATTTTGAAAAAGATAAGAAAAAGGTAAGCTTTTTGAAAAAGATATGATATGATTTTGAAAAAGATAAGAATTTTTTTTAAAAAAGATATTATTTTTAATTTTTGAAAACTTGACAACTAAGATATGATAAGATAAAATTTTGAAAACAAAATCTAAATTTTACTGAAAAAATTCAAAAATTAATGGTTAGAATTAGATAGAAAAGATATTTTTTATTTTTGAATTTTATGATGAAAGAGAAAAACAAGCAAAAGATACAAGACTTAAAATTTTTAGATCTAGAGCCCCTGGTTTTCGAAAATTTTGGAGGAAAATACGAAGGGACACCAAACTTAAAAATTTTAAGATCAAGACACACGCAAAACTCAAGAACACCATGAAAACTCACAATAACACAAAGAACAAAAATTTAAAGACTCAAAGGACTCAAGAACATAACAAGAATACTAAACTTAAAATTTTTAGACAACTAAATGCAAATTTTCGAAAAACACAAGAAAACACTAAAATTATGGACTTGACATAAGATTAAAACAAAGAAAAATTATTTGAAAGAATTTTTAGAAAGAAAGACTCAAAGGAACACAGTTACTTAATTCATAAGCCAACACTCTAACCAATTGAACACAAAAGAAAATAAAAATACTTTTGAAAAACCTTTTTGAAATTTTTGAAAATTAGAGAAGGAAAAATAAAATTAAAAGACTCAACAAGAACAAAAATTAAACAAAGAAAAGAAAAATATTTTTGAAAAAGCTTTTAAAATTTTTGAAAATTAGTGAAGAAGAAAATAAAGATCAAAGACTCAATAAGAATACAAACAAAGAGACTTAAACAAAAATAAAGATCAAACAAAGAAAAGAAAAATATTTTTTTAAAAAGGTTTTTAAAATTTTTTGAAAATTTTGAAGAAGAAAACAAAAATTAAAAGACTCAAACAAAAATAAAAATTACCTGATCTAGAGAGCAAAACAATCCGGCAGTTTGTCCAAACTCAACAATCTCTGGCAACTGCACCAAAAACTTGGTGCTGTTGTACGAAATAGTGTGGGTTTTGCATACACGCGCACCGTGGATCACTTGTTGGAAGAGAATGCAAGACTCAAGAGACAGCAACAAAAGGCATGCATCTTCATTTATATACATAAATACACACATTTTAGTTACTAGTGATTTTGTTTGTTTATGTTTATGTTTCAATATTTCATCAAGTGAACCTTATATTCATTTAGTTCTTGTAAAATGGGACCTGGTTTAACTTTGAGCATTGAAGTTGGTGTTTTACACTTGAAATTTATTGCATGTATAATTTGTCAGGTAAATTTATTGCTGAGGTTTCATGCTCCAAAGAATGTAACAAGAAAAAAAGGGACTTATGCTCAAGCTAACAAGCATGCATCTGCTGATGATGAAGATATGGACCCCACTGTAAGTTTCATTGCAGCATTGCAATGCTTTTCAATAGTGATTTGATTTTCTGAAACATTCCATATCTTTTTGGGTGCAGCAATACCTTGAGAACAAGATCAAGTACCTTGCGGATCAAAAGGCTGAAGGGATTAACCCATACCCGCAAAACAGAAATGATAGTAGGGTCATTACAACACGTTTAAATTGAAGATAATTGATCCAAGTTTCATAAGTGCTAATTCAATATAGGGACTCTCTTCCCAGAAATTAAAGAGTCATTACAACACATTTAAATTGAGGATAATTGAAATCCCCTCCGAGCTGTTGGTCCAACTCTTCTCACGATTTGGTAATTCTTTTGTTGATTCAGGTTGGAAGAGTTTGCTTGCTGTAACAGATTAGCTTACAAGGAAATTATAATTATTCAGTTTTTAGGTATGAATTAGGTGTTAAAGGATCCCCAGTAGCTACCAACATCCTCTTCCATCTCCTCAATAGTCTTCCCCTTTTATCTTTTTTCCACTATTTGAGCCAATTTTATTATGGATTTGTATTGTTGCCTGCCTAGTTTAGTTGTAATTTAAGCATGCTTTATTGATTGGATTTACTTGTTATTTATTTCTCAGTCACAATCCCAATTATGAACAATAAGAGGAATCAATGAAGTTTGTGATTTTTATGCTAGAGTAATATATTCTATTTCTGTTGAATATGCAGAGCAAAAGAAGCAAAAAATTTCCGAAGTAAAGACTGGAATTGATGAGGCAGAACTTTTGGTACCCTCACCACTCTCTTTTTGTTTAAAAAGCTGCCTTAATTTCTCGTATACTTAAGATTCTGATTCCATGGTGTATATGAATTTGTAGATTCGAAAAATAGACCTTGAGGTAAGAGGTTTGCAGCCGAACATTAAGGCCATAGTTCTTGCTAAGTTGCGGGAGTATAAATCAGATCTGAACAATATTAAAAGCGAAGTTAAGAAAATTGTAGCCAGTAACTTGAACCCTTCTGCTAGGTATGAGTTGTTGGAATCAAGCATGGTATATGTTGTGATGGTATGATTCTTTTTTAGCATTGCTTTACACATGCACACACATTTTATTTTCATGTGAAAGTCACCATTATGATGCAACAATTTGGAGTTATGTGTCCCTTTGAGTAAGTATGGAACAAAGTTAGTTATCCATAGCATCTTATGTCCTTATATTGAGCTTATATATCGAACTTTGATTTCTGAACACCTCTTTTCTTGGATTGGTGCCATCAAATCTGATGCCAGCTGCTAATGTGACTATAATAGGCATCAGCTGATCAAAAAGAATGATTAATGGCATCAACTGAGAGGTTGAACAAGTCTGGTGACAGAATTGAGGACAGTAGAAGAACAATGTTTGAGACAGAAGATCTTGGGGTTTCTATTCTTCAAGATTTGCATGCACAACGACAGTCTCTACTGCAAGTAAATAACACGGTAGTATTTAACTTTCTTGAATAACTAACGATTTGTCTACATTTCTTTTGGTAATTAGTTATATTTTAAGAACTCTACACCCTTGAAAACTTAGGCAGTATTTTGACTTTTATATATGGGATTTGACTCTCATGTGGCATTTGTATAGTGTTTTTCTAGTTTCTTAACTTTATTTGCGGTTGAAGATATGCTCTTCTGTCTATTGATTGTTATGTCATCTCATGTAGCTTCATGGAGTAATATTCTATAGTTATAATCTCTTCTATAGTTATATTCTATAGTTATAACCTCATGCAGCTTCTGTCTATTGATGGTTATGTCATCTCATGTAGCTTCATGGTTATTAACCAATGAATATTCTATAGTTATGTCATCTCATGCAGCTTCTGTCCTTAATTTTATATTATGTCTATTAAATATTTCTTTTTAATAATAAATGATTAGTAGTGTAATAATAATGTAGATTAATTTTTAAAAATTATATTGACTGGTTTGAAACCTCCACAGAATAGCTATCATTTTTAAAATGAAAAAGTCTTTCTGTGGGAGTTTTAAACCGCGACAAACATTGACCAAGAACTACCACAAAAGTTCAATATAAAACCCCCACTAAACACACACAAAATCCCCACAAAAGACCTCATGGCACCTCAAATTTTGGGGGTTATAGGAACCCCCACAAACCATTTGGTGAGGGTTATAAACCTTCACAAATAAGAAAAAAACTGCCACAAATAAACAAAAACCTTGTAGTGAGACTCCGATACTTAAGTTAACAAAGGATTCATGCAGGTTTTTTAGTAAATTAGATTCTGAATATACTTGAGTGGGTCAGTGTATTTATAGTAAAGAGATAACCACCTTTAAAGTAGTTCCACTTTTGATGGTGGATGACCGTTCCCTTTATCTTGGGAATTTGTTGAGATCTCCTTTCTAGATAGAGTAAAGAGATAGTGGGAGATATTTCAGGAGGTAGTTACTTATTCAGATAAGTAAGATTGAACCACCCTTGTCGTGCCTTACCTCTAGGAGGTCGGGTAAGTAGAGGATGCCACCTTTTGGGGTGGACTTTTATTCTTTCTGGGCATGGCATAATGTTTTTGGGTAAGGGTATGAACATTGTCCCTACTTGAGTCCGACCTTTTATGAAATTGGGCTCAAGCATTTGCGGCTTCAGTTTCCTTCGTCGGCTATACCACCTTCAAAGGGTCGGATACTCGATGTATTTTAAAAAATTTTGAAATGTTGTGCCGCTTAATGACACGGCATGCATTACGTTGCAGTTGCCTTGGGATCCATGTGCACCCATTAATGAGGGTATGAAATGACATTTTTGCCCCCAGTATCTTATAAATATCTCATCTTTCCTTCTTTCTTCCTTTTCCGTTTTCTTCATACGTTTTGTGACTTTCTCTTTTACTCCCTTCAAACTTCCTTCGTGCAATCATTCCTAGTTCAAGATTTTCTTACCTTGAAGCTTTATAGGGTTTTTGATGAGCGGATAATTTATACCCTTTTTGGCATTATTTTTAGGTAGTTTTTAGTATGATTTAGTTAGTTTTTAGTTTTTAGTTTTTATGCAAAAATTACATTTCTGGGCTTTACTATGATTTTGTGTATTTTTCTGTGATTTCAGGTATTTTCTGGCTGAAATTGAGGGACCTGAGCAAAAATCTGATTCAGAGGTTGAAAAAGGACTGCAGATGCTGTTGGATTCTAACCCCATGCACTCAAAATGGATTTTCTGGAGCTACAGAAACCCAATTGGCGCGATCTCAATTGCGTTGGAAATTAGATATCCAGGGATTTCCAGCAATATTAATAGTCCATACTTTGCCCGAGTTTTGATGACGTAAACTGGCGTTCAAATGCTAACTTCTTGCCCTATTCTGAAGTTAAACGCCAGAAACAGGTTATAAACTAGAGTTAAACGCCACAAACAGGCTGCAACCTGGCGTTTAACTCCAAGAGAATTCTCTACACATAAAAGCTTCAATGCTCAGCCCAAGCACACACCAAGTGGGCCCTGGAAGTGGATTTTTGCACTATCTGCACTTAGTTACTTATTTTCTGTAACCCTAGCTACTAGTTTAGTATAAAAACTACTTTTAGTAATTTATTTCACATTTTTTGATCATTGTTGAGACTATCTTTGTATCACTTTTGATCACTTGATCACGTTTAGAGGGCTGGCCATTCGGCCATGCCTGGACCATTATCTCTTATGTATTTTCAACGGTGGAGTTTCTACACCCCATAGATTAAGGTGTGGAGCTCTGCTTTTCCTCATGAATTAATGCAAAGTACTATTGTCTTTCTATTCAATTCAAGCTTGTTCTTATTCTAAGATATTCACTCGCACTTCAACCTGATGAATGTGATGATCCGTGACACTCATCATCATTCTCACCTATGAACGCGTGCCTGACAACCACTTCCGTTCTATCTGCAATAGCTTGAGTGTGTATCTCTTAGCCTTCATTCCAAAAGATCGGAGTCTTCGTGGTATAAGCTAGAATTAATTGGCAACATTCTTGAGATCCGGAAAGTCTAAACCTTGTCTGTGGTATTTCGAGTAGGATCTGGGATGGGATGACTGTGACGAGCTTCAAACTCGCGAGTGTTGGGCGTAGTGACAGACGCAAAAGGATCAATTGATCCTATTTTAACATGAGTAAGAACCGACAGATGATTAGCCGTGCGGTGTCAGCGCACTTAGACCATTTTCACTGAGAGGACGGACGGTAGCCATTGACAACGGTGATCCCCCAACATATAGCTTGCCATGGAAAGGAGTATGAATGATTGAATGAAGACAGTAGGAAAGTAGAGATTCAGAAGCTACAAGCATCTCCATACACTTATCTGAAATTCTCACCAATGAATTACATAAGTATCTCTATCTTATTTTATATTTTATTTATATTTTAATTATTAAAACCTCATAACCATTTGAATCTGCCTGACTGAGATTTACAAGATGACCATAGCTTGCTTCAAGCCGACAATCTCCGTGGGATCGACCCTTACTCACGTAAGGTTTATTACTTGGACGACCCAGTGCACTTGCTGGTTAGTTGTGCGGAGTTGTGAAGAAGAATTGAGATTATGAACGTGCGTACCAAGTTTTTGGTGCCGTTGAGATCACAATTTCGTGCACCAAGTTTTTGGCGCCGTTGCCGAGGATTGTTTGAGTTTGGACAACTGACGGTTCATCTTGTTGCTCAGATTAGGTAATTTTATTTTAATTTTAAGCTTTTTGTTTTTATTATTTTTTATTTTCGAAAATTTTTTCTTTAAAAAATAAATTATTCTATGACTTCATAATTTTTAAGAATGAATTCTAGAGTTTCATGATGATCTGTTGAAGTCTGGCTGGCTGTAAAGCCATGACTAATCTTTTGGACCGAGGTTTCAACTTATCATCACAAGAGCTTGTTGATTTCTATCAATTTTGCTGTTGAACGTAATGATCTGCTAAAGCTTGGCTGGCCATTGGCCATGTCTAGTGTTTTGGACCGGAGCTTTCACTGAAAGCTTGGCTGGCTAGTAAGCCATGTCTAATTCCTGGACCGGAGTTTTAGGCTAACATTGCATGATTCCTGGAATTCTCATTAGAGATTTTGAAATCCTTATTTTTCTTTTTCCAATTAATTTTCGAAAAATACCAAAAAAAATTATAAAATCATAAAACCAAAAATAATTTATGTTTCTTGTTTGAGTCTAGTGTCAAATTGTAAGTTTGGTGGCAATTGCATCTTTTTAATTTTTCTTAAAGTTTTCGAAAACTCATGCATGATGTTCTTCATGATCTTCAAGTTGTTCTTGATGATCTTCTTTGTTTGATCTTCGTATTTTCTTGTTTTGTGTCTTTTCTTGTTTTTCATATGCATTTTCAATTTGTTAGTGTCTAAACATTGAAAATTTCTAAGTTTGGTGTCTTGCATGTGTGTCTTTTCTTAAAAATTTTCAAAAATAAGTTCTTGGTGTTCATCTTGACATTCAAAGTATTCTTAGTGTTCATCTTGACATTCAAAGTGTTCTTGCATGCATCATGTGTTTTGATCTTAAATTCTCATATTTTGCATCATGTTTATGTTTTTCTCTTTCTTCATTAAAAATTCAAAAATAAAAAAAATATCTTTCCCTTATTTCACTTATAAATTTCGAAAATTTGATTTAATTTAGTCAAAAGTTTTAAAAAAAGTCTAGTTGTTTCTTATTAGTCAAGTCAAATTTTCAATTTAAAAATTCTATCTTTTTCAAATCTTTTTCAAAAATCAAATATTTTTTATTTTTTCTTTCATATTTTCGAAATTTTCAAAATTTATTTTCAAAATCTTTTTCTTATTTCTATTTCATATTTTCGAAATTAATGCTAACAATTAATTTGATTGATTCAAAAATTTTAAGTTTGTTACTTGCCTAGTAAGAAAGGTTCAATCTTTAAATTTTAGAATCATATCTTTTTGTTTCTTGTTAGTCAAGTAATTAACTTTAAATTAAATCTTTTTCAATTTCTTTTTCAAATCTTTTTCAAAATGATTTTCAATCATATCTTTTTCAAAAATTAATTTTCAAAATCTTTTCTAACTTCCTATCTTTTCAAATTTGATTTTCAAAACTTTTTCAATTAACCACTTGATTTTTTCGGTTTGATTTTAAAAGTTTTCTATTTCAATCATATCTTTTTCAAAATCACCTAACTACTTCTCTCTCTCCAATTTTCGAAAATTACTAATCCCTTTCTCAAAATTTGTTTTAATTAACTAATTGTTTTAAATTTTAATTTAATTTAGTTCTCTTCCTAATTTTCGAATTCTAACCAATAATTAAAATAAAAATAATAAAAACAAAAATATTTTTATTTTATTTTATTTAATTTTCGAATTCTTCCCCCTCTCATCTCTTTCTATTTATTTATTTAATTACTAACATTTCTCTTCTACTCATAATTTGAACCCCCTCTTCTTCTCTGTGTTTGAATTTTTCTCTTCTCCTTCTTCTATTCTTCTCTTCTTCTACTCACAAAAAGGAATCTCTATACTGTGACATAGAGAATTCCTCTTCTTTTATGTTCTCTTTTTTTTCATATGAGCAGGAACAGGGATAAAGACATTCTTATTGAAGCTGATCCTGAACCTGAAAGGACTCTTAAGAGGAAACTAAGAGAAGCTAAAGCACAACCCTCCGGAGTGGACCTGACAGAAATTTTTGAAAAAGAAGGAGACATGGTCAAACCCAACAACAACAATGCAAGGAAGGTGCTTGGTGATTTTACTACACCAACTTCCAATTTCTATGGAAGAAGCATCTCAATTTCTGCCATTGGAGCAAACAACTTTGTGCTTAAGCCTCAATTAGTTTCTCTAATGCAACAGAATTGCAAGTTTCATGGACTTCCATTGGAAGATCCTCATCAGTTCTTAGCTAAATTCTTGCAAATCTATAACACTGTCAAGACCAATAGAGTTGATCCCGAGGTCTACAGGCTTATGCTTTTCCCTTTTGCTGTAAGAGACAGAGCTAGAACATGGTTGGATTCACAACCTAAGGAAAGCCTGAACTCTTGGGAAAAGCTGGTCAGTGCTTTCCTAGCCAAATTCTTTCCACCTCAAAAGATGAGCAAGCTTAGAGTGAAAATCCAAACCTTCAGACAAAAGGAAGGTGAGTCCCTCTATGAAGCTTGGGAAAGATATAAGCAATTGATCAAAAGGTGTCCTACTGACATGCTTCCAAAATGGAGCATTATAAGTATATTCTATGGTGGTCTGTCTGAGTTGTCAAAAATGTCATTGGACCATTCTGTAGGAGGATCTCTTCATCTAAAAACCCCTGCAGAAGCTCAGGAACTCATTGAAATAGTTGCAAATAACCAGTTCATGTACACCTCTGAGAGGAATCCTGTGAATAATGGGACGCCTCAGAAGAAGGGAGTTCTTGAAATTGATACTCTAAATGCCATATTGGCTCAGAACAAAATATTGACTCAACAAGTCAATATGATTTCTTAGAGTCTGAATGGATTGCAAGCTGCATCCAACAGTACTAAAGAAGCATCTTCTGAAGAAGAAGCTTATGATCCTGAGAACCCTGCAATGGCAGAGGTGAATTACATGGGAGAACCCTATGGAAACACCTATAATCCTTCATGGAGAAATCATCCAAATTTCTCATGGAAGGACTAACAAAAACCTCAACAAGGCTTCAATAATAATGGTAGAAGAAATAGGTTTAGCAATAGCAAGCCTTTTCCATCATCTTCTCAGCAACAGACAGAGAATTCTGAACAGAGCTATTCTGGCTTGGCAACCATAGTCTCTATTAGAAATTTGGAGGCACAGGTGGGTCAGCTGAGTAAGAAGATTACTGAAACTCCTCCCAGTACTCTCCCAAGCAATATAGAAGAGAATTCCAAGAGAGAGTGCAAGGCCATAACCATGACCAACATGGCCGAACCTAGAGAGAGTGAGGAGGACGTGAGTCCCAGTAAGAAAAGCCTCATGGGATGTCCTCTGAACAGAAAGGAGTTTCCCTTTGAGGAACCAAAGGAATCTGAGGCTCATACAGAGACCATAGAGATTCCATTGAACCTTCTTCTGCCATTCATGAGCTCTGATGAATACTCCTCCTCTGAAGAGGATGAAGACATCATTGAAGAGCGAGTTGCTAAGTATCTAGGAGCAATCATGAAGCTGAATGCCAAGTTATTTGGTAATGAGACTTGGGAGGATGAACCCCCCTTGCTCACCAATGAACTGAATGACTTAATGAGGCAGACATTACCTCAGAAGAAACTGGATCCCGGAAAATTCTTCATACCTTGTACCATAGGCACCATAACCTTTGAGAAGGCTCTGTGTGACCTGGGGTCAGGGATAAACCTCATGCCACTCTCTGTAATAAAGAAACTGGGAATCTTTGAGGTACAAGCTGCAAGAATCTCACTATAGATGGCAGACAAATCAATGAAACAGGCTTATGGACTAGTAGAGGATGTGCTAGTAAAGGTTGAAGGCCTTTGTATCCCTACTGATTTCATAATCTTAGACACTGGGAAGGATGAGGATGAATCCATCATCCTTTTCAGACCCTTCCTAGCCACAGCAAAAGCTGTGATTGATGTTGACAGAGGAGAGTTGGTCCTTTAGTTGAATGAGGACTACCTTGTATTCAAGACTCAAGGTTCTCCTTTTATAACCCTGGAGAGGAAGCATGAAAAGCTTCTCTCAATACAGAGTCAAACAAAATCCCCATATTCAAACTCTAAGTTTGGTGTTGGGAGGCCACAACTAAACTCTAAATTTGGTGTTGGGAGGCCCCAACCCTGCTCTGATTATCTGTGAGGCTCCATGAGGGCTCACTGTCAAGCTATTGACATTAAAGAAGCGCTTATTAGGAGGCAACCCAATGTTATTGGTGCACGAAATTGTGATCATCAATAACGGTGCCAAAGGACTTAGAGCTCTCAAACGTGAATCACACTTTGTCACAATTCCGCACAACTAACCAGCAAGTGCACTGGGTCGTCCAAGTAATACCTTACGTGAGTAAGGGTCGATTCCACGGAGACTGTCGGCTTGAAGCAAGCTATGGTCATCTTGTAAATCTTAGTCAGGCAGATTCAAATGGTTATGGAGGATTGATAATTAAAGATAAATAAAACATAAAATAAAGATAGAGATAGAGATACTTATGTAATTCATTGGTAGAAATTTCAGATAAGCGTATGAAGATGCTTAGTTCCTCCTGAACCACTGCTTTCCTATTGCCTTCTTCCAATCATTCATACTCCTTTCCATGGCAAGCTTTATGTTGGGCATCACCGTTGTCAATGGCTACTTCCCGTCCTCTTAGTGAAAATGTTCCAAATACGCTGTCATCGCACGGCTAATCATCTGTCGGTTCTCGATCATGTTGGAATAGGACCCATTGATCCTTTTGCGTTTGTCACACGCCCAACAATCGTGAGTTTGAAGCTCGTCACAGTTATCCCTTCCCAGATCCTACTCAGAATACCACAGACAAGATTTAGACGTTTCGGATCTCAGGAATGGCCGCCAATAATTCTAGCCTATACCACGAAGGTTCTAATCTTAGATTAGAAACCCAAGAGATACACATTCAAGCTTGTTTGCATGTAGAACGGAAGTGGTTGTCAGTCACGCGTTCATAGGTGAGAATGGTGATGAGTGTCACATAATCATCACATTCATCATGTTCTTGGGTGCGAATGAATATCTTGGAGAAGAAATAGACTTGAGTTGAATAGAAAAACAATAGTACTTTGCATTAATTCATGAAGAACAGCAGAGCTCCACACCTTAATCTATGGTGTGTAGAAACTCCACCGTTGAAAATACATAAGAAGAAGGTCTAGGGATGGCCGTGAGGCCAGCCCCCAAACGTGAAAAGGTCTATCCAAGGTATATCCAAAGTATAAAATACAATAGCAAAAGGTCCTATTTATAGAGAACTAGTAGCCTAAGGTTTACAGAAATAAGTAATTAATGCAGAAATCTTCTTCCGGGGCCACTTGGTGTGTGCTTGGGCTGATCATTGAAGCTTTCACATGTAGAGACTTTTCTTGGAGTTAAACGCCAGCTTCTGTGCCAGTTTGGGCGTTTAACTCCAGCTTTTGTGCCAGTTCCGGCGTTAAACGCCAAAATTCTTGAGCTGACTTAGAACGCCTGTTTGGGCCATCAAATCTTTGGTAAAGTATGGACTATTATATATTGCTGCAAAGCCCAGGATATCTACTTTCCAACGCAATTGAGAGAGCGCCAAGTGGGCTTCTGTAGCTCCAGAAAATCTACTTCGAGTGCAGAGAGGTCAGAATCCAACAGCATCTGCAGTCCTTTTTCAGCCTCTGAATCAGATTTTTGCTCAGGTCCCTCAATTTCAGCCAGAAAATATCTGAAATCACAGAAAAACACACAAACTTATAGTAAAGCCCAGAAATGTGATTTTTATTCAAAAACTAATAAAAACATAATAAAAACTAACTAAAATATATTAAAAACATACTAAAAACAATGCCAAAAAGCGTATAAATTATCCGCTCATCACAACAGCAAACTTAAATTGTTGCTTGTTGACGTTAGGATTTTTGCCAGTAAAAAATTTTATAAAAATAGTCGCGTTGTAGATATAGTTTCTAAACCAACAGAAATCCCTTCGTACAAACGTTTTGGTTGTCATAAGTAACAAACCCCTCAAAAATTGATAACCGAAGTATTTAAACCTCGGATCGTCTTCTCAAGGAACTGCAGGGAAGTATGTTCTTATTATTGGTTATGGAGATTGTAAATCGGGGTTTTGAAGATGAGGAACAAGTAATTTAAATTGCAATTAAAATAAGTAAAAGACTGTAAAATAAATAAATAACTGTAAAATAAACTTTTGGCAAGGTATGAGAAATTAGAAGTCATATCCTAGTTATCCTTATCAATGATGATGAAAATTGAATCTTAATTCTACTTAGTTAGCCTTTACTTAAAGCAAAAAAGGTCAAGTGACTAATTATGTTGATCTTCAAATCCTAGTTAATCCCTAAGGAAAGATTGGGATTATTGAAGTTCAATTCAATTAGCAAAGATAACAATTATCAATCATGTAGAGTTTGATAACTCCTGAGTTACTGATTTCTTAACCAAGACCAAAGGGGAAAAATAAATCTACTGGAATAAAAATGTCTTCAGATTGGAAGCAACAGTAACATAAATAAAAGAGAGTAATAATAAACTGAAATACCTCAAATAACATTAATTCAAAGAATAATCTGTAACATAGAAGAATTCATAAATTAAATTGAGAAAATAAATAAAAAGGAATGTTGAACCTGATAAAAAGATAATCATGAAAGCAAAAGAAATCCTAATTCTAAATCCAAAAAGAGAGAGGAGAGAACCTCTCCCTCAAAACTACATCTAATTCATGAAAAGTAACTAATTGGAGACTCTCCTTTGAATGGATGCATTCTCCAACTTCATAACCTCTGATCTGTGCCTTCTGGACTTGGATTTGGGCCAAAAAGGGCTTCAGAAATCGCTGGGAGCATTTTCTGTACTTTCTGGTGCGTGGCCTCTTTCACGAGTCCGCGTGGGTCACGCGGTCGTGTCATTTGGAGTTTTCCTTGCCACGCGGTCGCTTCAATCATGCGTCAGCGTCATATGCGTTTCACTCAAGGCGCGCGATCGCGTCATTCACGCGGTCGCGTCGCTACCATTTCGCGCTGGCATGCGGTCGTGTCTTCCATGCGATCGCGTCACTGCCAGTTTCTTCAAAAACTCCGTTTTGTGCTTTCCTTCCATTTTTGTATATTCCCTTTTCATCCTTTAAGTCATTCCTGCCTTAGAAGATCTGAAACTACTCAACACATGAATCACGGCATCGAATGGAAGTAAAGGGTAATTAAAATAAGTACTTTTTAAAGCATAGGAAACATGTTTTTCACATACATCACATAATAAGGAATGGAAAGTAAAACCATGCAATTAACATGAATAAGTGAGTGAAGGATTGAATAAATCACTTAAATTAGGCACAAAATATATCATAAAATATGGGTTTATCACTTGTCCCCAAGCAACTGAAAATCAAATAGGATAAAAAGAAGAGAATATACAATGAATTTCAAAAATATCTATGAAGATCAGTATTAATTAGATGAGCGGGGCTTTTAACTTTTTGCTTCTGAACAGTTTTGGCATCTCACTTTATCCTTTTGAAGTTCAGAATGATTGGCTTCTATAGGAACTCAGAATCTAGATAGTGTTATTAATTCTCCTAGTTAAGTATGTTGATTCTTGAACACAGCTACTTTATGAGTCTTGGCGGTGACCCAAAACATTTTGTTTTCCAGTATTACCACCGGATACATAAATGCCACAGACACATAACTGGGTGAACCTTTTCAGATTGTGACTCAGCTTTGCTAGAGTCCCCAATTAGAGGTGTCCAGAGCTCTTAAGCACACTCTTTTTGCTTTTGGACCACGACTTTAACCGCTCAGTCTCAAGTTTTTACTTAACACCTTTTCGCCACAAGCACATGGTTAGGGACAGCTTGGTTTAGCCGCTTAGGCCAGGATTTTATTCCTGTGGGCCTTCCTATCCACTGATGCTCATAGCCTTGGATCCTTTTTATTTTACCCTTGCCTTTTGGTTTAAAGGGTTACTGGATTTTTCTGCTTGCTTTTCTTTCTTTTTCTCTTTTTTTTTCACATCTTTTTTCTGCAAGCTTTTCACTGCTTTTTCTTGCTTCAAGAATCAATTTTATGATTTTTCAGATTATCAAATAACATTTCTCCTTTTCCCATCATTCTTTCAAGAGCCAACAATTTTAACATTCATAAACAATCAAATTAAAAAATATGCACTGTTCAAGCATTCATTCAGAAAAACAATAGTATTGCCACCACATCAAAATAATTAAACTGTTTTAAAATTCGAAATTCATGTACTTCTTTTTCTTTTTCAATTAAAAACATTTTTCATTTAAGAAAGGTGATGGATTCATTTTCATAGCTTCAAGGCATAGACACTAAGACACTAATGATCATGTAATAAAGACACAAACATAAATAAATATAAAGCATAAAAATTCAAAAAACAGAAAATAAAGAACAAGGAATATTAAAGAACGGGTCCACCTTAGTGATGGCGGCTTGTTCTTCCTCTTTGAGAATGTCTCCCTCTATGTCAATTCCAACTGAATTGCAGAGGTGACAAATGAGGTGAGAGAAGGATAACCTTTCCAAAGTAGTAGACTTATCCGACACCTTGTAGAGTTCTTGGGATATAACCTCATGAACTTCTACTTCCTCTCCAATCATGATGCTATGGATCATGATGGCTCGGTCTATAGTAACTTCAGACCGGTTGCTAGTGGGAATGATTGAGCGTTGGATGAACTCCAACCATCCCCTAGCCACGGGCTTGAGGTCATGCCTTCTTAGTTGAACCGGCTTCCCTCTTGAATCTCTCTTCCATTGAGCGCCCTCTTCACCTATGTCCATGAGGACTTGGTGTAACCTTTGATCAAAGTTGACCCTTCTAGTGTATGGGTGTGTATCTCCTTGCATCATAGGCAAATTGAATGCCAACCTTAAATTTTCCGGACTGAAATCTAAGTATTTCCCTCGGACCATTGTAAGCCAATTCTTAGGGTCCGGGTTCACACTTTGATCATGGTTCTTGGTGATCCATGCATTGGCATAGAACTCTTGAACCATTAAGATTCCGACTTGTTGAATGGGGTTGGTGAGAACTTCCCAACCTCTTCTTCGAATCTCATGTTGGATCTCCGGATATTCACCCTTTTTGAGCTTAAAAGGGACCTTGGGGATCACCTTCTTCTTGGACACAACTTCATAGAAATGGTCTTGATGCACCCTTGAGAGGAATCTCTCCATCTCCCATGACTCGGATGTGGAAGCTTTTGCCTTCCCTTTCCTCTTTCTAGAGGTTTCTCCGGCCTTTGGTGCCATTAATGGTTATGGAAAAACAAAAAGCAATGCTTTTACCACACCAAACTTAGAAGGTTTGCTCGTCCTCGAGCAAAAGAAGAAAGAAGAGAGTAGAAGAAGAAGAAATAGAGGAGATGGAGGGGGCTTAGTATTTCGGCCAAGGGGGAGAACTAGTGTTTAGGTTGGGTGAAAATGAAGGAGTGAAGATGGGTTTATATAAGAGTGGAGAGGGGGGTATGGTTCGGCCATTATGGGTGGGTTTGGGAGGGAAAGTGGTTTGAATTTGAATGGTGAGGTAGGTGGGGTTTTATGAAGGATGGATGTGAGTGGTGAAGAGAAAGGTGGGATTTGATAGGTGAGGGGTTTTTGGAGAAGAGGTATTGAGGTGATTGGTAAATGGGTGAAGAAGAGAGAGAGGTGGGGTGGGTGGGGATCCTGTGGGGTCCACAGATTCTGAGGTGTCAAGGAATTCTCATCCCTGCACCATGTGGCGTGCAAAACTCCCCTTGCTGCCAATCTTGGCGTTAAATGCCAGGCTGCTACCCATTTCTGGCGTTTAACACTAGCTTCTTGCCCATTCCTGGCGTTAAACACCAGTCTAGTGCCCATTTCTGGCGTTAAACACCCAGAATGGTTCCAGACTGGGCGTTTAACGCCCATTCTGCTACCCTTACTGGTGTTTAAACGCCAGTAAGTTTTTCCTCCAGGGTGTTCTGTTTTTAATACTATTTTTCCTTCTGTTTTTGCTTTTTCAATTATTTTTGTGACTTCACATGATCATCAACCTACAGAAAATATAAACTAACAAAAGAAAATAGAAATTTAACATAGATAATTAAAGATTGGGTTGCCTCCCAACAAGCGCTTCTTTAATGTCAATAGCTTAACAGTGGGCTCTCATGGAGCCTCACAGATGTTCAGAGCAATGTTGGAACCTCCCAACACCAAACTTAGAGTTTGAATGTGGGGGTTCAATACCAAACTTAAAGTTTGGTTGTGGCCTCCCAACACCAAACTTAGAGTTTGACTGTGGGGGCTCTGTTTGACTCTGTATTGAGAGAAGATCTTCATGCTTCCTCTCCATGGTTACAGAGGGATATCCTTGAGCTTTAAACACAAGGGAGTCTTCATTCACTTGAATGATCAATTCTCCTCTGTCAACATCAATCACAGCTTTTGCTGTAGCTAGGAAGGGTCTGCCAAGGATGATGGATTCATCCACACACTTCCCAGTCTCTAGGATTATGAAATCAGCAGGGATGTAGTGGTCTTCAACCTTTACCAAGACATCCTCTACAAGTCCATAAGCCTGTTTCTTTGAATTGTCTGCCATCTCCAGTGAGATTCTTGCAGCTTGTACCTCAATGATCCCTAGCTTCTCCATTATAGAGAGAGGCATGAGGTTTATGCTTGACCCTAGGTCACACAGAGCTTTCTCAAAGGTCATGGTGCCTATGGTACAAGGTATTGAAAACTTTCCAGGATCTTGTCTCTTCAGAGGTAACCTCTGCCTAGTCAAGTCATCCAGTTCTTTAATGAGCAATTGGGGTTCATCCTCCCAAGTCTCATTACCAAATAGCTTGGCATTTAGCTTCATGATTTCTCCAAGGTACTTAGCAACTTGTTCTTCAATAACATCTTCATCCTCTTCAGAGGAAGAATACTCATCAGAGCTCATGAATGGCAAAAGTAAATTCAATGGAATCTCTATGGTCTCAGTGTGAGTCTCAGATTCCCATGGTTCCTCATTAGGGAACTCCTTGGAGGCCAGTGGACGTCCATTGAGGTCTTCCTCAGTGGAAATTACTGCCTCTTCCTTCTCTCCAAGTTCGGCCATGTGAGATATGGTTATGGCCTTGCACTCTCTTTTTGGATTCTCTTCTGTATTGCTTGGGAGAGTACTGGGAGGGAGTTCAGTAATTTTCTTACTCAGCTGACCCACTTGTGCCTCCAAAGTTCTAATGGCGGACCTTGTTTCAGTCATAAAACTTTGAGTGGTTTTAATTAGATCAGAGACTATGGTTGCTAATTCAGAATGGCTCTGTTTGGAATTCTCTGTCTGTTGCTGAGAAGATGATGGAAAAGGTTTGCCATTGCTAAACCTATTTCTTCCACCATCATTGTTGTTGAAATCTTGTTGAGGTCTCTGTTGATCCTTCCATGAGAGATTTGGATGATTTCTCCATGAAGGATTATAGGTGTTTCCATAGGATTCTCCCATGTAATTCACCTCTTCCATTGCTGGGTTCTCAGGATCATAAGCTTCTTCTTCAGGGGAAGCTTCCTTAGTACTGCCTGGTGCAGCTTGCATTCCAGACAGACTTTGAGAAATCATATTGACTTGCTGAGTCAATATTTTATTCTGAGCCAGTATGGCATTCAGAGTATCAATCCCAAGAACTCCTTTCTTCTGATTTGTCCCATTATTCACAGAATTCCTTTCAGAGGTGTACATGAATTGGTTATTTGCAACCATTTCAATGAGTTCCTGAGCTTCTGCATGCATCTTCTTCAGATGAAGAGATCCTCCAGCAGAGATGTCCAATGACATCTTAGATAGTTCAGACAGACCATCATAGAATATACCTATGATGCTCCATTCTGAGAGCATGTCAGAAGGGCACCTTCTGATCAATTGCTTGTATCTTTCCCAAGCTTCATAGAGGGATTCTCCTTCCTTCTGTCTGAAGGTTTGGACTTCCACTCTAAGCTTGCTCAATTTTTGAGGTGGAAAGAACTTTGCCAAGAAGGCATTGACTAGCTTTTCCCAAGAGTTCAGGCTTTCTTTGGGTTGTGAATCCAACCATGTCCTAGCTCTATCTCTTACAGCAAAAGGGAAGAGCATAAGTCTATAGACTTCAGGGTCAACCCCATTGGTCTTGACAGTGTCACAGATTTGCAAGAATTCAGCTAAGAACTGATGAGGATCTTCCAATGGAAGTCCATGAAACTTGCAATTCTGTTGTATTAGAGAAACTAATTGAGGCTTAAGCTCAAAGTTGTTTGCTCCAATGGCAGGGATTGAGATGCTTCTCCCATAGAAGTCGGGAGTAGGTACAGTAAAGTCACCAAGCACCTTCTTTGCATTGTTGGCATTGTTGTTTTTGGCTGCCATGGCTTCTTCCTCCTTGAAGAGCTCTGTTAGGCCCTCTACAGAGAGTTGTACTTTAGCTTTTCTCAGCTTTCTCTTCAAGGTCCTTTTGGGTTCGAGATCAGCCTCAACCAGAATGTCTTTGTCTTTGCTCCTGCTCATATGAAAGAGAGAAGAAAAAAGTATGGAATCCTCTATGTCACAGTATAGAGATTCCTTGAGGTGTCAGAGGAAAAGAAGAATAGAAGGAGAAGATAGATAGAAGAGAATTCGAACTTATCAAGAGGGATAGAGTTCGAATTGCACCTTGAGGAGGAGTGTTAGTCCCTTAAATAGAAGGATGTGAGAAGAGGGAAAGAATTTTCAAAATTAAAGTAAAAGATTTTGAAATAATTAAAAGAAATTTTGAAAATTTGATTGATGATTTTCGAAAACTAAGATTGGGAAAGAAATTAAGTGATTTTTGAAAAGATTTTGAAATTAGAAATTAAAAAGATATGATTGAAAATTAATTTTGAAAGAGATGTGATTGAAAAGATATGATTGAGAAGATATGATTGAAAATCAAATTAAAAAGAGAAAGTTTTAAAATTAAAGTTGATTACTTGACTAACAAGAAATTAGAAGATATGATTCTAGAATTAAAACTTTTGATCCTTTCTTAATAGGCAAGTACCAACTAGAAAATTTTGAATTAAATTATTAATTGTAGCAAGGATTTTTGAAAATAGTAATAAATAAAAAAAATTGAAAAGAAATTGATTTTGAAGAGATATGATTGAAAAGATATGATTTAAAAAAGATTTGATTTTGAAAAATTATGAAAATTTGAAAAAGATTTGAATTAAAAACAAAATCTTCCATCTAGTGTCATCCTGGCGTTAAACGCCCAGAATGGTATCCATTCTGGTGTTTAACGCCCAAAATGCTACCCTTTTGGGCGTTAAACTCCCAGCCAGGTACCCTGGCTGGTGTTTAAACGCCAGTTTTCCTTCTTCACTGGGCGTTTTGAACGCCCAGCTTTTTCTGTTTGATTCCTCTGCTGAATGTTCTGAATCTTCAATTCTCTATATTATTGACTTGAAAAGACATAGTTTTGAAAATATTTTTGAATTTTTGATGATGAGAAACAATAAAAATGCAACTAAGATCAAATGAACAATGCATGCAAGACACCAAACTTAGAAATTTTGTATTAGAGGCTCTAACAAATTGAGAATGCATAAGAAAAACAACAAAACACACAAAACAAGAGAATTTAAAGATCAGAGCAAGTAAATCATCAAGAACAATTTGAAGATTAATGAAGAACATAGTGCATGTAATTTTCGAAAATTAGAAGAATAAAGACATGCAATTGACACCAATCTTAAGACTAGACACTAAACTTAAACAAGAAACATAAAATATTTTTTATTTTTATGATTTTATAAATTTTTTGTGATTGTCAAAAATTGAGTGGAAAAGAAAATAAAGGGATTCAAAATTTTTAATAAGATTTCCAGGAATCATTGCAATGTTAGTCTAAGACTCCGGTCCAGGAATTAGACATGGCTTACTAGCCAGCCAAGCTTTCAGTGAAAGCTCCGGTCCAAAACACTAGACATGGCCAATGGCCAGCCAAGCTTTAACAGATCATTGCTAACAATAGCAAAATTGATAGAAATCAATAAGCTCTTGTGATGATAAATTGAAACCTCGGTCCAATAAGATTAGACATGGCTTCACAGCCAGCCAGACTTCAACAGATCATCATGAAACTCTAGAATTCATTCTTAAAAACTCCGAAGAACAAAATAGAAATTTTTTTTTGTATTTTAAAATTTTTTTTCGAAAATAAAAAGTAAAATTACCTAATCTAAGCAACAAGATGAACCGTCAGTTGTCCAAACTCGAACAATCCCCGGCAACGGCGCCAAAAACTTGGTGCACGAAACTGTGATCATCAACAATGGCACCAAAGGACTTAGAGCTCTCAAACGTGAATCACACTTTGTCACAATTCCGCACAACTAACCAGCAAGTGCACTGGGTCGTCCAAGTAATACCTTACGTGAGTAAGGGTCGATCCCACGGAGACTTTCGGCTTGAAGCAAGCTATGGTCATCTTGTAAATCTCAGTCAGGCAGATTCAAATGGTTATGGAGGATTGATAATTAAAGATAAATAAAACATAAAATAAAGATAGAGATAGAGATACTTATGTAATTCATTGGTAGGAATTTCAGATAAGCGTATGAAGATGCTTTGTTCCTCCTGAACCTCTGCTTTCCTATTGCCTTCTTCCAATCATTCATACTCCTTTCCATGGCAAGCTTTATGTTGGGCATCACCGTTGTCAATGGCTATTTCCCGTCCTCTCAGTGAAAATGTTCTACGCACGCTGTCACCGCACGGCTAATCATCTGTCGGTTCTCGATCATGTTGGAATAGGATCCATTGATCCTTTTGCGTCTGTCACATGCCCAACAATCGTGACTTTGAAGCTCGTCACAGTTATCCCTTCCCAGATCCTACTCAGAATACCACAGACAAGGTTTAGACATTTTGGATCTCAGGAATGGCCGCCAATAATTCTAGCCTATACCACGAAGGTTCTAATCTTAGATTAGAAACCCAAGAGATACACATTCAAGCTTGTTTGCATGTAGAACGGAAGTGGTTGTCAGTCACACGTTCATAGGTTAGAATGGTGATGAGTGTCACATATGCATCACATTCATCATGTTCTTGGGTGCAAATGAATATCTTGGAGAAGAAATAGACTTGAGTTGAATAGAAAAACAATAGTACTTTGCATTAATTCATGAAGAACAGCAGAGCTCCACACCTTAATCTATGGTGTGTAGAAACTCCACCGTTGAAAATACATAAGAAGAAGGTCTAGGGATGGCCGTGAGTCCAGCCCCCAAATGTGAAAAGGTCTATCCAAGGTATATCCAAAGTATAAAATATAATAGCAAAGGGTCCTATTTATAGAGAACTAGTAGCCTAGGGTTTACAGAAATAAGTAATTAATGCAGAAATCTTCTTCCGGGCCCACTTGGTGTGTGCTTAGGCTAAGCATTGAAGATTTCACATGTAGAGACTTATCTTGGAGTTAAACGCCAGCTTTTGTGCCAGTTTGGGCGTTTAACTCCAGCTTTTGTGCCAGCTCCGGCGTTAAACGCCAAAATTCTTGAGCTGACTTGGAACACCTGTTTGGGCCATCAAATCTTGGGCAAAGTATGAACTATTATATATTGCTGGAAAGCCCAGGATGTCTACTTTCCAACGCAATTGAGAGAGCACCAATTGGGCTTTTGTAGCTCCAGAAAATCTACTTCGAGTGCAGGGAGGTCAGAATCCAACAGCATCTGCAGTTCTTTTTCAGCCTCTGAATCAGATTTTTGCTCAGGTCCCTCAATTTCAGCCAGAAAATACCTGAAATCACAGAAAAACATACAAACTCATAGTAAAGCCCAGAAATGTGATTTTTATTCAAAAACTAATAAAAACATAATAAAAACTAACTAAAATATACTAAAAACATACTAAAAATAATGCCAAAAAGCGTATAAATTATCCGCTCATCAGTTATTTAATTATATCTATTTATTTTCCACTTTTATTTTGTGTTTTTTTTAGGTTGATGATCATGTGAAGTCACAAAAATAACTGAAAAATAAAAAACAGAATGAAAAACAGCATTAAAAATAGCTCACCCTGGAGGAAGAGCTTACTGGCGTTTAAACGCCAGTAAAAAGTATCGGACTGGCGTTAAATGCCAGAAAGAAGCATCAAGCTGGTGTTAAATGCCAGAAACAGGCTACAGTCTAGCGTTTAACGCCAGAAACAGGCTACAGCTTGGTGTTTAACGCTAGAAACAAGCAGTAGTCTGGCGTTAAACACCAGGATTGCACTCTAAGGGTATTTACACGCCTAAGTGGAGTAGGGATGATAAGTCCTTGACCCCTCAGGATCTGTGGACCCCACAGGATTTTCACCTACCCCACCTCTTCTTCTCCCTTCTTCACACATTTTCATAACACTCTTCCCCAAATACCCTTCACCAATCACCTCCATATCTCTTCCCAGAAACCCTACCCCTCTCTCCACTCCTATATAAACCCCTCCTTCCTTTTCACACATCATAAACACTTCTTTCTCCCCTTGGCCGAACCACTCTCACCTCTCCATCTCCTCTATTTTCTTCTTCTTCTACTCCCTTCCTTCTTCTTTTCCTCGAGGACGAGTAAACCTTCTAAGTTTGGTGTGGTAAAAGCATTACTTTTTGTTTTTTCATAACCATTTATGGCACCTAAGGCCGGAGAAACCTGTAGAAAGTAGAAAGGAAAGGCAGTTGCTTCCAACTCTGAGTCATGAGAGATGGAGAGATTCATCTCACAAGCGCATCACTAAGAAAAGGATGGAGCAAGCAAGAGAGCCCACTCATGGACCTCAACAAGAGCATGAGGAAATTCCTCATCATGAAATCCCTGAGATGCCTCAAGGGATGCACTTTCCTCCATAAAACTATTGGGAGCAAATTAACACCTCCCTAGGAGAATTAAGTTCCAACATGGGACAACTAAGGGTGGAGCACCAAGAGCATTCCAGCCTCCTCCATGAAATTAGAGAAGATCAAAGAGTCATGAGGGAGGAGCAACAAAGGCAAGGAAGAGACATTGAGGAGCTAAAGCACTCCATAAGATCTTCAAGAGGAAGAACTAGCCGCCATCACTAAGGTGGATCCGTTCTTTAATTTCCTTGTTCTTTATTTTTCTGTTTTTTGTTTCCTATGCCTTATGTTTTATCTATGTTTGTGTCTTATTACATGATCACTAATGTCTAAGTGTCTATGTCTTAAAGCTATGAATGTCCTATGAATGCATCACCTTTCTTAAATGAAAAAATGTTTTTAATCACAAAAGAACAAGAAGTACATGATTTCGAATTCATCCTTGAAATTAGTTTGATTATTTTGATGTGGTGGCAATACTTTTTGTTTTCTGAATGAATGCCTGAACAGTGTATATGTCTTTTGAATTTGTTGTTTCTAAATGTTAAAATTGTTGACTCTTGAAAGAATAATGAAAAAGGAGAAATGTTATTTGATAATCTGAAAAATCATAAAATTGATTCTTGAAGCAAGAAAAAAGCAGTGAAAAAGCAAAATCTTGCAAAAAAAATGGCAAAAATAAAAGAAAAAGAAAGAAAAAGAAAAAGCAAGCAGAAAATGCCAAGAGCTCTTTAAACCAAAAGGCAAGAGCAAAAAGCCAGTGACCCTTTAAACTAAAAGGCAAGGGTAAAAAGGATCCAAGGCTTTGAGCATTAATGGATAGGAGGGCCCAAAGGAATAAAATCCTGGCCTAAGCGGCTAAACCAAGCTGTCCCTAACCATGTGCTTGTGGCGTGAAGGTTTCAACCCAAAAGCTTGAGACTGAGCGGTTAAAGTCGTGATCCAAAGCAAAAAGAGTGTGCTTAAGAACCCTGGACACCTCTAATTGGGGACTCTAGCAAAGCTGAGTCACAATCTGAAAAGGTTCACCCAGTTATGTGTCTGTGGCATTTATGTATCCGGTAGTAATACTGGAAAACAAAGTGCTTTGGGCCACGGCCAAGACTCATAAAGTAGCTGTGTTCAAGAATCAACATATTGAACTAGGAGAATCAATAACACTATCTGAATTCTGAGTTCCTATAAATGCCAATCATTCTGAACTTCAAAGGATAAAGAGAGATGCCAAAACTGTTCAGAGGCAAAAAGCTACTAGTCTCCCTCATCCAATTGGAGCTAAGTTTCATTGATATTTTGGAATTTATAGTACATTCTCTTCTTTTTATCCTATTTAATTTTCAGTTGCTTGGGGACAAGCAATAATTTAAGTTTAGTGTTGTGATGAGCGGATAATTAATACGCTTTTTGGCATTATTTTTAGGTAGTTTTTAGTATGATTTAGTTAGTTTTTACTATGTTTTTATTAGTTTTTATGCAAAAATCACATTTCTGGGCTTTACTATGAGTTTGTGTGTTTTTCTGTGATTTCAGGTATTTTCTAGCTGAAATTGAGGGACCTGAGCAAAAATCTGATTCAGAGGCTGAAAAAGGACTGCAGATGCTGTTGGATTCTGATTTCCCTGCACTTGAAATGGATTTTCTGGAGCTATAGAAACCCAATTGGTGCACTCTCAATTGCGTTGGAAAGTAGACATCCAGAACTTTTCAGTAATATATAATAGTCCATACTTTGCCCGAGTTTTGATGACGCAAACCGGCGTTCAAACGCCAACTTCCTGCCCTATTCTGAAGTTAAACGCCAGAAACAGGTTACAAACCAGAGTTAAACGCCACAAACAGGCTGCAACCTGGTGTTTAACTCCAAGAGAAGTCTCTACACATGAAAGCTTCAATGCTCAGCCCAAGCACACACCAAGTGGGCCCTGGAAGTGAATTTCTGCACTATCTGCACTTAGTTACTTATTTTCTGTAACTCTAGCTACTAGTTTAGTATAAAAACTACTTTTAGTGATTTATTTCACATCTTTTGAGGCTATATTTGTATCACTTTTGATCTCTTGATCATGTTTGACGGCTGGCCATTCGGCCATGCCTGGACCATTATCACTTATGTATTTTCAACGGTGGAGTTTCTACACCCCATAGATTAAGGTGTGGAGCTCTGCTGTTCCTCATGAATTAATGCAAAGTACTATTGTTTTTCTATTCAATTCAAGCTTATTCTTATTCTAAGATATTCACTCGCACTTCAACCTGATGAATGTGATGATCCGTGACACTCATCATCATTCTCACCTATGAACGCGTGCCTGACAACCACTTCCATTCTATCTGCAATAGCTTGAGTGTGTATCTCTTAGCCTCCATTTCGAAAGATCGGAGTCTTCGTGGTATAAGCTAGAATTAATTGGCAGCATTCTTGAGATCCGGAAAGTCTAAACCTTGTCTGTGGTATTCCGAATAGGATCTGGGATGGGATGACTGTGACGAGCTTTAAACTCGCGAGTGTTGGGCATAGTGATAGACGCAAAAGGATCAATGGATCCTATTCCAACATGAGTGAGAATCGACAGATGATTAGCCGTGTGGTGATGCGCATAAACTTGTTATGCTACGATTTAGGAAATTGCACGATCGGCAAAATTCCTTCCGGCAAGTGCACCGGTTATCGTCAAGTAAAAACTCACAATAGAGTGAGGTCGAATCCCACAAGGATTGGTTGAGTGAGCAATTCGGATTAGAAGTGTGTTCTAGTTGAGCGGAATCAAGATTTATATGAGAATTACGGAATGTAAAATTGGCGGGAAAAGTAAATGACAAGGAATTGAAATGGCGGAATCTTAAATTTGCATGAATTAAATAGCAGAAGTTAAATTGCTGAAATTAAAAGGGATGGGGGTGATTGCATGAATTAAATTGCAGAATGTAAAGAGAAAGTGGAAATCAGAAATGGGGAATTCATTGGGTGTTAGGAGATATTGAGATCTCCGAATCAAAACATGTATATCTCTTCCTCAACCAATGCATTCATTGAATTTTGCTTGGCAATCTTATATGATTGGATCCCAATTCCTTGGCTCACCAATTCTCTCTAAAAACAAACAAATTCCCAATCCCTTGGTTTAAATGTTCATAAGAAGAGATGATGCTCGATCACTGATTATACCACACAGCTTCATGAACCACAATTTGGTAGGATTACATGTCACAATATCCATCCAAACCCCAATCCAATTCACTGTGAGAAAGCTTCTCTAGCATGAATCCTCCATTCCTTTCCCAAGGTTCCGAAGGATTCCAATTATGGGTAGTTTCTTTCCCAAGACAACTACCCAATGGAGTTAGATCGAGAAGCTTTCTAACAAAATTCAAGAGAAAAGATTGAAGAAGAAGATAAACTATTATTGATTCATTGAATTACAATAGAGCTCCCTAACCCAATGAAAGGGGGTTTAGTGAGTCATAGCTCTGAATTCAATTACAAAGATATGAAAACTAGCTAAATGAAAAGGTAAAGTTGCAAAAGTCACCTCTAACTTAAATTCTATCCTATTTATACACTTTCTATATTGAGCTTCTGTTGTGTTTCTTGGGCTTTGAGGCCTCTCCCTGCTTTCCTTTTGCCTTGGGTTTATGATCCATAATCTTGATGAGGCTGTTGATCCAAATTCTGTAACATTCATTGAGCCAACTTAGTGATAATCAAATAATGACACATGACTCAATAAATTGAAATTTCAAACTCATCAATCCTTCAGGCCCAATCCCATAAACCATGATATTCAATTGGGTTTCATACCAGAGTAAGTTTAAGTTAATGTTTGTGCTCAAAGACTAACTTAAACCGCAATATTTTTGGCCCAGAAACCTTTTCCAAGAGTGGCGTTTAAGTTGCAGTTTAAGCTTAAACTGCAGCTTAAACGCCAGACACTTCCAGTGAGGCTTTTTTTAGAAGCACGTTTAAGCTTCAGTTTAAGGTTAAACTGAAGCTTAAACGTGGAAATGGAAGAAGGCAGCCCTGGAGAGTCATGTAGTCGAACACGTTTAAGCTTCAGTTTAAGGTTAAACTGAAGCTTAAACGTGGATATAGGAAGGGCAGCCCTGGAGGTCGAACACGTTTAACCTCCAGTTTAAGGTCAAACTGGAGGTTAAACGTGGAAATGGAAGGAGGCATCCTGGAGGTCGAACACGTTTAACCTCCAGTTTAAGGTTAAACTGGAGGTTAAACGTGGAAGCTTAGAATGGTAGCCCTGGAGGTGTCGAACACGTTTAAGCTCTAGTTTGAGGTCAAACTGGAGCTTAAACGTGGAATTGGAGAAAGCAACCCTGGAGGAAAGTTCTTGGTCGAACACGTTTAAGCTCCAGTTTGAGGTCAAACTGGAGCTTAAACGTGGAAATGGCTCCCTGGTGCACTTCCCATTTCTGGCGTTTAACCTCCAGTTTAAGGTTAAACTGGAGGTTAAACGTGGAACTCCTTCCTGAGTGGCATTATCATTCTGGCGTTTAACCTCCAGTTTGAGGTCAAACTGGAGGTTAAACGTGGAATGCTTCTTTGGTGAGACTTTTCATTCTGGCGTTTAACCTCCAGTTTAAGGTTAAACTGGAGGTTAAACTTCAATTCCAGCATTTCTTAGCCTTCATGATTCTGGCGTTTAAGCTCCAGTTTAGGCTTAAACTGGAACTTAAACTCCACATGTGATATTCAAGCTTCCTTTATTGATTTTGTTACTTCCTTGCTTAGCCTCTTCTTCCCTGAAATCATCCAAACAATTGCATCAAAGTCTTGCAAAATTTCATGAGAAATCTTCCATTCATAGCATTCAAATAATATAACTAAAAACTCATGGAATTTGCATCAAAATCTTCATGTTGAATGATTCATTGCTTTGTTCTTCATTTAACCATTTTTGGTTACTTTAAGCTCAAGAAAATGCATAAAACAACTAAAACTAACAGAAAAATGCTAGTGAAACTAGCCTAAGATGCCTTGGCATCACAACACCAAACTTAATACTTGCTTGTCCCTAAGCAAGTCCTGAGTTATTTGAGAAGAAAGTATGAACAGAAAGCAATTACATTGGCTATATTAGCAAGCATTTGAAGTTCATCAGAAGGGTTTTATGCAGAAAGTTGCAGCATCACTTTTTCATACTTATCAGGTAAGATTATCACTTTTTCATTGCATCCATCAAACACTGCTATGGCCTCTTGTTATTCTTATGTCTTTGGCACTTTTCTCTTCTTTGTTTTTCTTTTCTTTTTCTTAGAGCTCCTTTGCTCCTTGTTTGCTTAGTGTCATGTGTTGCACAAGCCTTTGGCATTTTCTTTTTCTTATCAGTGCACTACACATATCCACTTTAGGCATTTTAGTTCACATTTCTTCTTGAGACATTGGTGCCCAGCACTTCTTTGTGTGACTAAATGTTTTGTATTTAGGTTGCTCTTGATAATGGACTTTTGGTTGATAATCCCGGGTTAGTTAACCCAAGTTACCGAGTGTTGAAACACTCCTCAGAACCTATTCATCCAAGCATATCCTTAATACATAAACACCACAGGCATTTGTCTCAGAAGTTCAAACCATTGGTGCCTAGCTTATTTTCTCAATTTTTTTGCTTTTTGGTTGCCTTTTTCAGTGGCTTTTTCTTCTTCTTTTTCTTTCTTTTTCATGGCCAAAGACATTTATTCATCAAGATCCATAGACAGTTTTCAATTTCTACATAAAAAATGATAATTCTACACTCTATTTCCAGTGATCTGACTTAAACAATCAAGCATGCATACCACCACTTAATTCTACTTGATTTGTCACTAATTGAGCCAAGTCACTTTTGTTCAAACTTTTCTTTTATTTTTGGAAACAGAACAAGCATGGCAAGCATTTGTTTAAGACGGTGAAGTTATATCCAAACATCTAGGCATTCACTTTATTCAAAGCAATAAACAGACACACATACTAGAGACTTCACATTAAAACTTAAATGACTCATAATGAAAGAAAACTCATAAAGACAATTCACCAATTATCATTTGATTATTAAGGAGTGAGACCACCTCTTATTTATTGCTTGGTTCTTCTTAATTCTTAGGATCCTGCTTCTTCTTGCTTCCTGCCTCTTTTTGACCACTTGTGCTTCCTTTGTCTTTTCTCATGAGCTTTTTCCAGAATCCAGCCTTTTTCATCGTTTCTTCCACTCCTTTTTCAAGGATCATTGCCTTGTTTATTTCTCCTTCTTTCCTCCCTTTGAAATACTCATCAAAAGCTGGGAATGCTGGGTCCATCTTGTGTAGATGTTCCCCTATGTAGTTAAGCTTGATTTGCGAACTGATGTTGTAATCAGCTTGGACTGAGTATCTTGCATTCTGTAAAGTGGTGGCTTCCTTGACTGCCAAGACATTGGCGTCTTGGTGTTGGCATATGTGGCTGAAGGATTCCTGTAAGTGTAAATTCTGTTCCCTTTGCAGATCGAAGAATCTTGATTCAAAGTTCCTTTGCATATCCATCATTTTTAGGTGAAAGTCCTCTTGTCTCTCCTGAGACCTCATGTATTGTTGAGACATTCCTTCCATGATTTCTTGGATTCTGCTCATATCCATGGGGTCTCTGGGAATTCGTTGTCTTCTTTCTGGAATTGCTTGCTCTTATTGCTCTTCTTCTCTGTCTTCTCCTTCCTGTCTTTCTTGTTCTGCTTCTTGCTCGGCTTCCACTTGTTGCCCTTCTTCATTTCTTCTTCTTGTATGTCTTGGAGGAGTTGGGCCAAGAGTCATTCTGTACGCAGTTATGGCCAATCCAGGATATAGCCAATTAGGTCTTTCATCCTCAAGTGGTACTTGGGCATCGATGCATAGTCTAATGATGGTGCTAGGGAAGTGAAGCCAGGATTCAGGGTCACTTTTCTCACTAAACTCTTGTATCTGTTCAGCAATGAGTTTATGAACTTTGATCTCCCCTCCCACCATGATGCAATGAAGCAAGATGGCTCTTTTAGGGACTATTTCTGAAGAGTTTGCAGTGGGTAGGATGGATCTCCTAACTATTGCATACCACCCTTTGGCTTCAGGTGTTAGGTCTCCCCTTCTCAAGACTCTTGGAGCCCCTCTTGTTTTTCTCACCCATTCAGCTCTGATGGCACAAAGGTCTTCAGCAATAGTTGCATAGTCAGGTTCTCCTATCATCCTTTCTTCATAACTTGCTTGGCTGAAATGTATGTTTTTCAGGCCAAGGGTTTTCATGATTGCTTTGGGACTGAAGTCAACTTCCACCCCTCTCACATAGCTTTTGTATGTGGGTTTCTTGGTTGGATCCTCCCTTACTGCATTTGCATAAAACTCTTTCACCAGGTTGATGTTGATTTTAGTGATTGGCTTAGTCAGGAGCTCCCACTTCCGCTTTTTGATCTTTTCCCAAACACCTGGGAACTCATCCTTTTCAAGGTCAAAGGGAACCTCAGCTAGTACCGTTTTAGGTCTCATCCATTCGGCTTGAATCTCATGGAAAACTGATCTGTATCTCCATGCATCGAATTCCCTGTTTTCCTCCATTGGCTGCTTGTCTTTTCTTCTTTTGTGGCTAGATGAAGCTGCCATTGGTTCTTTAGTTTTGGTAAGTGACAAGCTAAAGTTGACAAGGTGAAGCAAGAAGTGTTGTTGGAAGTGTGGGGAGGTTGTTTTCGGCAAGAGATAGTTTATGCTATGATGAAGGAAATGTGCATGAAGGAGATTTGGTGGTGTTGAACTCGTTCCCCAAGTGGTTCTTTATAGTGCCCATAAGTGAAAAATGGACGGCTAGGGTGGTTTGTGAAGGGTGGCTTGATGGTAAATATATGAATTAGGGAAAAGGACGAATTGCTTTTCATTTTCTTGGAAGTATTCTGGGTGCATTAGGTTGTACATGTAGCAATCTTTTCTTGCAGAACTTCCTTTTCCCATGTGTTAGCTTCAAAGACTTGTGAACTTTCTTTTTGACCAAGCACCGTACCTCCCTTTGTCTTTTTCCTTCATTTTTGTCTTTTCTTTTGTACCTGCACAAACAAACAAGTTTGCTATCATTTTTCGGTCCATGTGAATTATGAATAGTACTTGCACATGTAAATCAATGATTGTCTTTATGAGCTTATAGCCGTGGCTTCTACATGTATGCACACTTATTATTTGGACACCAAACTTAGTGTTTGGTCAAGTCTCCTGATGACATGAAATCCATATTGGTTGTCCTTAATGAATGTGCTTAATTCTAATAAATCATAGTCACCTTGGCTCTTTGATTCTAAACAAATTTACTATCCTAAGTAATTGAAACCAAAGCATTAAAACATGTGAATGGTATACTTGTCATGAATTTTGAAATCCAGAGGAACTTTTTGCTTTTCAAGAACCGTGTTCAAAGAGGAACACCAAACTTAATCTTTGGTTGTGCATTTTGAATGAAAATTTGAATGCATTTTGAATAAAATTTGGGGTGCCTTCAGGCACACCACACTTAGAGACAAATTGCATTTTTATATGCAATGTTTAGTGCACTCTTTCAGCAGTTGTCCTGAGGATTCAAGTTCATGCTTAAGAAACCATGCTTTATTAGATGTAAAGCAAAACACTAAAGATTAAGGATACTAAAAACATGGGTTGCCTCCCATGAAGCGCTTCTTTAACGTCACTAGCTTGACGGTTGTCCCTTGTTAGGGTGGATTGTAGTGCTTGACGTCTTCTCCTCTCACTATGCAAACGTCCCCACTTGATTCCTTCATGACCTCTAAATGTTCCATAGAAAGAACTTTCCTGATTGTGAACACTTGAGGGCGCTGGGAAGGAATTGTTTTGAGGCCAGGTGGGATTGGCAGATAATGACTTGATATCACTTTATCTCCCGGAGAGAAACCTTCAGTGGGAATTTTCTTGTTTCTCCACCCTCTTGGCAATTTCTTTACAATTCTTCCCTTTCTCTTGAAGCTTTCTTCATTGACCCTTATGCCGGGAGGATCCTTCTGATCTGTTTCTATTGATTCTTGTGGCTTTAACTCTTGCAATTCTTGTTTGCTTTCCAAGGACTGTTTCAGAGTTTCAGCTGCCGGATTGCTTTCCTCCAAACACAGATGGCTACTCTCATCCTTAGGCTTTTCATGTTCTGGTTCAGGCTCAGATGCAGGTTTGAAAACATTGAAAATGAGCTGTTCATCATGTATTCTCAAAATTAGCTCTCCTTGTTCTACATCTATGAGTGCTCTAGCAGTGGCTAGAAATGGCCTCCCCAGAATGATGGGGTGTAGGTAGCTTTCTTCCATGTCCAAAATGACAAAGTCTGTGGGGAAAAAATAATTTCCCACTTTCACCAGCACATTCTCAACTACCCCTTCAGCTTGCTTCTGAGTTTTGTCAGCCAGTTGTATGATTACATCAGTGGATCTCACCTCATTCAGTTGTAGTCTCTTCATAAGAGTCAGAGGCATCACATTTATGCTAGCTCCTAGATCACAGAGTCCTTTGTCAATTTTTGTTTCCCCTATGATGCAGGGGATATGAAAACTTCCTGGGTCTGTTTTCTTAGAGATTATATCCTTCTTGATGAGGGCACTACATTCCTTGTTCATTATTACAGTTTGTCCTCCCTTTAAAACTCTTTTCTTGCTCAGCAATTCCTTTAAATACTTGATATGTGTTGGCATCTGCTGGAGAGTCTCAAGAAAGGGAATATTGATATGGAGAGACTTAAATGTCTCTAAAAACCTTGAATAGGTTTTCCCTTTTTCACCTCCTCCTAACCTCTGAGGAAATGGTGCTTTTGGTTTATATGCTTCCATCATGCCTTTTTGCAGTTCTTTGGCTTGCTCAGTTTCACTTTCTTGCTGAGCTTCTTCCACACCTTCCTTCAAGCTTTCTGGCTCCTGTTTTGAGGGTCTGATTCCTTCTTCTTCTGAGACTTCCTTCAATATGGTGATGGCCTTGCATTCTTCCCATCTCACTCTCTTTTGTTCCCCTTTAGGATTCTTTTCTGTGTCACTAGGGAACACTGCAGTTGATTTGGGGGCCTGTTGAGATAGCTCTCCTACTTGAGACTCCATCCTCTTGAGTTTTTCACCATGGTTCCTTAAGGTAGCTCTCACATCATCCCTGAAGCCTTTCAATTCGGTTATGTCTTGACTCATGGTTGCCATCATTCCTTCTATCCGGTTTAATTGATCTTGAAATTGTTGGTTCGGATTAAGTTGGGTAGGTTGATTATTTTGGCCATGATATGGTGGTTGGGAGTAAGTGTTTTGTGTGGCTTGGTATGATCTTTGGTTGGAGTTTTGGTATGTGGGATTGTTATGTTGGTTGTGGTTGTAAGGTTTGTGGTTTTGTGGTTGGGTTTGTTGGTTCCCCCACCCAAAGTTTGGGTGATTTTTCCATCCTGGGTTGTAAGTGTTGGAATGTGGATCATATGATTGCCTTTGTTGGTTTCCCACATAGTTGGCCTCTTCCCAATCACCTCCTTCAATGCTTACTTCCTCTTGATCTTGTGTGTGTATTGCAGCCACTTGCTTTGTTTCTAATTGCCTGGTAAGCTCTGCTAGTTGCTTGGCAAACACTTTGTTTTGGGCTAGAATTGTATCAACATGGTTCAGCTCCATGACTCCCTTAGTGTTGTGCCTCTCTGATGCATAATAGTACTCATTCTCAGCCACTGTCTCAATCACTTCAATGGCTTCTTCCACAGTCTTTTTCCTGTTCAATGAACCTCCTGATGAATGGTCTACAGCCTTCCTTGATTCATAAGAGAGTCCATCATAGAAAATATGCAATTGCACCCAGTCATGGAACATGTCTGGTGGGCATTTCCTTGTCAAATCCTTGAATCTCTCCCATGCCTCGTAGAGAGTTTCACCATCTTGTTGTCTAAAAGTTTGAACCTCAGATCGAAGCCTATTGACCTTTTGTGGGGGGTAGAAACGTGCCAGAAACTTGCTTTCCACTTCATCCCATGTTGTTAGACTCCCCTTTGGGAATGATTCCAGCCACTTGGCTGCTTTGTCCCTAAGTGAAAATGGGAACAAAAGCAGTTTATAGGCATCTTCCTGGACTCCATTGGACTTCACAGTGTCACAAATTCTCAGGAATTTTGTGAGATGTTGGTTGGGATCTTCATTAGCACTCCCACCAAATGAACAATGATTCTCCACAAGTGATATTAGCTGTGGTTTGAGCTCAAAATTGTTGGCCTGAATGGGTGGTTTCTGAATGCTGCTACCACAATTCCCAGAGGTTGGGTTTATGTATGAACTAAGAACCCTCCTCTCAGGAATGGCATTGTTTCCATCAGCTCTCTCATGGTTGTGAACTTCTCTATCCATGTTGAGATCTAGAGCTTCCTCAAAATTGTCCTCAGATTCTCCTTCAGATTCTTCTTCTCCCAGTACTCTCTTCCCTCTTGCTTCCCTTCTAAGTCTATGAAGGGTCCTCTCTGGTTCGGTATATGGAGGAGTTGATGTCTCTCCTCTCCTACCTGTCATACAAGAACACAGCACAGGCAACAAACAAGTGAAATACTCTTGGTTAATGGAAGAGTATGGTTAGATCAATTGAGGAATTAATTCAAACAGTTAGTGAGTCAGTGAGTTAGTTGCTTGAATTTAAAGGCATAAAGAAAGAAAGCATGTAACAGAGTGCAGAAATTAAAATTCAACAAGTAACTTGTACTGAATTAATCAAAAAAAAAAAATGCTCAATCTAGTTAACTTCCAATTGGAGAATTGTCAATCGAAAACCAATCCCCGGCAACGGCGCCATAAACTTGATGCGCATAAACTTGTTATGCTACGATTTAGGAAATTGCACGATCGGCAAAATTCCTTCCGGCAAGTGCACCGGTTATCGTCAAGTAAAAACTCACAATAGAGTGAGGTCGAATCCCACAAGGATTGGTTGAGTGAGCAATTCGGATTAGAAGTGTGTTCTAGTTGAGCGGAATCAAGATTTATATGAGAATTGCGGAATGTAAAATTGGCGGGAAAAGTAAATGACAAGGAATTGAAATGGCGGAATCTTAAATTTGCATGAATTAAATAGCAGAAGTTAAATTGCTGAAATTAAAAGGGATGGGGGTGATTGCATGAATTAAATTGCAGAATGTAAAGAGAAAGTGGAAATCAGAAATGGGGAATTCATTGGGTGTTAGGAGATATTGAGATCTCCGAATCAAAACATGTATATCTCTTCCTCAACCAATGCATTCATTGAATTTTGCTTGGCAATCTTATATGATTGGATCCCAATTCCTTGGCTCACCAATTCTCTCTAAAAACAAACAAATTCCCAATCCCTTGGTTTAAATGTTCATAAGAAGAGATGATGCTCGATCACTGATTATACCACACAGCTTCATGAACCACAATTTGGTAGGATTACATGTCACAATATCCATCCAAACCCCAATCCAATTCACTGTGAGAAAGCTTCTCTAGCATGAATCCTCCATTCCTTTCCCAAGGTTCCGAAGGATTCCAATTATGGGTAGTTTCTTTCCCAAGACAACTACCCAATGGAGTTAGATCGAGAAGCTTTCTAACAAAATTCAAGAGAAAAGATTGAAGAAGAAGATAAACTATTATTGATTCATTGAATTACAATAGAGCTCCCTAACCCAATGAAAGGGGGTTTAGTGAGTCATAGCTCTGAATTCAATTACAAAGATATGAAAACTAGCTAAATGAAAAGGTAAAGTTGCAAAAGTCACCTCTAACTTAAATTCTATCCTATTTATACACTTTCTATATTGAGCTTCTGTTGTGTTTCTTGGGCTTTGAGGCCTCTCCCTGCTTTCCTTTTGCCTTGGGTTTATGATCCATAATCTTGATGAGGCTGTTGATCCAAATTCTGTAACATTCATTGAGCCAACTTAGTGATAATCAAATAATGACACATGACTCAATAAATTGAAATTTCAAACTCATCAATCCTTCAGGCCCAATCCCATAAACCATGATATTCAATTGGGTTTCATACCAGAGTAAGTTTAAGTTAATGTTTGTGCTCAAAGACTAACTTAAACCGCAATATTTTTGGCCCAGAAACCTTTTCCAAGAGTGGCGTTTAAGTTGCAGTTTAAGCTTAAACTGCAGCTTAAACGCCAGACACTTCCAGTGAGGCTTTTTGTAGAAGCACGTTTAAGCTTCAGTTTAAGGTTAAACTGAAGCTTAAACGTGGAAATGGAAGAAGGCAGCCCTGGAGAGTCATGTAGTCGAACACGTTTAAGCTTCAGTTTAAGGTTAAACTGAAGCTTAAACGTGGATATAGGAAGGGCAGCCCTGGAGGTCGAACACGTTTAACCTCCAGTTTAAGGTCAAACTGGAGGTTAAACGTGGAAATGGAAGGAGGCATCCTGGAGGTCGAACACGTTTAACCTCCAGTTTAAGGTTAAACTGGAGGTTAAACGTGGAAGCTTAGAATGGTAGCCCTGGAGGTGTCGAACACGTTTAAGCTCCAGTTTGAGGTCAAACTGGAGCTTAAACGTGGAAGTGGAGAAAGCAACCCTGGAGGAAAGTTCTTGGTCGAACACGTTTAAGCTCCAGTTTGAGGTCAAACTGGAGCTTAAACGTGGAAATGGCTCCCTGGTGCACTTCCCATTTCTGGCGTTTAACCTCCAGTTTAAGGTTAAACTGGAGGTTAAACGTGGAACTCCTTCCTGAGTGGCATTATCATTCTGGCGTTTAACCTCCAGTTTGAGGTCAAACTGGAGGTTAAACGTGGAATGCTTCTTTGGTGAGACTTTTCATTCTGGCGTTTAACCTCCAGTTTAAGGTTAAACTGGAGTTTAAACTTCAATTCCAGCATTTCTTAGCCTTCATGATTCTGGCGTTTAAGCTCCAGTTTAGGCTTAAACTGGAACTTAAACTCCACATGTGATATTCAAGCTTCCTTTATTGATTTTGTTACTTCCTTGCTTAGCCTCTTCTTCCCTGAAATCATCCAAACAATTGCATCAAAGTCTTGCAAAATTTTATGAGAAATCTTCCATTCATAGCATTCAAATAATATAACTAAAAACTCATGGAATTTGCATCAAAATCTTCATGTTGAATGATTCATTGCTTTGTTCTTCATTTAACCATTTTTGGTTACTTTAAGCTCAAGAAAATGCATAAAACAACTAAAACTAACAGAAAAATGCTAGTGAAACTAGCCTAAGATGCCTTGGCATCATGTGGTGACAGCGCACTTGGACCATTTTCACTGAGAGGATGGACGGTAGCCATTGACAACGATGATCCCCCAACATACAGCTTGCCATGGAAAGGAGTATGAATGATTGAATGAAGACAGTAGGAAAGCAGAGATTCAGAAGCTACAAGCATCTCCATACGCTTATCTGAAATTCTCACCAATGAATTACATAAGTATCTCTATCTTATTTTATATTTTATTTATATTTTAATTATCAAAATCTCATAACCATTTGAATCTGCCTGACTGAGATTTACAAGATGACCATAGCTTGCTTCAAGCCGACAATCTCCGTGGGATCGACCCTTACTCACGTAAGGTTTATTACTTGGATGACCCAGTGCACTTGCTGGTTAGTTGTGTGGAGTTGTGAAGAAGAATTGAGATTATGAACGTGCATACCAAGTTTTTGGAACCGTTGAGATCACAATTTCGTGCACCAGTTTTGTTCGCACTTTGGAGAGGATCGTTCGTGTTTTTGCAGTTCGACGTACCCTTGTTTTCGTGCTCTTTCAAGGTTAGTTCTTTTATCTATCTTTTCTTATTTTCTGCTCTATTTCCACATTCTTGGTAGTATTCGTATTTAAGTGAATGGTGGTTTTTGAAATGTTGCTTGATTTGTAACTTTTAGTTTGGGGTGTTACATTCTTGGGATTCTGATTTTGGTTGTTGAAATATTATTAGGGTTTTGCTTTGCTTTCTGTTACTGTGATTCTGAACGTACGTGGGGTTATACATTGCCCCAAATGTTGCCACTTCTATATAGGAGGTGGCCTCATTTTGAATGTGTTTGAAGGTATAGCGTAACTGCTTGTGATCTAGGAGGGTTTCGTGATGTTGACCCGACTTATTTTGAATATGTGGATGCTTGTGTTACTTATTTTTCTTGTTTGAGATGTTGGTGGCAATATTTGAAATTGACCTGACCTTCTAATTGCCTTTCTTGTTTTATCTGATTTGTAGTGATGGATTTTGTTTTTGTTGTGTTGTAGGTGTAGCTTGTATGTCTTATTCAATAGTTCACAGGATGTCATCTAAGGTCCAGTCCGACCTGAAATGGGTAGATTTAGCTGTCCTTACCCCTGTCCCTATGATTGATAACGAATATGGCAAAGCCTTTCGTAGACATTATAGGTTATGTTCTCCTTATTTTATTTGTGTTCTAATCTCTGTTTGCTTTTGTTGTTCTCTATATTTTTCTCTGTTTTGATTCTTTGGCATAGATTGTTCTAGAGGTACCTTTATGAGTGAACTTATGTTTTGATTCAGGTGAACATTGTTGTAAAAATTTATTGGGGTGATGCAAGAGAGAAACTTCTGGATTCTATTGAAGATCTGAAACTGGACTCAATTGTACTGGGAAGCAGGGGACTTAGCACAATCCAAAGGTGTGTATTTTATTTATTTATTTATTTATTTTTGGATACAATTCCCTGTTTTTATTGTTCTTTGGAGTATCGTTTAGAAAAAAAATTAGGATCACATAAGTTATTGGCTTTTGTGTGTACTAAAAAGACAAAAGATACAATTAATATATAATGAAAAAGTTTTTTGGTAGATAATATAATGGAAGAGTGTAAAAATAATTACACTGTAGTAGTTTTTAAGATTAAGTTCTGAGCACCATATTTTCAATCAGATTGATTGTTTAACTGTAATTTTATAAATCATTATTATATATGCATACCAAACAGGTTCTAACTCTCAAACTGGTCTTCTAATATGTATAAATTGGTCTCGACATTTATGCTGGGTAGGTTGCGTTCTTAATTATCCTTCATAGGTAACCAAATTTAATTTTAGATGGACCCAGAAGTTAGGCAGATTTAGATGACAAATTGACCAAGTCTAATATTTATTGTTTCCCGCATGAAATACCCAACTATATTGACCGAGTCTTGTTCTGCCATCAGAAGATGCATGCACATAATGATTGAAACTTCTAGAAGAGATATAAACATTGTGGAAGCAGAACCCTATTCAAACTATATTTAGAACTATATTTAGAACTCTTTCTGAATTATGCTAACCAATGAATAGCACACAATGTTTATATCTCTTCCTAATATAATGGAAGCAGACCTTGGATTGGTCAAATTTCAACAGGTTACAATATTTCTTTGCTTAATTTTGGAGATAATATCAATAAATTCATGATGATTTTAACCCAGTAGTAATTGCCTTAGTTTTTCTTCTTTTTGTTAAAACTTTACAGGAAGGAAAGAAAGTTGGTTTATACTTACGAAATTGGCAACAAATCTTTCAGTGAGCTTGGCTGATTCATCATCTAGAAAGGATGTTTCTTCTTTTTTCTTAGATTGATTTATTTTGCTAGAAATTTTGGTAAATTGGCCTTGTTTCACCATATGGCTTCTTTTTGGGAGTCCCCTTAGGGATCTATAATAAAGTTCAGCTCTCCATATATTTTGGTATTAAAGTATTTGATTGTACTTTGTTATGGCAGGTATACCTTATTTTGGATAATGCTACTACTTAACAAGCTTGCATTTAGCTACTATGTGGAGGTATTATGTCTCCAAATTTTACTACAGTTCCTCTTTTACCCTTCTTTAAGAAGCTCATGGTTCTTACTTTCTAAGAAGAGTTGTGATTCTCTATGTAACGATTTTTTTATAGAAAATTGTATTTGAAAATATATTGGCAGGATTCATTCAAGTCATGCAAAAGAGACTACTTTCTGAGTGCAAAATGCTTTAAATAATATGCTTTATTTTTATTCAAGCATTCCAATTCCAATTCGGGTTTTAATTCTATTTCAGTCAGGAGATGTCAAGATCAACTTTCAATGTGGAGCTTGATGCTGCCTGATAAACCACTATTTTATGGTTTATCTTGTGTTTAATTGAGTGGTTTCATCAAGCCTTTACCTACTTATTCATATGAATTGCATGATTTTATAATCCCTTCCTAGTATTGTTTTATGATTAAAAACTTGCTTCCTAATGATCTTTAATTAGTATATTTTAATTCTACTTTACACCATTCGATGCCGTGATCTATGTGTTAAGTGTTTCAGGCTTTATAGGGCAGGAATGGCTTAGAGAATGAAGAGGAAGCTTGCAAAAATGGAAGGAACACAAGAAATTAAGGAGATGACCAGCGAACACTGACGCGAGCGCATGGCTGACGCGAATGCATGGAATGGAGAAAATCGCAGCGACGCGTGCGCGTTCCTGACGCGTACGCATGGATTGGAGTCCGCATGAATGATGCGAACACGTGAACGACGCGCTCGCGTGACAAGGAAAATCGCTGAATGACGCAAACGCGTGGACGACGCGTACGCGTGACCTGCACGATCTGCAGAAATAATAGAAAATGCTGGGGGCAATTTCGGGCCGCGTTTTGACACAATTTTTGGCACAGAAACACAGAATAAAGCCAGAGAACATGCAGAGACTCAAAAGACATGTTTTTATGCAACTTGACACAACTTCACATATTCTCATTAGGATAGTTTTAGATTTTTAGATCTGAATTTAGATAGGAGTACTTCCCCTCTAGGTTCTCTTTACATTCATAGTTAATTAGTTTTATGCTTTTGGATATTGAAGAAGTCATTACATCCGTTGAAGATATTATTCTAGTTTGTTTACTCTGTCCCTTATTCTTCCATATCCTTATTTATTTTATTTAGATTTACAATTGGATTATTCTTATGGATTGTTGATGCAAAGGATTACTTTTACTTTTAATTAATTCTCTATTTTATTTTAATTAATTTATTATGTCTTCTTATATTTTTTTGAGTATTATATCCATGTCAATGGAGTAGACTCCATACTTGACATGGGGGTTGATTAAAAGGAGACACTTGAGTTGGAAGGCTTAAGTGCTGTTTAAACTGGAAGTTATTGGCTAGTTCTGTATTTACTAACGCTAGACCTTTCTAAGGGAGAGGACTAGGTTTTGCGAATAAGGGTTAGCTTAATCACTTGACTTTCCTTTATTTAGTAAGGGTTAACTAAGTGAAAACAACAACCTTTTTAATACTACACTTAAGAGATCCCAACAAGGATAGAACTTCCAATTAATCATTCCCCCAGTCAAGGCTTTTTATTTAGAATATCAATAATTATTCTTAGTTTATTTTTATTGCTTTAATTTATAATTATTTGATTGCTCATTATTCAACTCTCAAAACCACCCTCGGAAATTTCCTAATTAATAAAATAGCATACTTTCTCGTAACTCGTTGGGAGACGACCTGGGATTCATACTCCCTGTATTTTTCTATTCTAAATTTTTGTGACACTCTTTTTAAAATTGGTGAGGCAGATTTTAGCTGGTTAAGAGCTATACTTGCAACACTTTTCTCTTATTAAAAAAATCTCTTAATTGGTCTAACTTCTGCCACGTACCAGTTTTTGGCGCCGTTTCCAGGGAGTTGCAATTGTGTTCTAAATTATTAATTAGTGTACATATTTTTATTTTTATTTTCATATTTTATTTTTATTTTTATTACCATGAGCTATATGTTTCTTTCATTTAATGACGCGTTCACTGCCTGATCCGAGCTTAGCCGCATTTGATCCTGAAATTGAAAGAACTATTTCACGTATTAGGCGAGCTCGACGTAGGTTATCCTCTGAGGGTGGTGAAGTGATTGTTATCGATTCACCAATCTCATCTGAGGGAGAATTTGAACCGCCATCTGAGAACGAAACAAGCTCCTTTACTACTGATTCAGTTGATTCACGTGCAGATAACATGGCAGAACCTAGGAGGATTACTCTCCACGAAGCTGGAGCCCCAGATTTTACACTGTAGCCGTATCAAGTGCATCATCCAACTCTGGCTGCAGATTTTGAGCTGAAGACTGCATTAATCAACTTGATGCCCAAGTTTCATGGCTTACCTGCTCAAGAGCCTATTAAGCACCTAAGAGATTTCCAGACAGCCTGTTCTACTGTTAGGCATCATGGTGCTAATGAAACTTCTATTCTGTTAACCACCTTCTCGTTTTTTCTTGAGGGAAAGGCAAGGGAGTGGTACTACTCCCAACCTGAAGCGACTGTTACCAACTGGGATACGCTCAGGAGAGAATTTTTGGAGAAATACTTTCCAGCTGAAGTTACTGACAGACTAAGGAAAGAGATCTCATGCATTGTTCAATGAGAATCAGAAACTCTCTATGAGTACTGGGAGCATTTTAAGAACCTTCTGGACGCAGGCCCCCATCATATGATTGACATACTGGTGTTGATCAGCTACTTCACTCAAGGCATAAAGCCCCAGGAGAAAACTAAACTGGATGGTGTTAGTAATGGTTCTATGAAAAAGTACAAGACCGTAGATGAAGCATGGCAACTGATCAGCGACTTAGCTGAGTCTACTAGGAATCACAGGCACAGGAGCAGCCACTCAAAAGCTGTTGCAGAGGTCTCCTCCATCATTGAAACTTCTGCTCTTACACAGAATATATGTGAACTGACCAACCTACTGAAGCAGATGCAGTTGAACCAACAACAACAAGCTCAGCCTGCCGCACCACAACAAAGCCAACAGCTAGTTCCACAAAGAGTATGCGGAATCTGTGCTGACTATAGTCATTATACTGATGAATGTCCACAGCTCCAACAAGAAGACAACACTGTGGCAGCTACTCATAACTTCTATGACCGCCCGAATCAAGGATACAATCAACAAGGCGGCAATTACAACCAAGGTGGAAACTATAACCAAGGATGGCAGGACAACTCCAACCAAGGTTGGAGAGATAATTCCAACCATGGCTGGAGGGACAACTATAATAGAGGAGGCAGAGACAACAATGGAAACCAGAGGTGGAATAACAACAACGGACAGCAGAATCAGAACCAACCTTACAGAGCTCCTCACCTAAGGCAGTCACAAGGACCCCAGTATAACCAACAACAAGTCCCATAGATCACTTATCCCACTTCCTCATCAAATGACGAGATGCTTCGTTCTCTTGCACAAGGACAACAAGACATGCAGACTACACTTAACTCCACTCTAAACGGTCTGAATGCCACTCTACAAGCTCTCGCCACCTGAATAGAGTCACTACCTGCTTCCACCAACCAACCTTTAAACTCCAGTGGAATTCCTTCTCAACCCTTACCTAACCCAAAGGGTGGCATCAATGCCATCACTTTGAGGTCCGGAAACACATTGCCAGAGAGGACTCAGGAGGAGTCAAGCCCAATAGAACACGCCCCAATTGAAGACTCAGTAGAAGTAGAAGATGCTGAAATGGAAGATGCTGAAGAGGAAGATGAAGTACAAGACAAGGTTGAAGAAGAATTAGCTCAGCCAGGGAATGGAGCACTAAAGGATATAGAAGCCGCAAGTAGCACTATCCCTATCCCATTCCCACACCTTGCAAGAAAGACCAGAAAGCAAATGGAACTTGATCCTAAAATGGTAGAAATTTTCAAAAAGGTTGAGGTAACTGTTCCCCTTTTTGATGTTATTCAGCAAGTACCTAAATATGCAAAGTTTCTGAAGGATTTATGCATTCATAAGGATAAAATTAATGAATTAGAAACTATTCCTTTAGGTAGTTCTATATCTGCTTTAATGGGAAGTATACCTGAAAAATGTAGTGATCCAGGTACATCTATGGTAAACTGTACCATTGGAGGTGTAATATTTTCTGATTGTATGTGTGACTTAGGAGCATGTGTTAGTATAATGCCATTGTCTATATATGATACTCTAAGGCTCCCTCCCTTAAAAAGGTCAGCAGCTCGTTTTGTGTTAGCAGATAAAAGCATTATTACAGTAGTTGGAATTGCTGAAGATGTATTAGTGAGCATTAAGGGGCTTACATTTCCCATTGACTTCTATATCCTGGAAATGTCCCCTAATGACTCAGGAAGACCATCATCAATCCTGCTTGGAAGACCATTCCTGAAGACTTCAAAGTTCAAGCTGGATGCATTCTCAGGAACTTACTCCTTTGAGATAGATGGTAGAACAGTAAGTTTCAGTTTAAATGAAGCTATGAAGCACCCTCCAGAAGATCATTCTATCTTCCAGTGCGATATTATTGATGAAACTATAGCTAAAGTTCACCAAGAAGAATTAGAAGAGAAGAGCAAGGTCCAAGTGTGGGGACACCCTCTGAACATAATGAAGACACCTTACCATTACCACCAGCCCCGGATGATCTAGAACCTAGCCATGAGCAGAAATTGGAATTGAAGCCCCTCCCTCCACACCTCAAGTATGCTTACCTTGAGGATAATCAGAAGTTTCCAGTTATCATTGCAAGGGACCTCACTTCTCAACAGGAAGAGCAACTGCTTAGTATGCTGAGAAAACATAAGAAAGCAATTGGATGGAGCTTGGCGGATATAGTAGGCATCAGTCCTCGAGTTTGTGAGCACAGAATATATTTAGAAGAGGAAGCAAAACCTGTCCGTCAACCCCAAAGAAGATTGAATCCAACCATCTTAGAAGTTGTCAAGAAAGAAGTAACCAGACTACTTGAAGCAGATATCATTTACCCCATCTCAGACAGTGAATGGGTTAGTCCAGTACAAGTAGTGCCTAAGAAGTCTGAAGTCACAACAATAAAGAATGAGCATGGAGAGCTCCTGACAACTAGAGTGCAGAATTCATGGAGGGTCTGCATTGACTATAGGCGTCTCAACCAAGCTACTCGCAAGGATCATTACCCCTTGCCATTCATTGATCAGATGCTCGATCGCCTATCAGGTAAATCACATTATTGCTTTTTAGATGGTTATACAGGCTACTTTCAAATTCATATAGCTCCTGAGGATCAGGAGAAGACCACTTTTACATGTCCCTTTGGAATGTATGCATATAAAAGAATGCCTTTTATCTTGTGTAATGCACCTGCTACTTTCCAAAGATGTATGATGAGTATCTTTTCAGATCTTATTGAGAACTGTATGGAAGTATTTATGGATGATTTTAGCATATATGGTGATTTGTTTGACCTTTGCTTGGATAGTTTAGCTAAAGTATTAGACAAATGTGTTAGTTCAAACCTTGTATTGAATTTTGAAAAATGTCACTTTATGGTAAAACAAGGGATTGTTCTAGGACATGTTGTCTCTAAAACTGGTATTTCAGTAGATCAAGCAAAGGTAGATGTCATTTCTAGTTTACCTTACCCCTCTCTTTGATGGAAGCCCGTTCATTCCTTGGCCACGCAGGTTTTTATAGGAGATTCATTAAGGACTTTAGTAAGGTAGCATTGCCTTTATCCAGATTGCTGTAGAAAGATATTGAGTTTGAGTTCAGTGAGGATTGCATGCAAGCGTTTGATAAGCTGAAGATCACCCTGACTCAAACCCCGATTGTGAGAGGACTGGTGCACGAATTGTAAATTACACTTTTCACAACTCGTACCACTAACCAGCAAGTGCACTGGGTCGTCCAAGTAATACCTTACGTGAATAAGGGTCGATCCCATGGAGATTGTTGGCTTGAAGCAAGCTATGGTTATTTTGTAATTCTTAGTCAGGAAATTTATAATAAAATGATTAGGTTTATGAAGAGTAAATAGCATAAATTAAATAATAATTGTTATGCAGTAATGGAGAACATATTGAGGATTTAGAGTGCTCTGTCTTCTGAATCTCTGCTTTCCTACTGTCTTCTTCACGCACACAAGGCTCCTTCCATGGCAAGCTGTATGTTGGTGGATCACCGTTGTCAATGGCTACCATCCGTCCTCTCAATGAAAATGGTCCAAATGCGCTGTCACCGTACGGCTAATCATCTGTCGGTTCTCACTCATGTTGGAATAGGATCCATTGATCCTTTTGCGTCTGTCACTACGCCCAGCACTTGTGAGTTTGAAGCTCGTCACAGTCATCCCATCCCAGATCCTACTCAAAATACCACAGACAAGGTTTAGACTTTCCGGATCTCAGGAATGATCGCCAATAGTCCTAGCTTATACCACGAAGACTCTGATCATGAACCGAGAGGCTAAGAGATATGCACTCAATCTAAGGTAGAACAGAAGTGGTTGTCAGGTACGTGTTCATAGGTTGAGAATGGTGATGAGTGTCACGGCTCATCATATTCATCATGGCTAAATACGAGTGAATATCTTAGAATAGAGACAAGCGTGATTGAATAGAAAACAGAAGTAATTGCATTAATTCATCGAAACACAGCAGAGCTTCTCACCCCTAACCATGAGGTTTAGAGACTCATGCCATCAAAAATACAATATGGAACGTGTTAAAATGTCATAAGGTCCATAATGAATCTCTAAAAGTTGTTTAAATACTAAACTAGTAACCTAGGTTTATAGAAAATGAGTAAACTATGATAGATAGTGCAGAAATCCACTTTCGGGGCCCACTTAGTTTGTGCTGGGGCTGAGACTTGAGCTTTACACGTGCCTAGGCTGTTTCTAGAGTTAAACGCTAGGTTGTAGCCTGTTTTGGGCGTTTAACTCCAACTTGTAACCTGTTTCCAGCGTTTAACGCCAGAATGCAACATGGAACTGGCGTTGAACGCCAGTTTATGTCATTTATCTTCGAGCAAAGTATAGACTATTATATATTACTGGAAAGCCCTGTATGTCTACTTTCCAACGCAATTGAGAGTGTGCCATTTAAGTTTGTGTAGCTCCAGAAAATCCATTCTGAGTGTAGGGAGGTCAGAATCCAACAGCATCTGCAGTCCTTTTTCAGCCTCTGAATCAGATTTTTCTCAGGTCCCTCAATTTCAGCCAGAAAATACCTGAAATCACAGAAAAACACACAAACTCATAGTAAAGTCCAAAAATGTGAATTTTGAATAAAAACTAATAAAAAATATAGTAAAAACTAACTAAATCATACTAAAACTACTTAAAAACAATGCCAAAAAGCGTATAAATTATCCGCTCACCACAACACCAAACTTAAATTGTTGCTTGTCCCCAAACAACTGAAAATCAAATAGGATAAAAAGAAGAGAATATACTATAAATTCCAAAATATCAATGAAACTTAGTTCCAATCAGATGAGCGGGACTAGTAGCTTTTTGCCTCTTGAATAGTTTTGGCATCTCACTTTATCCATTGAAGTTCAGAATGATTGGCATCTATAGGAACATAGAATTTAGATAGTGTTATTGATTCTCATAGTTCCGTATGTTGATTCTTGAACACAGCTACTTTATGAGTCTTGGCCGTGGCCCTAAGCACTCTATTTTCCAGTATTACCACCGGATACATACATGCCACAGACACATAACTGGGTGAACCTTTTCAAATTGTGACTCAGCTTTGCTAAAGTCCCCAATTAGAGGTGTCCAGGGTTCTTAAGCACACTCTGTTTTTGCTTTGGACCTTGACTTTAACCGCTCAGTCTCAAGTTTTCACTTGACACCTTCACGCCACAAGCACGTGGTTAGGGACAGCTTGGTTTAGCCGCTTAGGCCAGGATTTTATTCCCTTGGGCCCTCCTATCCACTGATGCTCAAAGCCTTGGATCATTTTTATTACCCTTGCCTTTTGGTTTTAAGGGCTATTGGCTTTTTCTGCTTGCTTTTTTTTTCACAAGCTTTTGTATTCACTGCTTTTTCTTGCTTCAAGAATCAATTTTATGATTTTTCATATTATCAATAACATTTCTCCTTTTCATCATTCTTTCAAGAGCCAACATATTTAATATTCATAAACAACAATATTAAAAGACATATGCACTGTTCAAGCATTCATTCAGAGAACAAAAAGTATTGTCACCACATCAAAATAATTAAACTAATTTCAAGGATGAATTCGAAATCATGTACTTCTTGTTCTTTTGTAATTAAAACATTTTTCATTTAAGAAAGGTGATGGATTCATAGGACGTTCATAACTTTAAGGTATAGGCTCTAATCTTTATTTATTATTTAATGGAAATAATATAAATTAGGCATAAAAGCAGACACTTAGTAATAAAAGAAAAGAAACTAAAGACATAAAGACAAATGACTCTAATTTTAATACTCGTGTACTCTTAAAATAGATAAAAGATTATCACAGAGTTAGGACTCAACAACCTTTACTTTGGGAGGTAGATGCCTCTTTAGTCTGTGGGGTGCTTGGCCCTTAAAGAGATAGCTTCTGGCGCTTCAGTTCTTTCAGTTCACGCCCTTGCTCTTCTTGTTCCCTAAGCAGTTTGCAAAGCATGCTGTTTTGATTTTACTATTCTTCCTTCAGTTGATCCATAGCTTCTTGCAACTTGGTGATAGATGCTTCTAGGCGCCCCCAGTATTCAAATTGAGGAATTTCTGGGAGGAACTCCTGTGCTCTCCTCTTGATGGGGTCGTCCTGCACTTGTCCTTCCATTGACTTTTTGGTGATTGGTTGCTCAACTGAGATATACTCATCTACTCCCATTTTTATCCCAGCATCTTTACATAACAGGAAGATCAAGCTTGGATAAGCCAATTTGGTATCTTTGGAGTTCTTGTTTACAATTTTGTAAAGCTCACAAGAAATCAGCTGATAAACTTCCACTTCTTTTTCCAGCATAATGCAATGAATCATCACTGCTCTTTTAATGGTGACTTCAGAGCGGTTGCTAGTGGGCAGTATAGAGCGCCCAATGAAGTCCAGCCAGCCTCTGGTGACTGGTTTGAGATCTCCTCTTTTGAGTTGGTTTGGGACACCCTTTGTGTTGGTTGTCCATTTGGCTCCAGGGAGGCATATGTCCTCTAGGATTTTGTCCAAGCTCTGATTAGGTCTCATCATTCTCCTATTAAAGGAGTCCGGGTCATCTTGCAGTTGAGGCAGCTTGAAGATCTCCCTTATTTTGTCAGGGTGGGTGTGAACAATCTTTCCTCTGACCAGAGTTCGATAGTCATAGAATGCGGTTCCAGCTATTCTCTGCCTGTTTGTTTGCCACAGATTAGAGTAGAATTTCTGAACCATATTTCTTCCCACCTTTGTCTCAGGATTTGTTAGGATTTCCCAGCTCCTGTTTTGAATTTGCTCTTGGATCTCCGGATATTCGTCTTCTTTCAGATCGAATTTAACTTCCGAGATCGCTGACCTTAGACCCATTATTTTGTAGTAAGGGTCTGAATGTTCTTTGGTTAAGAACTTCCCTTGATTCCAAAGTGGTTTTGGAATATTCTCTTTCTTGCCTCTTGAGGTGGTTTATTTTCCCTTAGGAGCCATGATCTTGGTGGGTATTGGCTTAGTGATCACGGATAAACACACCAAACTTAGAGGTTTGCTTGTCCTCAAGCAAAAGAAAGGAAAGGAGAGGGATAGAGAGAGACCCAAGTTCGAATTGTGGAGGAGAGAGGGGGGCCGAACGAGGATTTAAAGGGAAGTGGTGTGGGTTTTCGAGAATTTTTTGAAAAAAAATATGATAGAAAATGTGATTTGGAAAAGATAAGTATGATAGGAAAAGATGTAATTTAAAATTGAAAAGATATGAAAGATATTTGAAAAAGATAGATTTGTTTTAAAAATATTGTGAAGATTTGAAAAAGATATTGATGAGTTTGAAAAAAAAATTGAAAAAGATAGATTTGTTTTGAAAAAGATTTGAGAAGAGTTTGAAGAAGAATTGAGAAAGATTTAATTTTAGGATTAAGATATTTTTAAAATTTCTTTGGAAAAAAGTTTGAAAAATGAAAATATGGGAACATATTTATGCAAGAAAAATGGATGGAAATATGAAATTTTGAAAAAAATCAAGTTGGAAAAAAAAACTTCCTCCCCTCCACAATCCTGGCGTTAAACGCCCAACTGCTGCTTGTTTTGGGCGTTTAACGCCCATCTGTAGCCCTTTTTTGGCGTTTAACGCCCAGCTGTTGCTTCTGGCTGGCGTTAAACGCCAGAAATCTTTCGTCACTGGGCATTTTTCTGAACGCCCAGGATGCTGCAAGTATGGCGTTAAACGCCCAGAATGGTACCCATTTTGGCGTTTAACGCCCAAAAAGGTATCATTACTGGCATTTTCTTGCCAGTGAGCCTCTTTTCCCTATTTTGTACTCTGAATCCTTCTGTAACCCTGTGAACTTATGCAATTGATTCTTTACCTTAAAGATTATTAAACTTGTATAAGTAAAAAATAAATAGAAAAAAAAATTTGCCAATGGCTGGGTTGCCTCCCAGCAAGCGCTTCTTTATTGTCTTTAGCTTGACCTTGCTGAGCTTTTAATCTAGCCTCAGCCTTGAGCACTCTTGCTCAACATTGCCTTCAAGATAATGCTTGATTCTCTGTCCATTAACAATGAACTTCTTATTAGAATCAATGTCTTGAAGCTCTACATAGCCATATGGTGACACACTTGTAATCACATATGGTCCCCTCCATTGGGATTTCAGTTTCCCGGGGAATAGCCTGAGCCTATAGTTAAACAGCAGAACCTTCTGTCCTGGTTCAAAGACTCTAGATGACAGCTTTCTGTCATGCCACCTTTTTGCCTTCTCTTTGTAAAGCTAGGCATTTTCGAAAGTAGTGAGTCTGAATTCCTCTAGCTCATTCAGCTGGAGCAATCTTTTTTCTCCAGCTAATTTGGCATCAAAGTTTAAGAATCTGGTTGCCTAGTAGGCCTTATGCTCCAGTTCCACGGGCAGATGGCAGGCCTTACCATACACAAGCTGGTATGGAGAGGTCCCTATAGGAGTCTTGAATGCTGTTCTGTAAGCCCACAGAGCATCATCCAAGCTTCTCGCCCAATCCTTTCTACGGGAACTTACAGTCCGTTCCAGGATTCTTTTTAGTTCTCTATTAGAGACTTCAGCTTGCCCGTTTGTCTGTGGATGATATGGAGTTGCCACCTTGTGGCTAATTCCATACCGGACCATAGCAGAGTAAAGCTGTCTGTTGCAGAAGTGAGTGCCCCCATCACTAATTAGTGCTCTAGGGACACCAAACCTGCTGAAGATATGTTTCTGGAGGAACTTCAGCACTATCTTAGTATCATTAGTGGGTGTGGCAATGGTCTCTACCTATTTGGATATATAGTCGACTACCACCAGAATGTAAGTGTTTGAGTATGATGGTGGGAAAGGCCCCATGAAGTCAATGCCCCATACATCAAATAATTCAATCTCCAAGATTCCTTGTTGAGGCATGGCGTAACCATGAGGCATATTACCAGCTCTCTGGCAACTGTCACAGTTACGTACAAACTCTCGAGAATCTCTATAGATGGTAGGCCATTAGAAACCACATTGGAGGACCTTGGTGGCTGTTCGCTCACCTCCGAAATGTCCTCCATATTGTGACCCATGGAAATGCCATAAGATCTTCTGTACTTCTCCTCCAGGCACACACCTACGGATTATTCCGTCTGCATATCTCTTAAAGAAATAGGGTTCATCCCACAAGTAGTATTTTGCATCAGTAACTAATTTTTTCTTTTGTTGCCTGCTGTACTCCTTGGGTATGAATCTTGCATCTTTATAGTTCGCAATGTCTGCAAACCATGGTGTTTCCTGAATGGCAAACAAATGCTCATCCGGAAAGGTTTCAGAGATCTCAATAGAGGGAAAGGACGCCCCTTCTACTGTTCTATCCAGGACAGATGATTAGCCACTTGGTTTTCTGTCCCTTTTCTGTCTCTTATTTCTATATCAAACTCTTGCAGAACCAACACCCATCTTATGAGCCTGGATTTTGAATCCTGCTTTGTAAGTAGATATTTAAGAGCAGCATGGTCAGTGTACACAATCACTTTTGATCCTACTAAGTATGATCTAAACTTGTCAATGGCATAAACCACTGCAAGCAATTCTTTTTCTGTGGTTGTGTAATTTTTCTGGGCATCATTTAAAATACGGCTAGCATAATAAATGACATGCAGAAGCTTGTCATGCCTCTGTCCCAATATTGCACCAATGGCATGGTCACTGGCATCACACATTAGTTCGAATGGTAATGTCCAGTCTGGTGCAGAAATAACTGGTGCTTTGACCAGCTTAGCTTTCAGAGTTTCAAATGCCTGCAGACACTCTGTGTCAAACACAAATGGCATGTCAGCAGCTAGCAGGTTGCTTAGAGGTTTTGCAATTTTTGAAAAATCCTTTATAAACCTCCTATAGAATCCTGCATGCCCCAGAAAGCTTCTGATTGCCTTAATATTGGCAGGTGGTGGTAATTTTTCAATTACCTCTACCTTAGCTTGATCCACCTCTATTCCTTTGTTCGAAATCTTGTGCCCAAGGACAATCCCTTCAGTCACCATAAAGTGACATTTTTCCCAGTTTAAAACCAGGTTAGTCTCTTGGCATCTTTTCAGAACCAATGTCAGGTGATCAAGACAGGAGCTGAATGAGTCTCCATACACTGAGAAGTCATCCATGAAGACCTCCAGAAATTTTTCCACCATATCAGAGAAAATAGAGAGCATGCATCTCTGAAAGGTTGCAGGTGTATTACACAGCCCAAATGGCATCCTTCTGTAGGCAAATACTCCAAATGGACATGTGAATGCTGTTTTTTCTTGATCTTGGGGATCTACTGCAATTTGGTTGTAGCCTGAATAGCCATCCAAAAAGCAGTAATAATCATGACCTGCTAGTCTTTCTAGCATATGGTCTATGAATGGTAAAGGAAAATGATCCTTTCTGGTGGCTGTATTGAGCCTTCTGTAGTTAATACACATGCGCCACCCTGTAACTGTTCTTGTAGGAACCAGTTCATTTTTTTCATTATGAACCACAGTCATGCCTCCCTTTTTGGGGACAACTTGGACAAGGCTCACCCAGGGGCTATCAGAAATAGGATAAATAATCCCAGCCTCCAGTAACTTGGTGACCTCTTTCTGCACCACCTCCTTCATGGCTGGATTTAGCCGCCTCTGTGGTTGAACCACTGGCTTAGCATCATCCTCCAGTAGGATCTTGTGCATGCATCTAACTGGGCTTATGCCTTAAGGTCACTTATGGACCACCCAAGAGCTGTCTTGTGTGTCCTCAGCACTTGAAGTAGTGCATCCTCTTTCTGTGGATTTAAAGCAGAGCTTATTGATTACTGGAAAAGTGTCACCTTCTCCCAGAAATGCATATTTCAGGGATGGTGGTAGTGGTTTGAGCTCAGGTTTAGGAGGTTTTTCCTCTTCCTGATGAATTTCCAGAGGCTCTTTTATTTCCTCTGAATCCTCCAGATCAGGCTGAGCATCTTTAAAGATGTCTTTTAGCTCTGATTCGAGACTCTCAGCCATGTTGATCTCATCTACCAAAGAGTCAATAAGATCAACTTTCATGCAGTCTTTTGGTGTGTCTGGATGCTGCATGGCTTTGACAGCATTTAACTTGAACTCATCCTCATTGACTCTCAGGGTTACTTTCCCCTTTTGGACATCAATGAGAGTTCATCCAGTTGCTAGGAAAGGTCTTCCTAGAATGAGAGTAGCACTATTGTGCTCCTCCATTTCCAGCACTACAAAGTCAGTGGGAAAGGCGAATGGCCCAACCCTGACAATCATGTCTTTAATCACGCATGATGGGTATTTAATGGAGCCATCAGAAAGTTGGAGACATATCCGGGTTGGTTTGACTTCTTCAGTTAAACCAAGCTTTCTGATAGTGGATGCAGGTATTAGGTTGATACTTGCCCCAATATCACATAAGGCTATCTTGGGGCAATTACCCTCTAAGCTTTTCTGGGAAGCTTTTCAGAATGACTGCACTGCATTCTTCAGTGAGGAGAACTCTTTCAGTTTCTCTCCAATCCTTCTTATGACTCAAGATCTTTTTCATGAACTTGGCATAAGAGGGTATTTGCTCAAGTGCCTCTGCAAACAGAATCTTTATTTTAAGAGTCCTGAGATAGTCTGCAAAGTGAGCAAATTGCTTATCCTACTCCTCTTGGCAGAGCTTTTGAGGATAAGGCATCTTGGCTTTGTATTCCTCAACCTTAGTTGCTGCAGGTTTATTTCCTACAGAGGTGGTTGGAGAAGCCTTTTCAGAGGGGTTATTATCAGCACTTATGTGTGTCTAATCCCTCACTGGCATTTGAATGCCAGGGTTGGAAGCTTGATTGGCGTTGGACGCCAACTTCTTACCTGTTTCTGGCGTTTGAACGCCAGAACTGAGCTTTCATTGGGCGTTTGACGCCAGCTCCTTGCCTGTTTCTGGCGTTTGAACGCCAGAGTTATTCCTCTCTGGGCTCTTACTGTCCTCAGAGGGATTTTGGATAATATTTTGCTCATCCTCTGTCAGTTGTTCTTTTCTTGGCTTTCTACTGCTCTGAAGTGAGGTATTTAATGTTTTTCCACTTCTTAATTGAACTGCTTGGCACTCCTCTATTATCTGTTTTGACAACTGCTATTTTGTCTGATTCAATTGAGATTCCATATCTTTGTTAGAAATTTTGGTCTCTTGTAGCATCTCCTTAAATTCTGCTAACTGCCTTATTATAGATGATAGCTGCTGATTGAGTTCGGCAACTTGTTCCTGAGGACTAAAGTCAGTTGATACTGCCTTAGCTTCTTCTTTCATGGAGGACTCATTACTTATGTACAGATGCTGATTTATAGCAACTATATCGATGAGCTCTTGAGCCTCTTCAATAATTTTTCTCATGTGTATAGATCCACCAGCTGAGCGGTCTAGAGATATCTTAGCTCTTTCTGTAAGCCCATAGTAGAAGATGTCTAATTGCACCCACTCTGAAAATATTTCAGAGGGGCATTTCCTTAGCATCCCTCTGTACCTCTCCCAAGCATTATAAAGGGATTAATTATCCTCTTGTTTAAAGCCTTGGTTGTCCAGCCTTAGCTGTGTCATCCTTTTTGGAGGGAAATACTGATTCAGGAATTTGTCTGATAACTATTTTCATGTTCTTATGCTTGCTGTGGGTTGGTTATTTAACCACCTTTTAGCTTGATCTTTTACAGCAAACGGAAATAGTAACAGCCTATATACATCCTGGTCTACCTTCTTGTCACGTACTGTGTCAGCAATTTGCAAGAATTGTGCCAGAAACTCAGTAGGTTCTTCCTGCGGAAGACCGGAATACTGGCAGTTTTGCTGCACCATGACAATGAGCTGAGGATTTAGCTCAAAACTTCCTGCTTTGATGGGGGGGTATACAGATACTACTCACATATGCAGCAGTAGTGGGGTTAGCATAAGACCCCAGAGTCCTTCTGGACTGTTCATTTCCACTTAGATCCATGATGGATAAAATGGAATTGATATGAATTGCAAAGAAAATATATTTTTGATTTTATTTTATTTAAGTAGGACAAACCAAATTATTAGGATAAATAGAAATAATAAGATAGAATAAAATAAAATTTTTAGAAATTAAAATAAATTTCGAAAACCAAGAGAAAAAAATAAATTTAAAACTAAAAATAATTGCTTAATTAAGAAGATTTGAAAAACTTTGAATATGATTTTTGAAAAAGATTTTGAATTTTGAAATTTTAAAACTAAGATAAGATAAAATAAAAAATTTTAAAATAAAATCTGAATTTTTAAAAGGAAAAATTCGAAAAATCAATTAAAATAAAGGGAAAAGATATTTTTTGAATTCAATGACAAAAGAGAAAAACAATAAACTAACACCAAACTTAGAATTTTTAGATCAAAATAAAGAAAACGAGTAAGAAAACTTTGAAGATCAAGATGAACACCAAGAACAATTTTTGGAAATTTTTAAGAAAATAAAAACTCAAAGAACACCAAACTTAAAATTTTTAGAAAACCAAAAATAAATTTTCGAAAATTAAATAAAAACTAACAAGAAAATACCAAACTTAAAATTTGACATAAGATTTAAACAGAAAACTCTAAAGATTAATAAAGAAAAATAATAAATTTTTAGAAAATTTTTGAAAAGAAAATAAAAGACTCTGACCCAAAAGACAAAATTTTCCTAATCTAAGCAACAAGATGAACTGTCAGTTGTTCAAGCTCGAACAATCCCCGGCAACGGCGCCAAAAAACTTGGTGCACGAATTGTAAATCACACTTTTCACAACTCGTACCACTAACCAGCAAGTGCATTGGGTCGTGCAAGTAATACCTTACGTGAGTAAGGGTCGATCCCACGGAGATTGTTGGCTTGAAGCAAGCTATGGTTATTTTGTAATTCTTAGTCAGGAAATTTATAATAAAATGATTAGGTTTATGAAGAGTAAATAGCATAAATTAAATAATACTTGTTATGCAGTAATGGAGAACAGATTGAGGATATGGAGATGCTCTGTCTTCCGAATCTCTGCTTTCCTACTGTCTTCTTCTTCACGCACATAAGGCTCCTTCCATGGCAAGCTGTATGTTGGTGGATCACCGTTGTCAATGGCTACCATCCGTCCTCTCAGTGAAAATGGTCCAAATGCGCTGTCACCGCATGGCTAATCATCTGTCGGTTCTCACTCATGTTGGAATAGGATCCGTTGATCCTTTTGCGTCTGTCACTACGCCCAGCACTCGTGAGTTTGAAGCTCGTCACAGTCATCCCATCCCAGATCCTACTAGGAATACCACAGACAAGGTTTAGACTTTCCGGATCTCAGGAATGACCGCCAATAGTCCTAGCTTATACCACGAAGACTCTGATCATGAACCGAGAGGCTAAGAGATATGCACTCAATCTAAGGTAGAACGGAAGTGGTTGTCAGGCACGCGTTCATAGGTTGAGAATGATGATGAGTGGCTCATCACATTCATCATGGCTAAATGCGAGTGAATATCTTAGAATAGAGACAAGCGTGATTGAATGGAAAACAGAAGTAATTGCATTAATTCATCGAAACACAGCAGAGCTCCTCACCCCCGACCATGGGGTTTAGAGACTCATGCCATCAGAAATACAATATGGAACGTGTTAAAATGTCATAAGGTCCATAATGAATCTCTAAAAGTTGTTTAAATACTAAACTAGTAACCTAGGTTTACAGAAAATGAGTAAACTACGATAGATAGTGCAGAAATCCACTTTCGGGGCCCACTTGGCGTGTGCTGGGGCTGAGACTTGAGCTTTACATGTGCCTAGGCTGTTTCTGGAGTTAAACGCCAGGTTGTAGCCTGTTTTGGGCGTTTAACTCCAACTTGTAACCTGTTTCCAGCGTTTAACGCTAGAATGCAACATGGAACTGGCGTTGAACGCCAATTTACATCGTTTATCTTCGAGCAAAGTATGGACTATTATATATTGCTGGAAAGCCCTGGATGTCTAATTTTCAACGTAATTGAGATCGTGCCATTTGGGTTTTTATAGCTCCAGAAAATCCATTCCGAGTGCAGGGAGGTCAAAATCCAACAACATCTGCAGTCCTTTTTCAGCCTCTGACTCAGATTTTTCTCAGGTCCCTCAATTTCAGCCAGAAAATACCTGAAATCACAGAAAAACACAAAAACTCATAGTAAAGTCTAGAAATATGAATTTTGAATAAAAACTAATAAAAAATATAGTAAAAACTAACTAAATCATACTAAAACTACTTAAAAACAATGCCAAAAAGCGTATAAATTATCCGCTCATCAAGGACCAGACTGGAGCCATCCGTTTGAAATTATGTGTAATGCCTCCAACCATGCAGTGGGAGCAGTGCTGGCTCAGCACGAAGGTAAGGATCCTTTCGTAATTGCTTATGCATCTAAAACGTTAGATGCTGCTCAATCTAATTATACTACTACTAAAAAAGAGCTTCTTGCTATCGTTTTTGCTCTGGATAAATTCCAAGCCTATTTACTTGGTACTAAAGTAGTAGTGTACTCAGACCATGCAGCTCTAAAATATTTACTAGCTAAAAAAGAGTCTAAACCAAGATTGATACGTTGGATACTGTTGCTGCAAGAATTTGATTTAGAAATTAAGGATAGGAGTGGTAACCAGAATTTAGTGGCAGACCACTTGAGTCGCCTTGAGCACATTAAGGATGACTCCACTCCTATAAATGATGCTTTCCCATTTGATAGCTTGCAAGCAGTATCCGAAGTAGTTCCTTGGTATGCACCTGTAGCTAATTATCTAGTTAGAATACCTTCCCTCCAAATTTTACTAAACATCAAAGGGACAAGCTGAAAAGCGAGTCTAAATATTATATATGGGATGACCCATATTTATCGAGGTGTGGTGCTGACCAGGTAATTAGAAGAAGTGTACCACAATCAGAATTCCGGTCCATTTTAGAGGCATGCCACTCTTCTGAGAGTGAAGGACATTTTGGCCCTCAAAGAACAGCTAGAAAAATCCTAGACTGTGGATTCTGGTGGCCTACTCTTTTTAAAGATGCTGCTGAATTTTGTAAATCTTGTTCCCCATGCCAAAGATTTGGTAATATATCCAAGAGGGATGAGATTCCTCAACAGATTATGCTTTTCTGTGAAATTTTTTATGTTTGGGGCATTGACTTCATGGGTCCATTTCCAAATTCTAATGGTCACCTTTATATACTGTTAGCTGTAGATTACGTTTTTAAATGGGTGGAAGCAATTCCTACCCGTACTGATGATGCTAACACTGTTGTTTCTTTTATTAGAAATCATATTATATGTCGCTTTGGATCACCACGAGCAATCGTGAGGGATCAAGGCACTCACTTTTGTAACAGGAGACTAACAGGACTACTGAAAAAGCATGAGATAGTTCATAAAGTAGCAACAGCTTATCATCCCCAAACCAATGGACAAGCAGAAGTATCTAACAGAGAGATTAAACGCATTCTGGAGAAGATAGTAAAGCCTCATAGGAAGGACTGGAGTGCCAAGCTACAAGATGCACTTTGGGCATATAGAACAGCATACAAGACACCCATTGGGATGAGCCCCTTCCGCTTGGTATACGGAAAGGCTTGCCACCTTCCAGTGGAGGTGGAACACAAGGCTTTCTGGGCTGTAAGGGAATGCAATATGAATTTTGAAGAATATGGTGCTGAAAGAAAGCTGCAACTAGCATAATTAGAGAATCTTCGCCTAGAAGCATATGACAACTCCAGGCGATACAAGGAGAAGATGAAGGCTGTCCATGACAAACATATAAAAAGGAGAGAATTCAGACCAGGGGAGTTAGTTCTTCTTTATAACTCCAGATTGAGGCTTATGCCAGGTAAATTAACATCAAGATGGGAAGGTCCCTATAGAGTAGAGAAGGTAGAGCCATACGGAGTTTTCCACTTGCGTCATCCTTCTAGCTCCAAATTTCTAAAGGTCAATGGACATCGCCTGAAGCTTTATCATGGAGAGAAGACGAAGGATCACAAAGAACTAGAGGTTTTCCTCTTGGAAGACCCACCAACAGAAGTAGAATGAGCCTGAAGACGTCCAACTTAAGAACGTAAAAGCAAACTGCTAGGTGGCAGACAATCCACCATGGTATGATCGTTCAGTTTCGGTCTTAGTTTTATTTTACTTTATTCTATTTTTGTTTTTGTTAATGACTCTTCTTATAACCTCTGCATATAACTGCATATAGCTTGCATTTGCATTTTGCATATATATATATATATATAGAGAGAGAGAGAGAGGCACGCGATGCGCCAGCGTCGCTGACGCGTCCGCGTCATAGTGCATTCGAAACAAGGAGAAGAGAAGCAGAGTCACGCGAAAGCGTGGCTGGAGGCATGCCTTAGGCACAAATATGCCCACGCGACCGCGTCGCTGACGCGCTCGCTTCGTTTGCGAAAAAGCCTCCCACGCGTCCGCATCACCTACGTGAACGCGTGACCCTGCAAAATCGACGTAAATGGGTGTATGGCAGCAAGTTATGGTGGAGTAGGGCTGGAATGGTGCTGGAAGCACAAGCCCTATCACGCGAACTCGTTCCCCACGCATTCGCGTCATTTTCAAAATATGACCATTCACGCGATCGCGTCCCCAACGCGAACGCGTCACCTCAAAATTTGGAAAAATGAGTATAAAACAGAGAGTTGTGCGTACGCGAGGCTGCACTCGCGCCAATAACACAAATCAGGCCACGCGATCACGTGACCCACGCGTTCGCGTCACCTGAACTTATCGCCCACCACGCGATCGCGTGACCCACGTGTCTGCGTCACATGCGACGCGCAGCTTATCCAAAACAGCCAATATATCTTATCTTCTCATTCCCAAATCTAAATCTTTTCTTTTCCTTTCTTATTTCTTTCTTCCCTCTTCTTCCCTCTTTATTCTTTCTCACTTTTTACCTTCTCATCCCTTATTTTTCACTTTCATTAACAAGGTTCTTTTCTTTCTTCTTTTCCTCTTTACTTTTCCTTTATTATTTTCATTTATATTTTCTTTTTTTTTACTTTCATTATCTATATTTTCTTTTTCTTTCTCTTTCTTTTTATTCCTTTAATTGGTGTTAAAATTTAATTAGGTGATTATTTACTTCTATATTTTGCTTGTGAGTTATTGTGGAATTGTTTGACAATTAATATTACTTCTTAAAGGGTTGTTTGCATGTTCAAATTAATACTTTCAATAACATATTTACCATGCATGCTATGTGTTTGTGAAAAAGCCCGTATGGCATTGTGCATTATTTTTATATTACTCTATTCTACTACTCTAAATGCTTGTTTTTCACAAAACCACTTTTATATTTTATTGATTAAATATAATTGTCAATACAAATAGGTTGTTAGTTTGAAACGGTTGGTAATCTAACTTGGACATTGAATGCTTGATCTATGCTACTCATGCCTTTGCCGGCATGCCAATAAACATCTTGCATTTAATAGCCATCACATGCACTTGCTATATTTCCATTGATGAACTTTTCACATGGATTCGCGACCATGTGTTAACGACATCCCTCTTTACCGTGCATTGATTATCACCTGTACCTTTCTCTTCCTTGCTCTAACCCTTAAATTTTTAAAGTTACTTACCTTTTCCCTTTTCAGGATGGCCACCAAGAAGGGTAAAAGAAAAAGCTACTCCCAAACCACCAGCAAGGAAAGGAACAAAAAGAACAATAGCCGCAGAGCCATCTTCAACAGCAGTAAAGCCCTCAACAAAACGAACCAAGAGGATCATCAAGGTCGATGAAAAAGAAAAAGCTTTCCCAGCAAAGGACACTGTGCAGTTCCCTAACCACTACTGTGAGCAGATGTTCCCTATCCTGGCAGAGAGGAATTATAACAATGAGTACCTTCTCATCCTCCCGGCCAACATTATTGAATTTGTTGAGCCGCAAATTGAACGAAGACAATGGGGATTCCTACAGAGATAGCCAAGGCAGGTTAATCTTTCATGGGTAGTTGAATTCTACTCCAATTTTCACATGCCAACCATGCAGTCTGTATATGTCCGTCAGAAGCAAGTTTCCATAATAGAAGAGGCCATTCAACGAGCTTTAGATCTTCCCCTACTCCAGAAGGATTGGACGCATTCCAAGAAGCCTCATTCAAACACCAAATATATCAATTTGACTGGGACGCCGTTCTTAGAGTTATAGCATAACCTGGCAGCAGATGGATTTATGGATACCATAGATCTCGACCTAAGAGCATATTGGCTTCAGCACTCACCTTGGAGGCTTGAGTATGGGCACAGATCATGTCCTATTACGTCTTTCTGAGCACTCATGAGTCCTCCTTCACTGCGGACATGGCTGTTCTACTCTGGTGTATCCTTACAGACCAGCACCTCAATTTACCAAGACATATTCGGCATGCTATAAGACACGTACAGATTGCGGGCAACCTACCTTTTCCCGCCTTAGTTTCAGATCTAGTCTCTGCAGCCAGAGTCTCCTATAGAGATGGGGACAACAAGGCCATGATTCCACGAGATGATCAATGCGTCCCCAACGGGAAGTATATCAGACCTCCAGCATCCACTATCAATCGGAGCACAGAACTAGTAGAAGACATTCCTTCTCCTTCCATATCACAAGCACCTTCAACAAACCAACTGCTCCATCAGATACTTGAGAGGCTAGACCGGCTTGACTGAAAAGGAAAGCAAAGAGAGCGCCGTAACAAGCGCAGATTTACATACCTCAAGGAGCTTCTTGTTGGTAACCACCCACCTAAAGAAGACCCAGACACCCCGGACTCCACTTCATTTACCAGCACAGGGAGCCATGATGGTCCCGATTGTGGAGATGCTGCTACCAGCCCCCCGTTATTCCTGACAGATGGCACCGAGGACGATGCCAAGCTTTAAGTGTGGGGAGGTCGGTCAGTACCTGACTTCCGGAGGTAAATTCTCTTCTTTAAACACCAATAAAATAGGATATTTAGTTAATTTTTTTTCTTTTGTTAGGATATGATAAATTGCATAGGTTTGTTGCATGCATGTTCTAATTGGTTGAAAATAATAAGTTTCTTTTTAAGACCCTATTTTTGAAAGATTTCACTAATTTAAATTAAAACTTTTGTGTTAAACTTGTTTGGAAGTTGTAATTGGAACATGATTTAAAGCTAGAACACACAACCTGTGAGACTTGAGCTTAATGAAATGGTTATAATATTTAACCATAAAATTTTATTCTTGTGTGTTTACTTCTCTATGATTGTAATCTATATTTTGTTCCATCCTATATGTCCAATATTTAATGTGTTATATGCATGTGTATGATTGAGGCCATTATTTGTTTTAAGCTTACTTACCCCAAATAGCCTACCCTTCCATTTACCTTTGTTAGCCACTTTGAGCCTTTTAAATCCCGTTTGTTCTATATTTTACCACATTACTAGCCTTAAGCGAAAAAACAAGTAATACCCCAAATTGAATCTTTGGTTAGCTTAAGATAGGGAGTGTATATCAATTAAGTATGGGAAAATTGTGGAACATGGGTTAATAAGGGAATGTGTCATGATAAAATATTGAGAATTTGGGTACCTACTCATGTGAAACTAAGAAAAATTATAAATCCATGTGCATTGGCAATGTTATTGTTATGCTGTAAAAAAAATAATAAAATATTCAAATAATTAAGTAATTAGATAAATAATTAAGGGGACAAAATTATCCCAATGCTAAATTATGTTAAAAAAAAAATCAATGCATATGTGATACAAGTTAAGAGAAAAAGTTGATGCATGAGTATGTAAAACAAAAGTGGGAGAATTCTGGGAAGTTAAGGATGATCTAAGAAGAAAATAGAGTATGTATGTTAGGTGAAAGCTTAGGATAATCAAGGATTCAATTTATAGCTCACTTAGCCATATATATACCCTCACCTTTACCTTGGCCCCATTACAACCTTTAAAAGACCTCATGATGTTTGCATTAGTACATTAAATACTTGTTGATTGGTTAGGTGAAGAACAAGGTTTAGAAATCATGATTAGAGAAAAGTAGAGTGATTACCCTATACACTAGAATGACTAGAGTGCACATACATCATCAATGAGGGTTCAATGCTTAATTCTATGTTCCTTGCTTTCATAAGCTGTCTTCCTATAAGTCTACTTGTTTTTATTGTATGATTTGAGTTAATGGAATTTGATTTACTTTTGTCTTGAAAGAATTTATTTATTTTTAACTAAGTAGACAAGATCATTTTATCATATAGTTGCATTCATATACATAGGTTGCATTCCATTGCATTGCATGAGTCTTACTTTTCCCTATTTATTTTATCTCCTTAAGCTAAGCATGAGGACATGCTAATGTTTAAGTGTGGGGAGGTTGATAAACCACTATTTTATGGTTTATCTTGTATTTAATTGAGTGGTTTCATCAAGCCTTTACCTACTTATTCATATGAATTGCATGATTTTATAATCCCTTCCTAGTATTGTTTTAGGATTAAAAACTTGCTTCCTAATGATCTTTAATTAGTATATTTTAATTCTCCTTTACACCATTCGATGCCGTGATCCGTGTGTTAAGTGTTTCAGACTTTATAGGGTAGGAATGGCTTAGAGAATGAAGAGGAAGCTTGCAAAAATGGAAGGAACATAAAAAACTAAGGAGATGACCAGCGAACACTAACGCGAGTGCATGGCTGACACGAACGCGTGGAATGGAGAAAATCCCAGCGACACGTGCACGTGGCTGACGTGTACGCGTGGATTGGAGTCCGCATGAATGACGCGAACGCGTGAACGATGCACTCGCGTGACAAGAAAAATCGCTGAATGACGCGAACGCGTGGACGACGCGAACGCGTGGACGACGCGAACGCGTGGACAACGCGTACGCGTGACCTGCGCGATCTGCAAAAATAATAGAAAATGCTGGGGCGATTTTGGGCCGCGTTTTGACCCAGTTTTTGGCCCAGAAATACAGAATAAAGCCAGGAAACATGCAGAGACTCAAGAGACTTTTTTTTATGCAACTTGACACAACTTCACATATTCTCATTAGGATAGTTTTAGATTTTTAGATCTGAATTTAGAGAGGAGTACTTCCCCTCTAGGTTCTCTTTACATTCATAGTTAATTAGTTTTAGGCTTTTGGATATTGAAGAAGTCATTACCTCCGGTGAAGACATTATTCTAGTTTGTTTACTCTGTCCCTTATTCTTCCATATCCTTATTTATTTTATTTAGATTTACAATTGGATTATTCTTATGGATTATTGATGCAAAGGATTACTTTTACTTTTAATTAATTCTCTATTTTATTGTAATTAATTTATTATGTCTTCTTATATTTTTCTGAGTATTATATCCATGTCAATAGAGTAGACTCCATACTTGACATGGGGGTTGATTAAAAGGAGACACTTCAGTTGGAAGGCTTAAGTTCTGTTTAAACTGGAAGTTGTTGGCTAGTTCTGTATTTACTAACGCTAGACCTTCCCAAGGAAGAGGACTAGGATTTGCAAATAAGGGTTAGCTTAATCACTTTACTTTCTTTTATTTAGTAAGGGTTAACTAAGTGAAAACAACAACCTTTTTAATACTGCACTTAAGAGATCCCAACAAGGATAGAACTTCCAATTAATCATTTTCCCAGTCAAGGCTTTTTATTTAGAATATCAATAATTATTCTTAGTTTATTTTTATTGCTTTAATTTATAATTATTTGATTGCTCATTATTCAACTCTCAAAACCCTCGGAAAATTCCTAATTAATAAAATAGCATACTTTCTCGCAACTCCTTAGGAGACGACTTGGGATTCATACTCCTAGTATTTTTCTATTCTAAATTTTTGTGATACTCTTTTTAAAATTGGTGAGGCAGATTTTAGCTGGTTAAGAGCTATACTTGCAATGCTGTTCTCTTATTAAAAAAATCTCTTAATTGGTCTAACTTCTTTCACGTACCACTGCCAATGCAACTTGGTTATTCATTAATATTTTAGATTATTCTATCTTTAAGTGCTAAGTGTACTTTGTGATATCAGTTAATGAAGGAGATTCACGTATCTTTTGGATGGTCATCTTATTTTTTTGGGCATCTTTTTATTAAGATAGTGAGAGATTGACCAATGATGTTGAAAAATAACATCCAATTTGATAGGTATCATGTAATGAATATTATGTTTATCTTTGTGATTTTTGGCTTTCTTTTTTCCAATTTACTATGTTTGATTGAGTAAATTTAGAAAACAAACCTAAAGTATTCATTTTGTAATGGAAAAATCTAAAAAAAAATTCTATTTTACCTTACTGACGGATTTACAGACGAATTTTTCTATCTATATTCAGAGTTTGGAATGGTTTTCCAAGGCTTCATTTACCGCGAAAAAATCTGTCGGAAAATCTGACGCTAGTTACTGACGAAAAATCCGTCGAAAAATCTGTCTCTAATTACTGACAAAAAATCTGTTGGAAAATCTGTCTCTAATTACTGACGGAAAATTCGTCTCTAATTACCGATGGAAAATCCATCGGAAAGTTTGACGTTCTAGGAAAATGGAGGGGAGAATTTACCGAGGAAAGATCTGTCGATAATTGGTAAAAATCTGTCGGTAAATTACAAATGGAAAAAATCTGTCAGTAAATAATTTTTGACGAGGCTTTTATAAAGGGATGAAATCCGTCGGTAATTTCGTCGGTAACTAAAAATTCGTCTGTAATAAAGACAAAATCTGTCTGTAATTCTATCTGTATTAAGCAATTTTCTAATTGTAGTTCTTCATCATCTTCACTTGCACCATCACAAACACCGGCACCTATAGTGCCGCTATATCAGGACCAACGGGACCTATTGGCATTAGGATTTTTTGTATAGTTTAACATTATTATATGTTATTTGTTTGATGATATTACTTTATTTTGTTTTGACATTTGTTATTTTGCAATGTAATTTTTTATTTTAATAAGACATATTTAGTTTTCATTAATTTTAATTTGAATGTTAATTATAATAATTATCACTACTACATAATTGACTTTTACTAACATTTAAAAAATGTTACCAAATTATATTAAAATATTAGCTATGTATATCAGTAATATTTTAACAAATGTTAAATATACCCTATGTTACTAAAGAGTTTTACTAACATTTTTCTAAAGATTTAATAACATTTAATAAAAATATTACAATAGATCTTCTATAGTAATATTATGAGAAATGTTACAATAGACCTTTCTTAGTAACACTTAAAGAAATGTTACAATAGATATATTTTGTAACACTTAGAAAATATTACCATAGATATTTTTTGTAATACTTAAAAAATGTTACAATAGATATTTTATGTAACACTTAGAAAAATGTTACCATAGATATTTTTTGTAACACTTCAAAAAATGTTACAAAAGATCTTTAGTAATATTTTTTTAGTTATATTATACTATTTTTTATTTTTTATTTTATATTATACAAAATATAAATATACTAAAATTAATTACTATAACATGAAATATTTTATTAAATTCACAAATTCACAAAATAAAATTTTTATAGCCTCTTTCATTAATCAATAATCATTGTACAAATACTTATAGAACTTAAACTCTATAAACATTCCATATAAAAAAGAAAAATGTATTTATCTGCTTGACTAGCTCATCGCTGCGACAACTTATTACCATTCCCTTAAACCGGTCAACCAAGTTCATCTGATGCACATCAAACAAAAACGCAATAAGAACTCATATAGTGGGCAGAAATAAAATCTGTAGAAAAATAATCATTGAATCACCTCTACAGGTGGTCTGGAATCCCAAGTAAAGTTTTCACCTTCAATTTCTACAACATTGTTGTCACCAACTGAACTTTGCTTAACACCACTTACAATTTCATTACTGCCTAACTCTTCAGCAAGCAAAAAGGTATTGAGTCGATCGAAAGATACCACAACTTGGATAAGAATAGAGAGAGCCTTAGGGATCATCCTAACTGGTTCTGACATGATCCTCAATGTTGCAAGAACTGTGAAAATTATCCCTACTCCAATGAAGCATTATGGAACAGAACACATCTTAGGAAGATAACAGCATAAACAATTGTCCTATATACAAATTCAAATAACCTATTTACAATTTTAAAACTGGAATTTACCATCAAAGATTCCAGACGCTGAACCATTTATCATTTTTTCCTCGCCAACTATTATAAACCTGCTCCACAGCATCATCAGTGTGAAGTCATGCTTAGGAAAATACCATGTTCGATATCTATCTTCTGAATCCTTATGAATATCCTTTGGAGTTTGTTCCTGAAAAAATCACAAACAAAACTGTAAACTACCTCCTTACTAAAATGGTAAAAGTAAAACCATATTTAATGTCTAAGATATCGCATAGTTTAGGAGGATATATATATTACTTTCCTAACTTAAATTACTCAAATTTTTTAATATCTTCCTAAGTTACACTATTAAATCACTATTAAAAACGAGTTTAATATTGTAAATTTACAAGTTTATGCATGTCATTGGGTAACCTATTCAAGTAACCTATAGAATTGAGAGGATCAAGTATTCAAGTGGAGATTGAACACTGAATTTCACCGTAACTCATTGCAGCAATTTCAACTTCAGTGAAGACCAGAGAGTAGAATAACTAGCGGCTTATGTATATACTCATGTGGAGAATGATGCAAGAAATGGAAATGGAACCTTTCTTATTACTCAAACAGTCACACATGTCGAGCTTCCAAATATATATGCTAGCAAATAAATTCCTATGTTTGTTTCTTTGATCAATGACAGTAAAGAAGGAGATAAAAAACTACAAGAAAGGTAACATAAGATAAACTGGTAGTGAATTGACAATTATAAAAATACAATATGATGGCAAAGTTCATAACAGTCTAAAGTTGTGGATCACTCACCGAGCTTTCAAATGAGCTTCCCTCTCCTCTATACAAGTGTAACAAGTGTAATAAGCATCAGGAACCTTTATATTTAGCAATTGACTTGAGACAGCTGGGTAAGGCATGGCTGAAAGGAGAATTTCAAAGTTGCTCATGGTACTGCTACTTGCTTGACTCCTGCAACTGTAGCAAACAATGAAAAGAATAAAAACACATGCTAAAGCTTGAACTGTTAATTATCATAGCTAGAATGAACAAGACATCCTTAAATTAAGCTGTTAGTTACTAATCATACTGTCAACTAGCAAGTGAAAAATCTCTAGTCTTAATCTAAAATCTAAATGTCATAATTTCAAAATGACATTCATTCGGCAAAAAGAATTATTGAGAATTTTTAAAAATAAAAATTTGTTGGATTTAAAAATAATTAGGTTTTTATTCGTTATAAAATGTAACAATTTAACAAAGGCTAAGTGGAAAAACCACATTGGGAGCAAGTGTTACTTCACGGTGTAGTAGAAAATACCTGCCCCATTGGAGAAGGTACCCAAAGCAAACTTTTCGAGGTTGCCTTTCCCTTTCAAAAACAAGTAGCAGCAAACCCTCAATTTCAAACTTCAAATTTGCAATAATTTTATGCAAGTGAAGCATTTCAATGCTAATTAGTTTCTGCTATATTTCATACTATGCACTGTTCATGAAAACAATAAGTTAGTACAAGATGGTCTTAATAAAGTACATATAATAAGAGCTTGAATGAGCAAGAGGAATACCTTGAACATGCGCATTATTGGCGCAAACAGAACCATGAAGAGCAGAAGATGATAAGTTAATAACTTAAAAAACTATGTTTCTTTTATTACGCAGCAGGAACAACAGAAGAAAGAACTAATAAAGTTTAAGTGCACACCTCAAGAGACAGGATCAAGCAATGTCTTGGCACCAGCTAATCCTCTGCTCCAAAGCAACCAACAGTTAGGAGGACAAATTTCAATTTCACAACCACTGTATGTATACAAATAAAGGAATATATATATATATATATATATATATATATATATATATATATATATATAAGAGGACGAATTTTAATTTCGCAACACGATATCTGATTTCAGAAATCAGAAACTGCAAAGCATAATAAAGAGAGGTTCAAGAAGGACCACAACATTATACACTATAACGGTCCAAAAATAAAAAACTAAAATAAAATAGGTTTAATTATTCTGCTGGTCCTTATAGTTTCGTAAAATTTTTAATTAGGTCCCTATACTTTTTTTTCTTTTAATTGAGTCCTTGAACCAATTTTTTTTAATTGGGTCCCTACACTTTTTTTTCCTTTTATTTAGGTCCCTGTACCAATTCTTTTTTTTTAGTTGGGTCCCTATAAAATTAAGCCAATTACTACTAAAAGGGACTTAATTGAAAAAAAAAATTGGTGCAAAGATCCAATTAAAAAGAAAAAAGTATAGGGACGTAATTGAAAATTTCACAAAACTATAGGAACCAACAGAGTAATTAAACCAATTAAATAAGAATGAATTAACATAATGACAAGTCCAAAAGCTCATACTCCAAATTTTATATCTTCTTTAGTAAAGTTAAAAGATGCAACAAAGCTAACCAATCATTTTCTTTCAAAAATTAGGACAAATGCAATAAGGACAAAAAAACTACAAATTGGGGAGATTGTAGAACTCAACTATAAACAAAATCATTGAAGAGAACTTTAATGGATAGGACTTCAAATTGAAAACAAAGGACTTACCACTCACACGTCTGGATAACTTTTCCAACTTTGCTCGTTACTACTAGCTTAGCCTTTTTGCCAGCAAATTCTCTTTTCTCAACAGCTTCAGCATCCTACTACCACCTCAAAATTAAATTGTTAGAGAAAAAAAGATACATTGCTGGAAAAGTGGAATCTTTCACCTCAAAATTTAGAAATTCCATTAGGCAAAGAACCTGATAAGACATCGCTGGAAAAATCTAATTGCCTAAGCCTACTCAATGACCAAACAATAGCGAAATCAATATAACCGGTGAAACGGTTATTCGAAAGATCAATGCTATTCAATGAAGAACATCTAGAGATTCTGCTAGGAATTTGTCCTTCAAACATGTTATTGGACAAAGAAAAGTAATGAAGGAAATTGTAACTGTCAAAGAAACTTTGAGGGATATGTCCTGAGAATGAGTTGTGAGAAAGATCAAGAGACCTAATTGAACTCATGTTGAGAAATGAAGTTGGTATTTGACCAGAGAAGCCATTGTGACTTAGATTAAGATTCTGAATGGTGCTGGAAAGTGTAAGTGAAGGAGTAATGCTACCATTGAAATTGTTATGAGAAAGAGACAATACCATTAGATGCTGCAACTTCTCAAGGCCTTTTCCAATTCTTCCAAATAATCCCAACCCAGCAAGATTGATCTTAGTGACTCTTCCTATTGCTGGATTGCATTGAAACTAGTTCCATGAACAAGCACTTGAATCATCTTTCCATGAAGCAAGAGATGAAGAAGGGTCATGGAGGTCTGATTTAAACACAATCAGGCTAAGAACATTGTAACAGACCAGACCATCCGCTAGCACGATATTGTCCGCTTTGGCACACAAGGCCTCACAGTTTTGCCTTTGACGATAGGGATGATAGCCGAAGCCCCCACACTCACTCGTCAAAACGCGTCATGCTAGGGAGAGGAATCTAGCACGATAATAAGGCATGTTTCGTTCCCTTCTCTAACCGATGTGGGACCTTACAATCCACCCCCCTAAGGGAGCCTAGCGCCCTCGCTGGCACATCGATCCGGGTTCCGGCTCTGATACTATCTGTAACAGCCCAGACCACCCGCTAGCACGATATTGTCCGCTTTGGCACACAAGGCCTCACGGTTTTGCCTTTGACGATAGGTATGATAGCCGAAACCCCCCACACTCACTCGTCAAAACGCATCATGCTAGGGAGAGGTATCTAGCACGATTATAAGGCATGCTTCATTTCCCTCTCCAACCGATGTGGGACCTTACAATCCACCCCCCTAAGGGAGCCCAGCACCCTTGCTGGCACATCGATCCAGGTTCTGGCTCTGATACCATCTGTAACAGACCAGACCACCCGCTAGCACAATATTGTTCGCTTTGGCATACAAGGCCTCACGGTTTTGCCTTTGACGATAGGGATGATAGCCGAAGCCCCCCACACTCACTCGTCAAAACGCGTCATGCTAGGGAGAGGTATCTAGCACGATTATAAGGCATGCTTCGTTCCCCTCTCCAACCGATGTGGGACCTTATAAACATCATCATTTAGATGAACATTATTCATGTCATTACTGTCTCCATAGCAAAAACTCAAAAATGGTTAGTTAACTAGTTAAGTTTACATACACAAACAGAAACAAAACAGAACAGGCGTGACAATATCATATCACAATAGTCGTAACATGTCACATAATATCCAAGTCTTGCTTCTCTCATTCTAGTTACTAACTGCTAACACTTTGCTTTCTAGTGCAAAATATTGCTAGGATAACTAAATGAATTTCGAAAATAAAGCGAGGAAAGAAAAAGGAGCGCCTTAGCAGCTGGAGATGCAATTCTGAAATCACCAGTGTCCTCTTCGGGATTTTCGGGAGTGAATTAAGCAGATCTTAACATTAGAAATTCAATCAATTCATGACCAACAAATCTTAACAAATATATACAAAAACGCTTAAGAAGATTGCAAAGAATAATAATGAAGCAGTGAAAATTAGAGAAGAAAGAACATGAAATGAGGTTCTTCTCCTCCTCCATTAGACTCACCTCAAAACAGAGAATAACACACATAACCCTAGAATTTGCTGAAATGAGAGAGAGATTCAAAGAGCGGAAGAGCACGATCGAAAATGCCAGTGAGATTGAGAACGAGAGTGCGAAGCAGAGATTGAGAGCGAGAGTGTGAAGGAGAACGAGATTTGGGGTGAGATTGAGAGCGAAAGTGTGAAGGAGAACGAGATTTGGAACAGGTTCCCTGATCTTTCTTTCGTCCCAGCAGTTAGGGTAGGTCTTCGATTTTGATTTCCAGGATTGGAATAGGTAACATTTTTGAAGTGTTTTTAAAAAATTATATATATTTACTAACATTTCATTATAAATATTACTTTATATATAATTTTATAATAATCACTAACACTTTAACAAATATTAAGCAATAAATATTACCAAATGCTCAAAATGTAGTAGTGTATGATAATTATGCTAGTAAAGCAGGTTATAATTATAATAATTATGCTAGTAAAAAATATTAATTAAAAATTGATTTTTTATTAAATAATATTACTATCAAATTTTGCGTAGAATGCATCTGACGGTCACATATAGATTTATTTTTAAAAATATTTTATTAAACTATATTAACATCGGTATTTCTGTAGAAAAATTTGGATGTTAATTAAGACACTAAAAAATTAAAATAGCCCCAATATTATCGTTAGATTTTTTTCGATAATAAACCCAAAATAAATTGGCTATTCTAAAAATAGTTGTAGTTGGATATTAGCAATATTTATATTATTAGATTTATTCTGACAGTAATATTATTATCTTTGGATTTTTTTGTGAATCTGTCTGTAAATCTAACGATTTTAAACGAATTTTTTTCCTAGTGATAGCCATTAGGATTTAGTTAAAAGGGTTTAAGTATTTGAAGAAATTAGAGAATATAATTACATAAATTTAAGAGTTATTAATAAGTTTATGCTTTTATAATGAGTTGTATAAGATAAAAAAATCTTTGAGCCTATTCAATAAGTAGTATGTGGCGAAATCAATTACTGAGTTACTGAGAAGTGTATTAGATTATGTTCTCTATATTATTGTTGGGAGAATTTTTTTTTTTTTTTGTAAAAATGATTTTTCAGGTTATAATAAATTTTTTAAAAAAAATATATACAATTTAGTTAGTAATATTAATTTGTTGAAATTGGGATGATAGAACTCAGAGCTTTAGGGATTGTGGTTAATGGAATTAGGATTATTAGTGTTTACGGTATAGACAATAAGATTTAAATAAAAAAGTTCAAGTATTTTAAATTTGGCATTATAATAAACTAAATTTAAAATTTATTCAATTGATAATTTTATAATAGAATTGGGTAATATAACACTATATGAAATTCGCTGATTTGAATTTATTATCGGATTTAAAGTGGGACGTTACCGTTAAATTTATTGTCAGATTTTTTGTCAATTTAATCAGTTTAATATGATTTTTTGTCATCCAAAAGAATTGTCAGATTTTTTGTCAGTTTAATATAATTTTTTGTCACCCAAAAAATATACAGTCAGATTCGTTAATTCGTCGATAAATTTGAGCGTAAATTTGATTAAACTTAGTTCCAATGTTACTTCGAATTTACTGGTAGACATATCTGACGATAACACAAAAAATAAACACATCATTTTAGTAATCGCATAATCGTTACAATTGAATTTTTCTACTAGTAAATCCGATGATAAATTTAGGGTAAAATTCAAATGCAAATCCCTCTCTCTCATTTTTGCAAACTCTCTCTCTCTGTCCTTTTCTCTCTCTCTCCATTGAAAATGGTTGTTGCACCACCCAAAGCTATCATCGCTATCGCTGAGACTCGTTGTTGCCGCAAATCAGCACGTAGCTGTTGCTACTATTGGAGTTCTATGGAAAATCTCTGCCGCCGCTGTTGCTAGAGTCTTTGTGAAATAATGTTGTTGTCCTTTATCGTTGAAGGTCGTCATTGTCGCTAAGGTCCACCATGCCAGAGATAGTTCTTGTTCATTTTTCTTTTTAATTGTTAAAAAAATTACAAAGACTAAACGCTAGTTTCACCATCGTAAGTTTCACTGCTGTTTCCTGTCACCACTGTATTTCCACCATCCTATAACCATCATCAGAGGCAATGTACCTGTAATTTTCTTATTAGATTATGTTCTCTACATTATAATGTTAGAGTATTTATAGTCCTTTTAGGATCCGTTTAGAATAGATTTTGAAAAAAATATTTATTTTTTCATTTTTTTTAAAATATTTTTTTAATGAACAAAAATTATTTTACATTTAAATAAATTTTAAAAAATTTTCAAGTATTAAAAACGTTTTTTACTTCTAATTTTTTTAAAAGTAAAGTATAGTTAGTTTTTAAAAAAAAGTAAATAACTTTTTTTTAATAAAAATATTTTTTTTAAAAAACTTATTTAAATAAATTTTAAAATAAATAAAAATATTTTATTTTAAAAAAATTTTACTTAAAAAAACAAATCCAAACTAATACTTAATTTGTTGACCCACGTAAAGTGAATAATTTGCATCAAACTTCTTTTTTTTGCATCAAGAATTTTATTTTCGACTAACACTTTATAGGTTAGGGTATAAGGTTTACCAACTTAAAATATAAATAAAAATGATTGTTTTTTTTTCTTAATATATACATATACACTAATGTTTTTCATGTCTAAATTATTTAATTTTGTTATTAAAAAATTAATTCATCTTATTTTAATTTTTATGTTTGACTTTTTATGTATCGAATAATTTAAGGGAGCACAACAATCATAATTATTTAACTTTGGTATATAATTATTTTTGTGCTTATTATGTTACGTTATAATTTAATAATTTATACTAAAAGTACTTGATAATATTATTATTGTAAGACTCCGAATTTTTTAAAATTAAATAATTAACTATTTATGAGTTAATATATTACATTGAGATATAATTTAAAAAAAATTTATTTTTAATAAAAATAATTAAATAAAATTTTATGATTATTAAAATTTAATTTAATTATTATTTATTTTATTAAATTTAATTTATTTATCAAAAAAAATAATTTAATAAAAAAATTATATTATTATTATTATTATTATTATTATTATTATTATTATTATTATTATAATAGTGGCCGAAGCCTAAAGAAACAGAAACAAGCAAAAGCCAAACGTGGCTTGTTTATATATAATCATATACATACATAATTGACACATGTTTTCTTTTATTCCATTAATCATCCTCATACACGCATGGTTGTTCATGCTTTGAAGAAAAAAGAAATCAAAGAGCCGAGGGAGAGAAAGAAAATCGTGAACCCGATGAACTTTCAACTCCGATTTCTTAAGATTCGTAACTCCAATAAAAAAATTTAATCTGATAAAAATGTTTGTATCCTCCTCTTCTACACGTTGGCACCACTTTTAATCGGTGAAAGTTGACGGTGACGTAGCTCCCTTATTCCTTGTGTTCGGCCAACTGGAGTTCTAGGAGGCACAAACGATTTCTGACATTTTTTTCTTCGGCAGCTCGGTCAAAAAGCTTGTCCGTAGCCTCGAGTATTTTGATTTCGTACGGAGGTAGAAAATTTTATTTTAAAATTAAACGTTTTAATCTATGAATACCATTAAAATTTAGTGAATAAGTACAAATAATTTATAAATGTCTCGTGACTGGTTATGTTATTGTGAGTGGTTAATTGATGAAATTGAATTGCGACTGGCTGAATTGAGGCTGTGACTGATGTTGGTTTTCTGATTTTGATGGAATTGTTTAAAATTTTGATTTATGAGATTATGATGAATTGGTTGGTTGTGGCTGAAAATTCTTATTGTTGAGTTAGAAAGTCGGTTTGATTGAATACTATGTAAAATGATTTTCTTTTCTTGATTTGGGGTTAATTTGATATTAAAAATAAGTCCGCATTTGAAACGATTTGAGATAGTAGGAATAAGTTTCATTTGAATCCTTTTGTATAATATTTATTATTATTATTATTTGAAGATCTTTGAAATGTGGTTTTAATTAATGGAAACAAAATTTTCTGGCTTTTCTTAAAAATTGAAACGCGAAATCGAACTAAAGGCTCAATATTAAATAGTTATGTTGGGAATAAGTAGTATGACCACAATCCAATCAATCACGTGTCAAACAATTTGTTATTATTATTATATTAAAATGTTAATATAATAAGGTCCTTGATTAAATTTTAAGATTTATCATTGTGATAGAGATCATAATATTGGGAGATAAATCTTTTATAATTTAATCTAAATTGTTCTTGGTCATAGGATTATTAAAGAAGGACATTAATAATCTGAAAAGATCAATATATGTATAATGGTCATCATTGGATGACGATTAATAGATCTCATTTATTAAATTATATATAGATGGTGCATATAGAGATATGACCATTGAATTGACTCACTTTGAGAATTCCTAATGGTTTTAATTACCGTATATTTGTCAATAGGATATTCTCAAGATGAACATGGTAATAGAGCTTTCTTTGACCTGCGACTATCATAGTAATTAACAATGTATTTATTATACTTTGATTCTGGACACCTAATACCCTATGGTGCTAGTTGAATAGATATTGGGTATGATTTAAATACTTGTAGAATTAATGATTAATCAATAAGGAATCCATCAACTCTTGGTAAAGAGTTTGAGCTCTATGATTATAATGACTAAGATGAATAAAACCTTGGCCAAAGGGATTGAATGAATGAAGAAATGAGTTTCTTAGGTCATTCACAGTTCATTATAATAATGGTAACTAGTTAGAGTTTGACCATTAAACCATACTCTAAGGGTTAACCAAGAGCTGGAAAGATGGAAGGAATTATACTTTGTTCTTCTAAGGTTCTTAGTAAAAATATATTACTTCATACTATCGGGTCGTTGAGGAGTGTTGCTAGACGCCAACCTTGATTAGTAAATTTAGTATGACTAATTTACTACCCGCTTAGTATTGAACATATGGGGTCACACACTAACGAGTGTTCTAATCTTTGCTATAGAATTATTTAATTATTATTTTGATTTGATCAAATAAATAATTATATTAATTCAGATGGAATATTATTATATTTTTTGCTAGCACCAAAAATATAATAATAGTATGATAATTGAGAATATTAAATGAGATTTGAGAATAATTAGTTATTCTATTTCTAAATTTGAATTCTAAATTTAGATGAGATCCTAACTGATTCTATTTCAAATTGAGTTATGATATGATTCATAAATTTAAAAGATTTAGATTTAGAATTTTAAGATATGATTTAAATTTGAATTGAGATTCAAATTTAAAATCAGCAACAAATCTCATACTATATATATGTATGCCAAGAGTGAAGGAATGACAGATGAGAATAACAAGAGTTTTATTCCTTTGCCTCTACACACATAAATGTATGTGAGCCTAATTTTTGAAGAAGAATTTTATGGTGTGCAAAAAGTTGCAAAGAGGTTCTCAATTTAGATCAGATATCCATTAGTCAAGGAGTTGACAGCAAAGGTTGGTCTCGGTGTGGATACGCATAGCGCCTTCATACCATCGAAAGAGAAAGTGATTTTTACTAGCGTAAACAGGTATTTAGATCTGATCTATATATTGTATATTATTGGAATAAATTTAAGTACAAAATAGATCTTTAAGGATTACTTTATTTTTTTCCGCTGCGTGTTATGAACACATGGTAAGCCTTCAAGTTAGTAAGGAAAACAAGTTAGTAACACCTTACTTTTGGTACGATCATGACGTGCTAAAAGTTAGGGTGTTACATTATGATATCAGAGCAGTTTGTTCCTGTTAGTGCATTGGGAATGGAATGACTATGCTTCACTACATACTATAAGTGTTTATCATGCAATAGGGCTTATCTTAATGACAAGAGTTTGAGTTTTAGATGCATGACTGTCTATTAATTAACGTTGTTAGCTTACCGTTGCATATCTACTGATATTAAGTCTGGCCAACTTAATGTTGATGGTTTATGTGTCCGAAAAGATAATAGGTTATTATAGACGAATTGGAATTGATAGGTAATGGATAATGCGAGTCACGTAGCTCGAGGATGCTAGGATTTTCTTTTCGTGCTTGGTCTCAACTTATGATTCTCGTTTACGTCGCTTAGCTTGGCATATCTTTTCTTCTTTGTTACTTTCATTGAAGTTCCTTGACTCAGATTCCTTCCTTGAACCCTAATTTGACCATTCTTTGATTGTATTTTATTATTCGTCCATAATCTTGTTTGATTGTATTCTTGAGAGTTTGTTTGAGTCTTTAAAAAATATCCATCTTTATCATTGATTATACTTTTCTTCATGAATCCTGTGCTCGTTGATCTGATCTTGAACTTGTTTTGGCGTAATGCATGATCCTTAAATTTCGAGCGGTTTAAACCTTGAAAGTTTCGATTCAAATTAGGCTACCTGTAATTTGATTATTTTACTTCATGTCTAATGTATATCTTGATCTGGCCATATTCTTTATTATCTCTTAAATTCTCGACATCATAGTCCCTAACCTTGAATTTGAGACGAAGTAATATGCGAGTTAGAGTACAGTAAAGTTTTTTATTTGTCAAGAGAATAAGAACGAGTGAGCGCCACCCATATTATCATAACGTGAACCCATCAAACCTGTTTTGAGATTTTTGTACCTTATTATGCCCTCTTTCCTTGTTTTATAAGTAATTAAGACCATGAGGCTTTTTATATCTAAAGCGATTTTCGAGGATGAAAATTTTTATAAGTGGGGTAGGATGTAAGACTCCGGATTTTTTAAAAATTAAATAATTAGCTATTTATGAGCTAATATATTACATTGAGATGTAATTTTTTTTAAAAAATTATTTTTAACAAAAATAATTAAATAAAATTTTATGATTGGATTTATTTCTTCAAATCCGAGTATATTCTGAGGCTCCGAACACCACCACAACAGGAACTTCTCCCCTAAATTCTCATATAAGTAGAATGGAAACTCGTCCTCTACACTTGCAACCTTCAGAAACATTTCCTTAAAATACTTGAACGAAGACTTATACAACTTAAACACAGCAAAACCTGGAGAACTATTCAGGTTAACCCAACCACCCTTCCAAACATATTTGGCCTGAAACATACAAAAGAACAGTTCCAACGACGGTTTCTCTTCTAGATACTCTATCAACACCTCAAAACTTCGCAAAAAAGCTCATCTATTGGGATAAAGCTGAGAGGGGGCGCAGTTCAACTACCTTAACACCTGACACTGAAACTCTGAGAATGGAAGCCTCACTCTCAGTTCTTCTATAATACAGCTATAGATAAAGAAATATTCAAACCCATCTACTTTATGATACACACGGTCATCAATAGAACACGGCAACAGTTTTATATGAATCCCTGAACACCCCTTCACTATCTTCTTCAAGTCTATTTCTTTCACAGCATCCACATCTCTGAACAGTGTTTTATGCATTTTCACATCCTCGCTCACCCAATTGTCTGACCAGTCCACCTTATCCCTCTTCTCTTTCTCTCTCTCAAAACCCATATTAAGCAAACAAAATTTGAAAGCTGCAGAAGAAAAATACAGAGGAAATGGAGGAAACTAGAATGTACCTCGTTTGCTCATTCTTTCCCAGAAACTTGCACAGCCAACTTTTAATCCAAGTGAAACTATACTCCAAGAGCAAAGCTGTTCACATTACAATACACTTACCCAAAGGTAACCCCCACCGGTTAAGTTTTCCACGTCAACTCCATCAATCAACTCACCGGTCCAAATGGCATTGGAAATGACAAACCTCTTAAATACCATCATAATTTACCTCTCTCTTCATTTATAACTATTACTTTTTCCAGTTATTTATTTTCAAATTAATGTTTTAATAAAGCATCTTGACCTGGGGGCTCCAACCCTCCTTTAATGGCCGAGTTATGAACCCACTCAATAGCCGACTTATGATTTCATTAGAAGCTCAACCTGCTTCATTAAATCTTATTCCCAGGTTAAGTTTAGGGGCTATGATATGGTTGTTACACATCCGACCTCATAATTCAGCATTATAACCATAACTCGGCAATTTTCGTAACAACTAGGCCGTTACGCGTTACAAGTTCATTAAGAACCTAATGATTGCCTTTTAATTCGGATGATCAGCAAATGTATAACCGACCAATAGTACTCCACCTATAAGAGGTATGACATCTTCTCCTTTAGCAACACATTGAATTCTCAATATTGACTTAAGTTTCGGAGTGCCTTTGTAGGTATACTCCCCCCTTGTTTCTTGCTCACGCTCTAAAAATTGGACATCCCTTCGGAGTAAAGCTCAAATTTTCACAAGGCTCAAAGGTCGGCACCGAAGATAACAACTCGGCGTCGATTCCCAGGGACCGAGCTCTCCCTTCAGGTATCCATACAAGAACAACTATTGATCCGGCCGTTACAAATATCAACTCATAACTCGGCATTAAGAGTCATAACTCAGCAGAACGCATCGTAATTCGGCGTTACATTATTAATTGGTGTTATAGCCATTAATCGGTGTTACAGCCATTAATCAGCGTTACAGCCATTAATCGGCAATTTACGTTACAACCAGACCCAGCATCTCATATCCTGAAACGCCCAATATAACGAAATGATTCATAACAGCCTAATCATTGCTCTTCAATTCCGAAGACCAATAGAAAAGTAAACCTTAATTCATCTATAAAGGTATGGTATTTTATCTTATGGACACATTGAATTTTCAATATTAACTTAAGCTTCGGAGTGCCTTTGCAGGTACACTCCCCCCTTGTTCCTTGCTCACGCCTAGCGCAATTGGACATCCCCTTGGAGAAAAGCTCGGACTTTCACAAAAGCTCAAAGGTCGTCACCGAAGATAATAACTCGGCGTCGACTCCCAGGGACCGAGCTCTCCCTTCAGGTATCCATACAAGAACAATTAGCGCCCACCGTGGGGCCGAGAATATAATCCCTTCCATATATCATCGGCCTCGAGGTTCTCGTTTGAAGTCATGGCTGAACGACTTCCACCCACACCATCCGAACTCCTTCAGATGGTGACCGAGTTGCGGTAAGCCAACCAGCACATGGCCAAAGAGATACCGACAACGATCGGCAAGAACCGACAGGAGAAATCGAGCATCAGTCAGGATTAACACACGTCTCTGAAACCGCTCGGCACGAAGAGGAGCAACCCGAGCATAATGAGGAAGCTCGGTCAGACGGCGAGGATGACAATCAGGAAAGTTCTCCTGGGCCATTCACGGCCGAGGTGATGAATTTCCTGTTAACCAGGAGGTTCATTCTGCCGACCACCGTATCTCCCTCTGATGGGTTAGGTGATCCGAAGAAATACATCAAAAAGTTCACCTCCATAATGATAGTAAACGGTGCATCTGATAAAGTTTTATGTCGTTGCTTTCCATCTTACTTAGACGATCCTGCACTTGATTGGTTTTGTTCTTTACCTACAGGTTCTATTTCTCACTTTCGAGACCTATCAAAGCCCTTTGAGGAGCACTTTCCTGGATCAGCCATTTACCTACACGACTCTGATAACCTGAATACAGTCAAGCAAGACCAGCACGAATGCCTTATGGACTACATGACGCGCTTTACAAAGATAGCCATGAGTATACCCAACCTCCACCCCGAGGTAGAATTGCACACAATAAAAAGCGGACTCCGACTAGGAAAATTCTAGGAAACTATTGTTGTAGCCAAACCTAAGACTACGGCCGAGTTCTGTGAAAAGGATAAAGGTCAGATCGACATCGAGGAACTTTGGCAAGCTCAGAAAACAGAAAAGCTTCACTACAGAGACGACGACAAAACGCGAGACAATAAGAAGAATTTCAAACCAACTCCACGATATGAGTCCTACACAAAATTCAACACCAAGCGCGACGACATCATCAAGGAGATCTTGAATTCAAAATTAATCAAACCACCAAGAAAAGCTGGTAGTTACCCATATTCAAAAGGCGCGGACCGATCAAAATACTGCTCTTTCCACCAAAAGCATGGACACACTACCGATGACTGTGTCATCGCCAAAGACCTTCTGGAGCGATTAGCTCGGCAAGGTCACCTGGACAAATACATCGGCAGCCACATACAACGGCAAACACCCCCTTCTGGCGACCAAAGCTCGGCCACACAGCATGGCCGAGATAAAAACCGACCGAACAACAACCATCCCGAACAACCAGTACGTATAATTAACTGTATTTCCGGAGGTTTTGCAGGTGGAGGAGCCACAAGCTCGGCATGAAGTGATCTTACCGAGCTATGCTTTCCATCAATGCCGATCAAACTCAACAGCAGACACTACCATACTCTCCGCAGATAACATTCCAGACAGCCGATCATAACAACAGTGTAGCAAATCTAGATGACCCGGTCATTATCTCCCTACAACTCAGAGATCTCCTAGTAAAAAAGGTGTTGCTGGACCCAGGGAGCAGTGCCGACATTCTCTTTTACTCCACATTCCAGAAAATAAAACTGAGCAATAACATCCTCCAACCTTCCACTGGTGACCTGGTAGGTTTCTCAGGTGAGAGAGTCCCGGTTATGGGCTCTGTGTGGTTACAAACCACACTTGGTGAGTTTTCCTTGTCAAAAACTTCAGATATTCAATACTTAGTGGTTGAATGTTTTAGTTCTTACAATTTAATACTTGGCCGACCTTTCTTAAATAGGTTCGGCGTTATAGTATCTACAATTCATCTCTGTGTTAAGTTCCCTTTGCAGGATAACACAATTACAACCATTCACAGTGATGCCCGAGAAGCCAGAGAATGCTACAACAACAGTCTCAAAAGACCTAACTCAAACACAAAAGTCCATGTTCACAACATCGGTAGCCTGGACGACCTACCAGCTCTGGCTGATCTTGATCCCAGAGCGGGAACCCTTGAAAGACTAACCCCAATAGAAGAACTGCATAAAATCTATTTCACAGAAAGCACGGACAAATTCACATACGTCGGCTCAACATTATCCTCAAAAGAGAAATCGTCATTCCGAGCATTCTTACAGCAAAATGCCGACCTGTTTGCTTGGACCCCAGCTGATATGCCAGGCATCGATCCATCCATCATATCCCACAAGTTGGCATTAGATCCATCTGTCCGACCAGTAGCACAGGAAAAAAGAAACCTCGGCCATGACCGAAAACAAGCTTCCCTAGAAGAAACCAAGAAGCTCATCAATGCGGGCTTCATCCAAGAAATCAGATTCACAACATGGCTGGCGAATGTCGTCATGGTAAAAAAACATAACGGTAAATGGCACATGTGTGTTGATTTCACCGATCTCAACAAAGCATGCCCCAAAGATTCCTATCCTTTGCCCTCTATTGATTGCTTAGTTGATAATGCCTCTGGTTATGAAAAATTCAGCTTTATGGATGCATATTCTGGCTATAACCAGATCTAAATGCATCCATCTGATCAAAATAAGACAGCCTTTATTACTGAATATGAAAACTATTGTTATAAAGTCATGCCATTTGGCCTTAAGAATGCAAGTGCAACATATCAACGTCTAATGGACAAAGTCTTAGCCAAACAGATTGGCAGGAACATTGAGGTCTTCATTGACGATATAGAAGCCAAGAAAAAGATTGGCAACAATCACCTTCATGACCTCGCAAAAATCTTCGGTCAACTAAGAAAATACAACATGCGGTTAAATCCTGAGAAGTGCGCATTCGGCGTCCAGAGCGGCAAATTCCTCGGCTTCATGCTCACAAGCCGAGGTATCGAAGGGAATCCATAAAAATGGCGAGCTATTTTAGACATGACAAGCCCACAAACCATCAAAGAAGTCCAGCGATTTATAGGGAGACTTGCTGCACTCTCTAGATTTTTACCCTGCCTAGCTTCTAAATCTTTATGTTTTTTCCAATCTTTAAAAAAGAAAAAAAGCTTTCCGTTGGACTGATGACTGCGAACAAACATTCCAAGTTATTAAAGAAAATCTTTCAAAACCACCAATCTTACAAACCCCTATTCAGGGAGAACCATTATTCTTGTATTTATCTATCACTAACTGGGCTATAAGCTCTGCTCTTGTTTCAGAAAGGGAAAAGAAGCAGTTCCCGATCTATTTTACCAGCAAAACATTACAGAATGCCGAGATTCGATATCCGAGCATTGAGAAGCTGGCCCTAGCCCTGGTCTTCTCGGCCAAAAGACTCCGACCATATTTTCAGAGCCATGAAATCCATGTTCGGACAGATCATCCTTTGCGACAAGTCCTTCAGAAACCTAAGCTGGCTGGCCGACTAGTAAAATGGTTGGTGGAGCTATCAGAATTTGATATCAAGTACGAAGGCCATACATCTATCAAGTCCCAATTCTTGGCCGACTTCATCGCCGAGTTCTCAGTACTAGACACAACTGAAGACTACATCGAATGGTCTTTATACGTCGATGGGTCCTCCAACCCACAAGGATGTGGAACAGGTATCATACTTGATGCTAGCCACGGCAAAATCATCGAACATTCCCTCAATTTTTCATTTAAAGCAAGCAACAATCAAAGTGAGTATGAAGCCCTAATTGCCGGCCTTAGACTCGCTGCTGACCTAAACATCACCGAACTTAAGGTATACTTCGACTTTTACTCATCATCCAGCAAGTAAACAACTTATACCAAGTAAAGGACCCTTTTCTTTCTAAATACCTTAACATTGTACAAAATTTACTTTCAAAATTTTCTAAATACGAAATACAGCACATACCCAGGGAGAGTAATGGCCTAGATGACATTCTGTCTAAACTCGCCAGTACTCAACCAAACGGGTCATCCCTTTATCAGTCAACATTGCTTAAGGCAAGCATTGAACTCACAGAAATCTTAAGTGTAACACAGGGAGCAGATTGGAGATCTCCGTACATAGACTATCTTAGGACAAGAATCTTGCCAGACGATGTCGAAAATGTCCGACACTTTCACCGACAAGCTTCCTTTTTACAATTTATAAAAACTACCTATATAGACGAGGATTCTCTCGTCCGTTACTAAAATGTCTTTGCAAAACAGAAGCCGAGCTTACACTTGCCGAGGCACATGAAGGGATCTGTGGTACACACCTCGGAGCCCGAAGTCTCTCTTCAAAAATCCTCAGAGCTGGATTATACTGGCCGACAATACGACAGGATTGCCAAGCAAAAGTTAAAAGCTGTAACAACCGCCAGAAACACAGTCTGATCAAACATCTCCCGGCCGAACTCCGACACTGTTCCGAGGTAAGTTGGCCCTTGAACCAATGGGGCATAGATATCCTCGGCCCTTTCCCCACAGCAGCAGGATAAGTAAAATTCCTGGTTGTAGCAATTGACTATTTTTCCAAATGGATAGAGGCACAGCCCCTAGCCAAGATCACATCACAACATATACTTTCTTTTGTCTGGAAATATATTATTTGTCAATTTGGCATCCCTCGGCACATTATCACAGATAATGGTCGCCAGTTTGCCGATCAAAAATTCACATCCTTTTTGTAGGAACTAAAAATCAATCAACATTTCTCGTCAGTGGAGCATCCACAAACAAACGGCTTAGCAGAAGCTGCAAATAAAGTAATACTACACGCACTAAAAAAGAAACTGGATGATGCAAAAGGCCTCTGGGCCGAGCTTATCCCAGAGATCATATGGGGATACAACACCACAATTCACTCAACCACAAAGGAAACACCCTTCCGGTTAGTCTACGGTTAGTCGACCAAGATTTTTTCCAAAAAGGGTTTTGCTTGGAGAGGTTTTAACGAGGCTAGCATAACTGGCCCTTTGAAATCAAAGGTTTTACAATAAATAAATTTATTATCTAGTCAATACTCTTTGCATTTCATACTTCTCATTTATTTGATATTTATACCACCGATCTATACTCCGAACCGACTATTCGGTAACAATCAGTCAAAACAGCCGAACTATAATCTAACTCCGACCATTTGGATACTATCAATCAAACGAACTACCGATCTATATTCTGAATCCGATCATTCAGATTCTATCATTCAATCAACTAACCGATCTTAATCGGAATCCGATTACTCGGATACAATCAATCAATGCAATAGCCGACCTTAATCGAAAACCGATCACTCGGATACAATCATTCAATTAGCTAACCGATCTTATTCGAAATCTGACCACTCAGCAACTATCATTCAATCAAAAAGCCGAATCCGAATCCGATCATTCGGAAACTTTCAAATACCGATCTTACTCGGAAGCCGATCAGTCCGAAACTATCAATCAAATCGAGTAGCCGAATCTGAAACCGATCATTCAGAATCCATCATTCAAACAAATATCCGACCTTATCGCAAAACCGACTATTCAGAATACATCACTCCAACCGATTACCGACCAATACTCGGAAACTGACTATTCAAATTTTATCAAAAATTACTGCCGATTATTAAACAATCCAGTTACACAAAATATTATCAAACATACACTATGCCTACTAATCGGTATCTCAAATAAACTTGGCCTACTCGGCCTCTCCATGATACTTCTCCATCAAATTAATGGCATTATACCATTAACACCATTAACATGTTTGGCTTCAAGACAGAGTCACAAACAGATAAACAGCCACATATCATACAAACAACAATATCATATTATAGTAATAACATGCACAAATAGCATGTCATCAACAGCATAAAAGGTTGTTTTTCTCCAAAAATCAATAGCAACATAACATTACAAAATAAGCTCACCTCAGGAGCAAATTGGTTTACCAAACAAAATACATATAACAAAATCAGATCTAAACCTATTCAACATTTTCACCCCCCTGCTTAGCAGCACCATCGTCCTCCACCATGACCCCATCCTGCACAATCTTTCCTGGATCCATCTGAGAAAAGTCAACTCCAGGTGCAAGAAATTTGGCTTGAATAGAAGCTCTCTCAAAACCTTCAATAAAAGAATCCAAAATCTCCCCTTGCTTACTCTTTTTAGTTTCTTGCAGCTGCCTCGTTAACTCAATAACACGAGTACTCATACTGGAGAGATCGGCCTCTTTCTTCTTAAGGTCCTCCACTTCCTTCGAATAATTTTTCTTTGTTAACAACAAATCCTTCTTTACCTCAGCAAGCTCCGCCTCAACCTCGGCAACCCTAGCCTTTTTCAAATCTAACTCCTCTTGTAACTTTGGATCCAACTTTTTAACTTGAGCTTTCAAATGTCTCTTTTCTCGGCTACGCCCCAAACTAGCAAGACGTAGACCCACAACCTTAGAAAAAACATCATTAGCATAATCAACTACAAATAAGTCAAACAAACCAACAAATTTATACTCACCTGCATATACCGATCAATGGCCACATCCCCAACCTCCTCCGCCAAGATAACATCGGACGGAGTCTGACAAACTTCATCAGCAGTTATCATGAATGGATAATCCTTTCCCCAGAAAGAGGAACCCCCACCTTGCTCGACAAAATCATGCAACCTTTTCTGATTATCAGAAAAATCCTAAACTTCCTCCATTGGAACTTCTAACCCATCACCCGAATCCTCGGATAGGTCCACCACGTCAGCTTTCTTTCTTTTTAAAATCACATCTCTCCTACTCGGCTTTGGCTGATCAACTCGCCATCATCAATCTTATCCGCTTTGGACGAAGATCCTTCTTTATCCAGACCTTTACTCCTCACCCGAGCCCTCAAATTCGCGGCAGACACGCCAGGATATTTACCTCCTGCAAAGTAAACAAAACCAAACATTGATTGCATAACCCGATACAACAACCAAATTGAAAACCTTACCTAAATATTCTATAACAGCCGCCTTATTATCCTCCCACTGCAGCAGTTCATATACAGAAATCAATTCCTTACGATCAACAACCTCAGTCAAATATTCAATAACACATTCATTCCTCGCACTTATAACCTCCCGCCCCAGAATACTCTGAGGCTCCGAACACCACTACACAGGAAATTTCTCCCCAAAATGCTCATCCATATAAAAAGGGAACTCTCCCTAAACACTTCTAACCTTTACATACATTTCTTTGAAATTTTTAAAAGAGGATTTGTACAGTTTGAAAACACCAAAACGGGGTGAACTATTCAAGTTCACCTAACAACCCTTCCAAACCTCTTTCGCTTGAAATAAAGAAAAGAATAACTCCACTGTCAGTTCCTCCTCCAGAAACTCCATCAGAATTTCAAAACTACGAAGGAATGCCCAACCATTAGGGTGAAGTTGGGAAGGTGCACAATTAAGCTATTTCAACACCTGACACTCAAAATTCGTAAATGGCAACTTCATCATCAACTCCTCCAAAACACTGTTGTACATATAGAAAAACTCAAAACCTTCGCCTCTGTGGAAAACCCTGTCACCTGGAGAACAAGGAAACAGCTCCAACCGGACCTCAGCACCTACCCTAATAATCTTACTACTATCAATCTCCTTCACAGCATCCTCATCCAAAAACAAAGACACACGATTTCTCATGTCCTCATTAACCCAATCATAGGACCAATCAATCTTCTCTTTTTTCTCCTTTTCGAAACCCATCAGTAACCAAATAATGAAGGAAAAGAAGCAAAAAAACAGAATGAAGAAGAAGAAAACATAAAATGAAGGAGGAGGAACATAGAGGATTTTAAGAGTGTTTTAATTAAACACACTTTACCACCTATTTCGATTCCATTGCCCACAACTCAAATTAGTTACCTCAAAAATAGTGAACCACATTGGAAATATGCACGCTCTGCAACGTGCATTTAATTATTTCTCTCTCATAATCATATCACTACTTAGCATTAATAACTGTTTAATAAAGCACCTTGAACTGGGGGCTACAGGGTAGAACCACACGCCGAACTATTCAGCAGCCGACTTATACATCATTTAAAGCTTGACCTGCTTCATTAAACATATTCCCAGGCTAAGCATGGGGGCTATGATCTGGCCATTACAAATATCAAGTCATAACTCGGCATTAAGAGTCATAACTCAGCAGAACGCATCATAATTCGACGTTACATTATTAATCGACGTTACAGCCATTAATCGGCAATTTACGTTACAATCAGACCCAGCATCTCATATCCTAAAACGCCCAATATAATAGAATGATTCATAACAGCCTAATCATTGCTCTTTAATTCTGAAGACCAACAGAAAAGTAATCGACCTTAATTCATCTATGAAGGTATGGTATTTTATCTTATGGACACATTGAATTCTCAATACTGACTTAAGTTTCGGAGTACCTTTGCAGGTACACTCTCCCCTTGTTTCTTTCTCACGCCTAGCGCAATTAGACATCCCCTTGAAGAAAAGCTCAGACTTACACAAAATCTCAAAGGTCGTCACCAAAGATAACAACTCGGCGTCGACTCCCAGAGACCGAGCTCTCCCTTCAAGTATATATACAAGAACAATTATTATTATTATTATTATTATTATTATTATTATTATTATTATTATAGTGGCCGAAGCCTAAAGAAACAAAAACAAGCAAAAGCCAAACGTGGCTTGTTTATATATAATCATATACATACATAATTGACACATGTTTTCTTTTATTCCATTAATCATCCTCATACACGCATTGTTCATGCTTTGAAGAAAAAAGAAATCAAAGAGCCGAGGGAGAGAAAGAAAACCGTGAACCCTGATGAACTTTCAACTTTGATTTCTTAAGATCTGTAATTCCAATAAAAAAATCTAATCCGATAAAAGTATTCATATCTTTCTCCTCTACACGTTGGCGCTACTTTTGATCGGTGAAAATTGACGGTGATGTAACTCTCTTACCCCTTGAGTTCGGCCAACTGGAGTTCTAGGAGGCACAAACGATTTTTGATATTTTTTTCTTTGGCAGCTCGGTCAGAAAGTTTTTCCGTAGCCTTGAGTATTTTGATTTCGTACGGAAGTAGGGAATTTTATTTTAAAATTAATCGTTTTAATTTATAAATGCCATTAAAATTTAGTGAATAAGTGCAAATAATTTATAAATATCTCGTGACTAGTTTTGTTGTTGTGAGTTGTTAATTGATGAAATTGAATTGCGACTGGTTGAATTGTGACTGTGACTGATGTTGGTTTTCTGATTTTGATGGAATTGTTTAAAATTCTTATTTATGAGATTATGCTGAATTGGTTGGTTGTGGCTGAAAATTCTGATTGTTGAGTTGAAAAGTCGATTTGATTGAATACTATGTAAAATGATTTTCTTTTCTTGATTTGGGGTTAATTTGATATTAAAAATAAATCTGCATTTGAAATGATTTGAGATAGTAGGAATGAGTTTCATTTGAATCCTTTTGTATAATATTTATTATTATTAATAATTATGTGATTATTATTATTATTTGAAGATCTTTGAAATGTGGTTTTAATTAATAGAAACAAAATTTTTCGGCTTTTCTCTTAAAAATTAAAACGTGAAATCGAACTAAAGGCTTAATATTAAATAGTTAGTAAGGAAAACGAGTTAGTAACACCTTACTTTTGATACGATCATGACGTGCTAAAATTTAGAATAGGAAAAGTCTAGGGAGCCAGCAATTTTATTGAATTTTGGCCAGCATGTAACCAGCAGAGAAAGGTGAGTCATTAGATGAAATCTCACACCAATCTCACACCATTAGATCATCATTAATGACTATTTGATGGCTACTAATCACAAAAGTTGCTGGTCCCTAGCATTGCTGTTTAGAATATTACAATTATTGTATGTTATTATCAAATCACTTCTAATAAAAAAAAAAGTAGTTAATAATATCACTACTTTATTGTATGTTACGTTATAACTTTTTTTTTCTATTCACCAAAAAAAAGCACTTCTAATAAAAAAATTTCATAAAAGATAAAATAATGAAATGAAAGGTAATTTGACAAAATCACTCTCTTATATTAAAACCTGATAAAAAAAAAAAAAAGGCATCTATCGAAAATTTAGTAATAATAGAAAAATATTTTGATGAAAGAAAGATATTGATGAGTGATATGTGAATTGTAGTAATAAAATTATTTATACATATGAAATATTATTGCTGCGTTATAATAATTTAAAAGATGAACATTTCTTTTTTCTGAATGGTAATTGATTTACCAATTACCAATAGTCTTCTAAAACAACCTACAAAATGATGCCATCTTAAACAATGCAAGAGGGGACTAAATCCTCCACTCTCAATTTGGCTCGCTAATTTTGTGACACCATTCCCATGTAGTCATATACGTAAGTTTTTTTGGATAAAAATATGATGATTTTTAAGGATAAACTATGTACGTAATGCGATTGATTTAATAATGGAAGTTGATGCATCATCGGATAAGCGGTGACGTTAGGGTGACGTCTAAGCAGTCCTCGCCGGAGCCTTCATGATCTTTGCATAGTGGCTCTACGACGAAGAGGAGGACACCGGTGGTGACAGGTCAGGTTCAGATGAAGACGGGGCAAGTGTGTACACGTGGCGAGCAGTTATTGGTGAGCTCAGTACAGATAGTGACTGAAAGATGGCGATGTAAAGCCATGTTTGCTGGTAGAGATGAGAGCAAGTAGCTAGTGGGGGATCGATTTTTTCTTTTTGGATTTTGTAATACAATAATTGTTATTTCTTTGCCCTACTCCCAGGTACTTTCTTGACGTTATGCTTTTTTTTTTTTTAAACCTCTACACCGGCTGATGTAAAGAAATAAAGAATATGTATACTGTTAGAAGAAGGAACGACGGGCCGCGCGTATGGAGAGAGAAAGTTGGCGAGGTGTTTTTACAATGCTCGACTACAGCAGAGAGCACTGGTTTTTTATGCAGTTCGGTTTGATTGATTCTCACCGATTTTTCTCTTGAAACGGTCTTGGTTTTGGATTGAACCGGATTAGAGTCTGATTTATTAATTTTTCAATCTAACCGATCAATTCAATTTAGTTTTTACAACTATGGTTTCATATTTTTCGAATAAATTGCCTTATCATGTGATGCGTACCACGCCATAATCGGCATGGAGGTTCAGTTGCAGACTGACCTTAAAAATCGGAACCAAGTAGAACAGAACAAACAAACTTTATAAATTATCTCCGAAACTGAATACACCACTCAATCACGTCTCTTCACAAGATATCCATAACGGCACTTGACCAGGAATATCGGAACTAACAAGGAGCTCACCAGCAAACTCGAGGAGCCTATAAATCTTACCCCCCTGATTCAGAAAGGGCAGGTTCCACATTCACTTCTAGTTATTTACTCTTTATTCATTAATTATTCTCCCACTTACTTGAGCGTCGGAGTGCTTTGTGCAGGTGCTCCCGCCGCCGTGTTTCAGAAGGCCGAGGTTAAACTCACATTGTTACTCGAGGACAACATATAATCCAGCCACGCATCCAAGTGCTCGGCCGGAGATCATCAACCTCGGTCATCACAGACGGAACATTTGGCGCCCACCGTGGGGCCAATCTAACCCCACTTTATTCCCACTCTCTTTTCTTCTCTTACGCAGGACCCATTAATTTGAGGACATGGCTGACAATGGAGTCCCTCAACCCAGTCAGGCCGAACTCATGGTCCAGCTGGCCGAACTACAAGCAGAAGTCAAGAGATTAGCTGAGCTATCCACGCAGAACAGCAAGCAAGAGGAAAACAACTCCAAAGGTCCAACCCAAGGTCGAGCCGATCTAATCTGTGCCAACCCCCCCAAGGAAAAGCTGACCTTGGACAACCCGTTTTCCGAGGAGATCACAAACTACCAAATGCCAAAACATTTCACTCTCCCTTCCTTTCTTGAGCCGTACAAGGGGATTGGTGACCCCCGGGCTCACCTAAAGAAATTTCAATCCATGATGTTTTTTAACGGACCTAACAATGACCCTGTGCTTTGCAGAGCTTTCCCTACTTACCTCGATGGGGCTGCCCTGTTATGGTTCTCGAAATTGTCTGCAGGATCAATCTCCTCTTTCGAGGAATTAGCTAGGTCATTCATCGACTATTTCGCGGCAGCTCGGATTTATGTGCATGGATCGGACTATCTCAGCACCATTCGCCAGGGCCCACAAGAAAGCTTGAAGGACTACATGACCAGGTTCACAGACGCCACCATGGAAATACCTGACCTGAACCCAGCCATCCACCTACATGCCCTCAAGGCTGGTCTCAGGCCCGGAAAGTTCAGAGAAATCATCGCAGTGACTAAGCCAAAAACACTAGACGAGTTCCGCGAAAGAGCAGCGGGGCAAATGGAAATCAAAGAGCTTCGGGAAGCCGACAAAACAGAAAGGAGGCCGAGAAAAGAGGATGACAGATCTTCCAGGCCAGCAAATGCTAAAGACCTCGGCAGATCATTCAAGCTCACTCCGAAGTTCGATAACTATACCAAATTCAACACAAAGAGAGAAAGGATAATAAAAGAAATACTCAATGCTAAAATCATAAAACCACCTACCAGGGCGGGAAGCTACCAGGATCAGAGATTCGTTGATAAAAGCAAACATTGTGCCTTCCACCAGAAATATGGCCACACGACCAACGAATGTGTGATAGCCAAAGACCTCCTCGAGAGATTGGCGCGGCAGGGCCTCCTCGACAAATACATTGAGGGTAGAAAACACAGAGAAAATAACAAGGAAGAGCGACAACAAACCTCAGCCAATAAAGACACCAACAAGTGGCCGAGCAATAACCCCCCCAAAGGCATCATAAACTGCATATCTGGAGGATTCGCAGGAGGGGGTGAGACGATCTCAGCAAGGAAACGAAGCTACCGTGCCATGTTAGCAATCGAAGAAACAACGCTACCAAACAACAAGGACATACCTGACTTAGAAATCACATTTAACCAAACCGACATATGCTCGGCTGTTCCAAATTCGGACGACCCGGTGGTAATATCGATCCAAGCCGGCGACCTTCTGGTAAGGAAAGTCCTTTTGGACCCAGGTAGTAGTGCAGATGTTCTCTTTTATTCTACTTTCTTAAAAATGAATCTATCTGAAAAACTAATACAGCCCTCGTCCGGAGAATTAGTAGGGTTCTCTGGCGAGAGAGTACCAATCAAAGGTTACATATGGCTAAGGACGACGATGGGAAACAACCCATTATCAAAAACCTTAGACGTACAATACCTAATAGTTGATTGCCCCAGCCCCTACAATATTATCCTCGGACGACCTGCCCTGAATATGTTCAGGGCAGTCATATCTACTTATCATCTGTGTGTTAAGTTTCAGGCGCAAGACAGCAAGATAGTGACAATACATTCTGATCGACAACAAGCTCGGCAATGCTACAATGCTAGCTTAAAAAAATCGGACATAAGCCACAAACAAAGGGAGGTCCATGCAATAAATGGCACAGAAATCTTATCCCTGGCCGAGCTTGATCCTCGAGGAGATACCCAGGAAAGACCTCAACCAGCAGATGAGCTACACAAGATCCAGCTAACTCAAGTCCCGGGACAGGTGACTTACATCGGCCAAGCACTAATAGGACAACAGAGATCGGAATTGATAAAGTTACTACAAGACTATGCTGACTTGTTCGCCTGGACCCCGACAGATATGCCTGGCATTAGCCCAGATATCATCTGCCACAAGCTAGCCACTAACAAGACATGCCGACCCATAGCCCAGAAAAAGCGAAACCTCGGCACAGAGAAGTCAAAAGCGGCCTTAGAAGAAACAGAAAAGCTCCTCAAAGCCAACTTCATCAAAGAGATCCGTTTCACCACATGGCTCTCAAACGTGGTAATGGTAAGAAAAAACTCAGGTAAATGGCGCATGTGCGTCGACTTTACAGATTTAAACAAGGCATGTCCCAAGGATGCTTATCCCCTGCCATGCATCGATAAACTTGTAGACAACGCCTCAGGTTTTAACAGCTTGAGCTTCATGGATGCATACTCTGGGTACAACCAGATTCTAATGCATCCAGAAGACCAAAGCAAAACAGCATTTATAACTGAACATGGTAATTTCTGTTATAGAGTTATGCCATTTGGCCTTAAGAATGCAGGTGCAACCTACCAGCGTCTGATGGACAAAGTATTCCGACACCAAATAGGTCGGAATATTGAAATCTATGTGGACGATATGGTCGCCAAGTCCACTGAAGATCGGTCACACTGCGACGACCTCAAGGAAATATTTGAACAGATCCGAGCATACAATATGAGATTAAACCCAGAAAAGTGCGCCTTTGGAGTCCAAGGAGGGAAATTCCTTGGATTCATGTTGACTTCAAGAGGGATCGAAGCAAACCCCGAGAAATGCAAGGCTATACTCAACATGACAAGCCCCAGGACGATAAAGGAAGTACAACAACTAGCAGGACGGATAGCCGCCCTCTCCCGATTCCTACCCGCGGTCTCAAGTCGGTCACATCCATTCTTCCAGACGATCTTAAAAAACAAACGATTTCAATGGACACCAGAGTGCAAAACCGCGTTCGCCGAGCTAAAGACCCTTCTATCATCACCTCCCGTACTACAAAGACCTGAGGTCGGCAAGCCTCTATATCTATACCTATCCATTTCCAATCATTCCATAAGCTCGGCCCTTGTCACTGAGACAGGAAGGATCCAACAGCCAGTATACTTCGTCAGCAGAGTAATGCAACCAACGGAACAGAGGTACCCGAAGATAGAACAGCTCGCCCTGGCACTCGTAGTCACAGCAAGAAGACTAAGACACTATTTCCAAAGCCACACAATAGTAGTAAGAACAAATCACCCATTGAGGCAAATATTAACAAAACCAGAGCTGGCAGGACGGTTGACCAAATGGTCAATTGAACTCTCAGAGTTCGACATTCAGTTTCAGGCCAGATCGGCCCTCAAGGCACAAGTCCTCGCCGATTTCATCACGGAGATGACCCCAGGCGATCACATTGAAACATGGGAATTACACGTGGATGGAGCGTCAAGCCGAGAAGGGAGCGGGGCCGGCATAATCTTAAAAGAGGGAAATAAAGTGATAGCCGAGCAAGCCCTCCAATTTCACTTCTCGGCAAGCAACAATCAGGCCGAGTATGAAGCCCTCATAGCGGGACTCAAGCTCGCCCTAACCCACAAAGCGACGAACTTAACAGCACATTGCGATTCCCTCCTAATGGTCCAACAGATCCGAGGAGAATTCCAGGTAAAAGATCCCTTACTAGAACAATACTGGCTCATAGCAAAGGATCTAATTTCAAACTTTAGTTCATTCACCATATTACACGTACATAGAGAACAAAATGTCAGGACAGACATACTATCTAAACTCGCCGCCACCAGGGCGGACACGCAAACATCAACATTATCACAGCACACACTCACAAAACCGAGCATTGAACTATTATGTATCGAACACATCAACCACCTCCACGATTGGAGGAAACCTTTCCTTGAATACATATGTACAGGTACGGTGCCCAGAGACGAGCTCCACCCTCAACAGTTTAAACGTAAGGCAAGCTTCTACACGAGAATATCAGGGGAGCTATACAGACGAGGTTTCTCACAACCATTACTAAGATGCCTAGACCAAGACCAGGCCAGAGAAGTAATGAACGAAGTCCATGAAGGAGTATGTGGGAACCACATAGGAGGACGAGCTCTCGCTGCAAAAATAATCCGAACAGGATATTATTGGCCGACCATGAAGAGAGATTGCATAGCAAAAGTCAAAACATGTGACAAATGCCAGAAACACGAGGCGATCTCAACCAAGCCAGCCGAAGTACTACACAGCATGGAGGTAAGCTGGCCTTTCTACAGATGGGGACTTGACATCCTCGGCCCCTTCCCAACAGCACCAGGACAGGTAAAATTTCTTTTGGTATCCATAGACTACTTCTCAAAATGGATAGAAGCGCAACCCTTAGCAAAGATAACAGCTGAAAAGGTACGATCTTTTATTTGGAGAAATATAATATGCCGCTTTGGGATACCAAAAGAAATAATATCAGACAATGGTAGACAATTCACAGACAATAAGCTCGGTTTATTTCTAAAAAATTTCAATATTCAACATCGTTTTAGCTCGGTAGAACACCCACAAACTAATGGGCAAGCCGAAGCTGCTAACCGAGTTGTGTTGCAGGCAATAAAGAAGAAGCTCGACAACGCAAAGGGAGAATGGGCCGAGCTCATTCCCGAAGTACTGTGGAGTTACAACACCACAATACATAACACTACAGGCGAAACACCCTTCAAGTTGGTCTATGGCTCAGAAGCACTGATCCCCATTGAGGTCGGATAACCGACGTTAAGAATCGAGTTGTACGACGAACAACAAAACCTAAGAGCCAGGAGCGTCGAGCTTGACCTAGCCGAAGAGGACAGGGAAATCGCCGCTATCAAACAAAGGGCCCAGAAAAGAATAATAGAAAGAAAATACAACAGGAAGGTGATTCCGAGGATATTCAACAAAGGCGACCTTGTGCTCAGGCGAACAGAGGAAGCCAGAAGACCTCCAGCTCATGGCAAACTCGCCGCAAATTGGGAAGGCCCCTTCCGTGTTACCCAAGTGCTCGGCAAGGGGGCATATCAACTCCAAACATTACAAGGCAATGCCATCCCAGGAAACTGGAACATCTCATCACTCAAAATGTATATGTCATAGTTTGTACAAAATGCGAATGAAGGTACTCTTTTTCCTCCTTAGAGCTTTTTTCCCAACGAAAGGGTTTTGCCTAAGGAGGGTTTTAATGAGGCCGGACGCCCCCCGAATCCAAATAAAAGCGGTAAATTCTTTTCAAATAAAGCCTGACAATGACAAAATATAACAAAGCAAAAACACTTACTATAAATATAATATTATATTATCAAACTGGCCTGAAACATCGGCCAAATACCACCACCTAATAGTCAAACCGGCCTAACGTCGGCCAAATACCATACAAAGTTCAAAAAACTAACAGTCTAGAGCTCAGACAGTCAAAACAAAAGCCACAAATACAAACAAACTAAGAAGGAGCATTCTCATCGTGCTCCTCCACAGTACCATCCACAACTAACTTTCCACCTACAACTATCTTTGTAATATCGAGCTTATCACAATCAAAATTAGGGGCTAACAGGGCAATCTGACTCACAGCACGATCAAAACCATAAGAGAACATCTCCATCCCAGCCTCCTCTAGCTCATGAACACGGGAAGTAAGCCGACCTTTGGCCACGTCGTGCTCCATAACTTCAACTTGCAACAAACGGATTTGATCTCTTAAACGAACCACCTCATCCTCAGCTTCTTTCGCTTTAGCCACAACACTGGTAGCAACATCTTCCTTTTCCTTTACAGCCTTCTCCAAATCAGCAATCCGAGCTGTATATGACTTCTCCATGGAAGAGACCTTGTTCACAGCTTCTTGCTGATCAGCACCAACGCACTCAACAGTCCGACCAACGCAGAGTAAGCGAGAAGCAACCACCTACCGAGCATCCGTAGTATGAGAACAATACAAAAGATTGAAAGAACAAGAAACACAAACAAAACATACCTGAACAAATTTACCGAGCGCTTCCATTCCAGCTCGGCGCGTCATAAGCATGTCCCCAGGATACTGCGAGGCCCTATCAGAAAGCTCCGCAAAATTAAACTGTTCGTTCCAAAGGGAGTGCGAGCTAGAACCAGCAATGAAGCCATGAAGCTTTTTCTGCTGATCAAAGCAACTCCGCCACCACCTACAACCTCACGATCACCTTCGGAAATAACCTCTAAGGAAGTATCGTCTCTCTTCCTTTTAAATGAAGACGCAGGATGCGCAACAGACGAGAAAGCCTGCTCGCACGCATCCTTCCGATCACCAGCACTCCCAATCCCTTTCTCCTTTTTCTTACTCAAGAAAGATTGCAGCTTGTTCGGATCCAACAAGGGAACTCGGCCACCTAAAAGAAACCACCAAATGTCAGACAAACTCGGCAAATGCCCAATACTTAATAACAAAACACCAAAAACATTACCTATGTAAGCCCTAAGACCCTCATTATCACCCAAATCATATAAACGCAAAATTTCAGGGATGGACAAGCATTCCCCAGCAGCAACACTCTCCACAATAAAGTTCATCACAAACTCCTCTTCCTCACTCCTCTCAGAAGCCTCGAGGATCTAAGTCGGTTCAGAACACCAGTAGAGAGGAAATTTCTCGCTCAACTCACCATCCAAATAGAAAGGGTACTCAGACTCAGCCGAGCGGACTTTGACAAAAAGAGATTTGAAGTTCTTGGAAGATGACTTATAAAGAAGGAATACAGACCGACCCGGTGATGAGCGGATAATTTATACGCTTTTTGACATTGTTTTTAGTATGTTTTTAGTAGGATGTAGTTACTTTTAGGGATGTTTTCATTAGTTTTTATGTTAAATTCACATTTCTGGACTTTACTATGAGTTTGTGTGTTTTTCTGTGATTTCAGGTATTTTCTGGCTGAAATTGAGGGACTTGAGCAGAAATCAGATTCAGAGGTTGAAAAAGGACTGCTGATGATGTTGGCTTCTGACCTCCCTGCACTCAAAGTGGATTTTCTGGAGCTACAGAACTCGAAATGGCGCGCTTCCAATTGCGTTGGAAAGTAGACATCCAGGGCTTTCCAGCAATATATAATAGTCCATACTTTGGCCAAGAATAGACGACGTAAACTGGCGTTCAACGCCAGCCTTCTGCCCAAATCTGGCGTCCAGCGCCAGAAAAGGATCCAAAACCAGAGTTGAACGCCCAAACTGGCACAGAAACTGGCGTTCAACTCCACAAATGGCCTCTGCACGTGCTACACTTAAGCTCAGCCCAAACACACACCAAGTGGGCCCCAGAAGTGGATTTATACATCAATTACTTACTCATGTAAACCCTAGTAGCTAGTTTATTATAAATAGGACCTCTTACTATTGTATTAGGCATCCTGGATTGTATTTTGATCCTGTGATCACGTTTTGGGGGCTGGCCATCTCGGCCATGCCTGGACCTTCACTTATGTATTTTCATACGGTAGAGTTTCTACACTCCATAGATTAAGGTGTGGAGCTCTACTGTTCCTCAAAGATTAATGCAAAGTACTACTGTTTTCTATTCAATTCTTCTTATTTCTCTTCTAAGATATCCATTCGCACTCAAGAACATGATGAAGGTGATGATTATGTGTGACGCTCATCACCATTCTCCCCTATGAACGCGTGCCTGACAAACACTTCTGTTCTACATGAATTAAGCTAGAATGAGTATCTCTTAGATCTCCTAACCAGAATCTTCGTGGCGTAAGCTAGAATGATGGTGGCATTCAAGAGAATCCGGAAGGTCTAAACCTTGTCTGTGGTATTTTGAGTAGGATTCAATGATTGAATGACTGTGACGAGCTTCAAACTCGCGAGTGCTGGGCGTTGGTGACAGACGCAAAAGGAGGGTGAATCCTATTCCAGCATGATCGAGAACCGACAGATGAATGGCCGTGCTGTGACAGAGCATGTGAGCATATCTTTCACTGAGAGGAGGGGATGTAGCCACTGACAACGGTGATGCCCTTGCATACAGCCAGCCATGGAAAGGAGTAAGACAGATTGGATGAAGATAGCAGGAAAGCAGAGGTTCAGAGGAACGAAAAGCATCTCCATTCGCTTATCTGAAATTCCTACCAATGATTTACATAAGTATCTCTATCTCTATTTTATTATATATTCGAAAACACCATTATCACTTTATATCGGCCTGACTGAGATTTGCAAGGTGACCATAGCTTGCTTCATACCAACAATCTCCGTGGGATTCGACCCTTACTCACGTAAGGTATTACTTGGACGACCCAGTGCACTTGCTGGTTAGTTGTATCGAAGTTGTGACAATTATGAATTAAGATCAGAGCACCAATCTTTGGAGCCATTACCAGGATTTGTTCGAGCCTGGAGATCACAATTTCGTGCATCAAGTTTTTGGCGCCGTTGCCGGGGATTGTTTGAGTTTGGACAACTGACGGTTCATCTTGTTGCTCAGATTAGGTAATTTTCTCTTTGTTTTCTTTTCAAAAATTTTTCAAAAATAATTTCAAAAATCTCTCAATTGTTTTCGAAAAAAAAAATGTTTTCAAAAAATAAATTATTCTATGACTTCCGAATTTTTAAGAATGAATTCTAGTGTTTCATGAAGCATGTTGAAGCCTGGCTGGCTGTAAGCCATGTCTAACTTTTTGGACTGGGGTTTCAACTTGCCATCACAAATGAAGAGATTTTCACACACTGAGTTGCTCTATACATGAAAAGTATCCATACCTGCTGAAGCTTGGCTGGCCATTGGCCATGTCTAGTGTTTTGGACTGGAGCTTTCATTGAAAGCTTGGCTGGCTAGTGAGCCATGTCTAATTCCTGGACTGAAGCTTTAGACTAACATGGCAAGATTCCTGGAATTCATATTAAAAATTTTGGAATCCTTATTTTTCTTTTTCAAGACTATTTTCGAAAAATATAAAATAAAAAAAAATTTAGAAAATCATAAAAATCAAAAATATTTTTGTGTTTCTTGTTTGAGTCTTGAGTCATGTTATAAGTTTGGTGTCACTTGCATATGCATCTTGCATTTTTCGAAAATATCATGCATTCATAGTGTTCTTCATGATCTTCAAGTTGTTCTTGGTAAAGTCTTCTTGTTTGATCTTGATTATTTTTTGTTTTGTGTCTTTTCATGTTTATCATATGCATTCTTGAATTCTTAGTGCATAAGCATTAAAGAATTCTAAGTTTGGTGTCTTGCATGTTTTCTTTGCATTAAAAGTTTTTCAAAATTGTGTCTATGATGTTCATCTTGACATTCATAGTGTTCTTGGTGTTCATCTTGACATTCATAGCATTCTTGCATGCATCACATGTTTTGATCTAAAAATTTCATGCATTGCATCTTTTTAGTGTTTTTGTCTCTCATCATAAAAATTCAAAAATCAAAAAAATATCTTTCCCTTTTTCTCTTATCAAATTCGAAAATTGAGTTGACTTTTTCAAAAATTTTTAAAAATCAAATTGTTTCTTATGAGTCAAATCAAATTTTCAATTTGAAAATCTTATCTTTTTCAAAATCTTTTTCAAAAATCAAATCTTTTTCAAAATTCTTAGTTATTTTCGAAAATTCCAAAAATATTTTTCAAAAATCTTTTTCTTATTTTTATATCAAATTTTCGAAAATAACATAATCAATTAATGTTTTGATTCAAAAATTTGAAGTTTGTTACTTGCTTGTTAAGAAAGATTCAAACTTTGAGTTCTAGAATCATATCTTGTGATTTCTTATGAATCAAGTCATTAATTGTGATTTTAAAAATCAAATCTTTTTCAAAAACTAATTTCTATCGTATCTTTTCAAAAATATCTTCTTATCTTATCTTTTTCAAAAATATCTTTTAAAAATATCTTTTCTAACTTCCTAACTTCTTATCTTTTCAAAAATTTGTTTCAATTAACTAACTAACTTTTTGTTTGTTTCTTAACTTTTTCAAAACTACCTAACTAACTCTCTCTCTCTAATTTTCGAAAATATCTTCTCTCTTTTTCAAAAACTTCTTTTTAATTAACTAATTATTTTTAATTTTTATTTTTGATTTCAAAAATTTTCGAAAATTACTAACATTTTTCAAAAACCATTTTCGAAAATCACTAACTCTTTTTCAAAAATATTTTCGAAAATTTTCCCTCCCCCATCTTACTCTATTTATTCATTCATATCCTAACATCTCATTTCACCTCTCTTCCATCCTTACAGTTGTGTTTCTTCCATTATATTACATTCTTTGTCTCCCCCTCTTCTTCCACTCACACAGGAATCCCTATACTGTGGTATAAAGGATCTCCATTATTATTATTATTTTTCTGTGCCTTCTTCTTTGTCATATGAGCAGGAGCAAGGATAAGAACATTCTTGTGGAAGCAGATCCAGAACCTGAAAGGACTCTGAAGAGAAAAATAAGAGAAGCTAAAATACAACAATCCAGAGATAACCTTTCAGAAATTTTCGAACAGGCAGAGGAGATGGCAGCCGAAAATAATAATAATGTAAGGAAGATGCTTGGTGACTTTACTGCACCTAATTCCAATTTACATGGAAGAAGCATCTCCATTCCTGCCATTGGAGCAAACAACTTTGAGCTGAAACCTCAATTAGTTTCTCTGATGCAGCAGAACTGCAAGTTTCATGGACTTCCATCTGAAGATCCCTTTCAGTTCTTAACTGAATTCTTGCAGATATGTGATACTGTTAAGACTAATGGAATAGATCCTGAAGTCTACAGGCTCATGCTTTTCCCTTTTACTGTAAGAGACAGAGCTAGATTATGGTTGGATTCTCAACGCAAAGACAGCTTGAACTCTTGGGATAAGCTGGTCACGGCTTTCTTAGCCAAGTACTTTCCTCCTCAAAAGCTGAGCAAGCTTAGAGCTGATGTTCAAACCTTCAGACAGAAAGAAGGTGAATCTCTCTATGAAGCTTGGGAAAGATACAAACAGTTGACCAAAAAGTGTCCTTCTGACATGCTTTCAGAATGGACCATCCTGGATATATTCTATGATGGTTTATCTGAGCTATCAAAGATGTCACTGGACACTTCTGCAGGTGGATCCATTCACCTAAAGAAAACGCCTGCAGAAGCTCAAGAACTCATTAACATGGTTGCTAATAACCAGTTCATGTACACTTCTGAAAGGAATCTTGTGAGTAATGGGACGCCTATGAAGAAAGGAGTTCTTGAAATTGATACTCTGAATGCCATATTGGCTCAGAATAAAATATTGACTCAGCAAGTCAATATGATCTCTCAGAGTCTGCATGGAATGCAAGCTGCATCCAACAGTACTCAAGAGGCTTCTTCTGAAGAAGAAGCTTATGATCCTGAGAACCCTGCAATAGCAGAGGTAAATTACTTAGGTGAACCTTATGAAAACACCTATAACTCAACATGGAGAAATCATCCAAATTTCTCATGGAAGGATCAAAAGCCTCAACAAGGCTTTAATAATGGTGGAAGAAACAGGTTTAGCAATAGCAAGCCTTTTCCATCATCAACTCAGCAACAGACAGAGAACTCTGAACAAAATGCTTCTAATTTAGCAAATCTAGTCTCTGATCTATCTAAGGCCACTATAAGTTTCATGAATGAAACAAGGTCTTCCATTAGAAATCTGGAAGCACAAGTGGGCTAGCTGAGTAAAAGGATCACTGAAATCCCTCCTAGTACTCTCCCAAGCAATACAAAAGAGAACCCAAAAGGAGAGTGCAAGGCCATTGACATAAGCACCATGGCCGAACCTGTAAGGGAAGGAGAGGACGTGAATCCCAAGGAGGAAGACCTCCTGGGACGTCCAGTGATCAATAAGGAGCTTCCCTTTGGGGAACCAAAGGACTCTGAGGCCCATCTAGAGACCATAGAGATCCCATTGAACCTCCTTATGCCCTTCATGAGCTCTGATGAGTATTCCTCTTCTGAAGAGAATGAGGATGTTACTGAAGAGCAAACTGCCAAGTTTCTTGGTGCAATCATGAAGCTAAATGCCAAATTATTTGGCATTGATACTTGGGAAGTTGAACCTCCCTTGTTCATCAATGAACTAAGTGATCTGGATCAACTGACATTGCCTCAGAAGAGACAGGATCCTGGAAAGTTCATAATACCCTGTACCATAGGCACCATGATCTTTAAGGCTCTGTGTGATCTTGGTTCAGGAATAAACCTCATGCCCCTCTCTGTAATAGAGAAACTGGGAATCTATGGGGTGCAAGCTGCTAAAATCTCACTAGAGATGGCAGACAGCTCAAGAAGACAGGCTTATGGACAAGTAGAGGACGTTTTAGTAAAGGTTGAGGGCCTTTACATCCCTGCTGATTTCATAGTCCTGGATACTGGAAAGGAAGAGGATGAATCCATCATCCTAGGAAGACCTTTCCTGGCCACAGCAAGAGCTGTGATTGATGTTGACAGAGGTGAAATAGTCCTTCAATGGAATGAGGACTCCCTTGTGTTTAAAACTCAAGGATCTCCCTCTGCAACCATGGGGAGGAAGCAGAAAAAGCTTCTCTCCAAGCAGAGTCAACCAGAGCCCCCACAGTCAAACTCTAAGTTTGGTGTTGGGAGGCCACAACCAAACTCTAAGTTTGGTGTTGAACTCCCATATCCAAACTCTAAGTTTGGTGTTGGAGAGTCTCAACAAAGCTCTGCACATCTGTGAGGCTCCATGAGAGCCTACTGTCAAGCTATTGACATTAAAGAAGCGCTTGTTGGGAGGCAACCCAATGTTTATCTAATTCTTTTTTTTATTGTTTTTCATGTTTTCTTAGGTTCATGATCATGTGGAGTCACAAAATAAAAAAAAAAAAAATTCAAAAACGGAATCAAAAACAGCAGAAGAAAAATCACACCCTGGAGGAGCATCTGTCTGGCATTCAAACGCCAGAACAGAGCATAGTTCTGGCGCTGAACGCCCAGAATGGGAGCATCCTGGCGCTGAACGCCCAGAACAAGCATGGTTCTGGCGTTCAACGCCAGAAATGGCAGCAAATGGGCGTTGAACGCCCAAAATGGGCACCAACCTGGCGCTGAACGCCCAGAGTTGTGTGCAAGGGCATTTTGCATGCCTAAATTGGTGCAGGGATGTAAATGCCTTGACACCTCAAGATCTGTGGACCTCACAGGATCACCTCAGGATCTGTGGACCCCACAGGATCCCCACCTACCTCCACTCACTCTCTTCTCTCTTCTCAATCATCCTCTATTCCCAATAAACACTCTTCCCTATTAACTCTTTACCACTCACATCCAAACACCCACTTTCCTTCAAAATTCAACATCTCTTTCCCACCCAATCCCACCCATATGGCCGAATACACATCTCCCTCCATCTCCTCCATATCTTCTTCTTATTCTTCTATTCTTTCTTCTTTTGCTCGAGGGCGAGCAACATTCTAAGTTTGGTGTGGTAAAAAGCATAGCTTTTTTGTTTTTTCCATAACCATTGATGGCACCTAAGGCCAGAGAAGCCTCTAGAAAGAGGAAAGGGAAGACAAAAGCTTCCATCAAGGGTCTATAGCTCAGTGGTAGAACATTTGACTGCAAATCAAGAGATCCCTGAGATACCTCAGGGGATACATTTTCTTCCACACAATTATTGGAAGCAACTAAGGGTGGAACATCAAGAGCACTCCATCATCCTTCATGAAATCAGAGAAGATCTAAAAGCAATGAAGGAGGAGCAGCAAAGACAAGGAAGAGACATAGAAGAGCTCAAGGACATCACTAAGGTGGACTCATTCCTTGTTCTTACTTTCTCTGTTTTTCATTTTCTATGTTATGTGCTTATCTATGTTTGTGTCTTCATTACATGATCATTAGTAGTAGTAACTATGTCTTAAAGTTATAAATGTCCTATGAATCCATCACCTCTCTTAAAAAAAAATGTTTTAAATCAAAAGAACAAGAAGTACATGAGTTTTGAATTTATCCTTGAACTTAGTTTAATTATATTGATGTGGTGACAATGCTTCTTGTTTTCTGAATGTATGCTTGAACAGTGCATATGTCTTTTGAAGTTGTTGTTTAAGAATGTTAAATATGTTGGCTCTTGAAAGAATGATGACTAGGAGACATGTTATTTGATAATCTGAAAAATCATAAAAATGATTCTTGAAGCAAGAAAAAGCAGCAAAGAACAAAGCTTGCAGAAAAAAAATAGAAAAGAAATAGGCGAAAAAAAAAATTAGAAAGAAAAAGAAAAAGCAAGCAGAAAAAGCCAAAAGCTCTTAAAACCAAGAGGCAAGAGCAAAAAGCCAATAACCCTTAAAACCAAAAGGCAAGGGCAAATAAAAAGGATCCCAAGGCTTTGAGCATCAGTGGATAGGAGGGCCTAAAGGAATAAAATCCTGGTCTAAGCGGCTAAACCAAGCTGTCCCTAATCATGTGCTTGTGGCGTGTAGGTGTCAAGTGAAAACTTGAGACTGAGCGGTTAAAGTCAAGGTCCAAAGCAAAAAAAGAGTGTGCTTAAGAACCCTGGACACCTCTAATTGGGGACTTTAGCAAAGCTGAGTCACAATCTGAAAAGGTTCACCCAATTATGTGTCTGTGGCATTTATGTATCCGGTGGTAATACTGGAAAACAAAGTGCTTAGGGCCACGGCCAAGACTCATAAAGAAGCTGTGTTCAAGAATCATCATACTGAACTAGGAGAGTCAATAGCACTATTCGAAATCTGAAGTTCCTATAGATGCCAATCATTCTGAACCTCAATGGATAAAGTGAGATGCCAAAACTATTCAAGAGGCAAAAAGCTATAAGTCCCGCTCATATGATTGAAGCTCTGTTTCACTGATAGTTTGGAATTTGTAGTATATTCTCTTCTTTTTATCCTATTTGATTTTCAGTTGCTTGGGGACAAGCAACAATTTAAGTTTGGTGTTGTGATGAGCGGATAATTTATACGCTTTTTGACATTGTTTTTAGTATGTTTTTAGTAGGATCTAGTTACTTTTAGGGATGTTTTCATTAGTTTTTATGTTAAATTCACATTTCTGGACTTTACTATGAGTTTGTGTGTTTTTCTATGATTTCAGGTATTTTCTGGCTGAAATTGAGGGACTTGAGCAGAAATCAGATTCAGAGGTTGAAAAAGGACTGCTGATGCTGTTGGATTCTGACCTCCCTGCACTCAAAGTGGATTTTCTGGAGCTACAGAACTCGAAATGGCGCGCTTCCAATTGCGTTGGAAAGTAGACATCCAGGGCTTTCCAGAAATATATAATAGTCTATACTTTGGCCAAGAATAGACGACGTAAACTGGCGTTCAACGCCAGCCTTCTGCCCAAATCTGGCGTCCAGCGCCAGAAAAGGATCCAAAACCAGAGTTGAACGCCCAAACTGGCACAGAAACTGGCGTTCAACTCCACAAATGGCCTCTGCACGTGCTACACTTAAGCTCAGCCCAAACACACACCAAGTGGGCCCCAAAAGTGGATTTATACATCAATTACTTACTCATGTAAACCCTAGTAGCTAGTTTATTATAAATAGGACCTCTTACTATTGTATTAGGCATCCTGGATTGTATTTTGATCCTGTGATCACGTTTTGGGGGCTGGCCATCTCGGCCATGCCTGGACCTTCACTTATGTATTTTCATACGGTAGAGTTTCTACACTCCATAGATTAAGGTGTGGAGCTCTGCTGTTCCTCAAAGATTAATGCAAAGTACTACTGTTTTCTATTCAATTCTTCTTATTTCTCTTCTAAGATATCCATTCGCACTCAAGAACATGATGAAGGTGATGATTATGTGTGACGCTCATCACCATTCTCCCCTATGAACGCGTGCCTGACAAACACTTCTGTTCTACATGAATTAAGCTAAAATGAGTATCTCTTAGATCTCCTAACCAGAATCTTCGTGGCGTAAGCTAGAATGATGGCGGCATTCAAGAGAATCCGGAAGGTCTAAACCTTGTCTGTGGTATTTTGAGTAGGATTCAATGATTGAATGACTGTGACGAGCTTCAAACTCGCGAGTGCTGGGCATTGGTGACAGACGCAAAAGGAGGGTGAATCCTATTCCAGCATGATCGAGAACCGACAGATGAATGGCCGTGCTGTGACAGAGCATGTGAGCATATCTTTCACTGAGAGGAGGGGATGTAGCCACTGACAACGGTGATGCCCTTGCATACAGCCAGCCATGGAAAGGAGTAAGACAGATTGGATGAAGATAGCAGGAAAGCAGAGGTTCAGAGGAACGAAAAGCATCTCCATTCGCTTATCTGAAATTCCTACCAATGATTTACATAAGTATCTCTATCTCTATTTTATTATATATTCAAAAACACCATTATCACTTTATATCCGCCTGACTGAGATTTGCAAGGTGACCATAGCTTGCTTCATACCAACAATCTCCGTGGGATTCGACCCTTACTCACGTAAGGTATTACTTGGACGACCCAGTGCACTTGCTGGTTAGTTGTATCGAAGTTGTGACAATTATGAATTAAGATCAGAGCACCAATCTTTGGAGCCATTACTAGGATTTGTTCGAGCCTGGAGATCACAATTTCGTGCATCACCCGGAAAGCTACTGAAACAAACCCACAACCCCTTACGAACCCCCTTTGCCTGAAAAAAGGAAAAGAATAAAGACAGCGAACAAGGGAAGGAGAGGAATTCCATCAGACATTGAAATGCGCGAAAGAATGCCCAAGAATTTGGGTGCAACTGTGACGGAGCACAGTTTAGCTGAGTAAGGACGTCACACTCAAAAGAAGAAAAGGGAAACTTCACTCCAAGTTCAACCATGCATGGAGTATACATATAAAAATACTCCCAGTCACCCCTCCTCTCACAAACCCTATCACTACTAGAACAGGGCTGAAACTCGACAACGACGCCAGAACCCCCCCTCACGAAATCTATGCCCCTCAAATCAGAAAGGGATTCAACGCTGATGAAGGAAGATGAACGTGTCTTCACATCATCTTGGACCCAGTGATATGGGTCGTCTTCCCTATCCTCAATAGCCTTCAATTTTTCTTTCAATTTCTCTCCCGCCATGACAGAGTATGCAGAAACGAACAGTCAAAGAAGAGTCAGAGAACGTTTACCTTTCGAAGACATAGCGAAGATTTGAAGACTAGGAGCAACACAGCGTAATTTCCAAAACAATGAAAATAACTATTATTGCAAGCCCACTAACAAAGTGGGTAAATTAATTCATGCCCACTAACAAACGTGGAAACCGAAACGGCAATAATGGGCAATAAAAGATGACACGATTCGCGAAGAGACAAGTAAAACCCTTTTCAAATTTTTTCAAAACAAAACCTAGCCACGTATGAAAAACAAAAAGCTCGCCTACCGACCTATACGGAACGCTAGCCGACCTGGGGGGCTATGATGCGTACCACGCCATAATCGGCATGGAGGTTCAGTTGCAGACTGACCTTAAAAATCGGAACCAAGTAGAACAGAACAAACAAACTTTATAAATTATCTCCGAAACTGAATACACCACTCAATCACGTCTCTTCACAAGATATCCATAACGGCACTTGACCAGGAATATCGGAACTAACAAGGAGCTCACCAGCAAACTCGAGGAGCCTATAAATCTTACCCCCCTGATTCAGAAAGGGCAGGTTCCACATTCACTTCTAGTTATTTACTCTTTATTCATTAATTATTCTCCCACTTACTTGAGCGTCGGAGTGCTTTGTGCAGGTGCTCTCGCCGCCGTGTTTCAGAAGGCCGAGGTTAAACTCACATTGTTACTCGAGGACAACATATAATCCAGCCACGCATCCAAGTGCTCGACCGGAGATCATCAACCTCGGTCATCACAGACGGAACATCATGCATGAAATTAAAGCCTTTGTTCTCTAAATAGACAAAAAAAATTCACGTGTGAATCTGAATATAGTTGTCGGTAGAAATACACTTTTTATTTTTAGTATTGAAAAAGAAGGTGTGCTTTACTGTATTATAACTTATAAGAACAAAAAGTGTATCACAAAATTGTTAGAAGAAATATGAGAATTAGATAATTAACATTTGAAGGTTAAATTTGTGTTTATGAATTTTTTATTATTTTAAAATAAAAAATCTGAGATCACAAATCTAACACTTCAATTTATGTACCTAAAAAATTCTATTATATAATTTGACCTTTAAATTTTTTTCTCCATATTAAAAAAAAAATACACTTAACTTATCCATAACAGTAGATACGTTTCATCCATTTCTAAAAAACTTAGCCATAGAAATATTAGAGATAATTGATATAAGTTTACATGTTAAATGACAAATATAAGGTTTAGAAAATTTAAATGGTAAAAAGATTCATGTTATCTAGAGATATGAGCAATGAAGGAATCCATTTCCCGTCTTGAAAACCCACCTTCATCCATGGATTCAAGAACGGCATCTCTCAGCTTCAATGCTGTCTTTCTCATCTCATCACCTTCCTTTGATGCCATCAAAGTTCTCACAGCTTTCTCAACCTCGGAAGCAGTAACCAACGCATCCCTTTTGGCCCAATCCTTAACAACCAAACCAATCTTCAACACTTGCGTTATCAAAAGCATGTTCCTTGGTTGGTCAGAGTGCATAGGCCATGCCGCAATTGGCACCCCCATTGTTATGCTCTCCATGGAAGAGTTCCATCCACAGTGACTCATAAATCCTCCGGTTGAATTGTGCCTTAGAATCTCCAATTGTGGAGCCCAATCTCTTATAACCAACCCCATCCCTTCAATTCTCTCTTCAAATCCGTCAGGGAGAATGTATCTCCTGACTTGGCCGTCGAAAATGTCCCCTTTGTCTGCATCTCTCAGCACCCATATGAACTTCTTCTTGCTCTGTTCCAACCCAGTTGCAATCTCTTTGATTTGTTGCTCCGTCAATGATGTTGTTGTCCCAAAAGAGATGTATATAACTGAATTTGGTTCTTGCTTATCAAGCCACTCAATTATGATGTCCTTTTCCTTGCAACTTTTCTTGCTGGGGAATAAAGGGTTGAATGGCCCCAGAGCAAAATGCTTAATATTTTTGTTGTTGCCAGGGAACTGTTCTATCATCTCCATATAAGGACCTTCAATGGCTCTGCTTGTGTTGTGGATGAACCCATTACTCAATGCAAAGAATTTGACTTGTTCTGTAATGAAGTCCATTATTTCTTCCGGGAAGCATCCTTCTAAAGAAGCAGCTTCGGTAATATGAACACCAAAACTTTCAATATTCGGATTATTGTTTTGCATGAGATCCAGCACAAGGTACAATGCAAAGCAAAACGCAGAGACACTCTGAAAAGTGTAGTTCTCTGCGTTTGGTATGTCCGAGGCATCTTGTGCCACAGACGACATTAGCGAGTCGTGGATCACTACGACCCTTTCGTGCTTGCACGAAAGGGATCGAAGAAGTGATGCCACAGGCTCGCGAAGATTTGAGGAAGAGTAAAAGGTAGGAATTATGTGAGATGGGAACATGATTTGTTGGTTAGGGTTTGTAGGAGGAGAAGGAAAAGGAGGGACTTCAAAGTCATGGAAATGGAGGTTGGAAATGGAGTTTGGGTCCCAACCTTGAACACGAAGTGTGGCTTGGCGGTTGTGTGATTTTGTTCCAACGTAGTGGACGGGTATGTTGTGTGATATGATTAGGCGTGAGAGATGGAGAAGCTGGTTGAGGTGGCCTTGTGCTGGGAAAGGTATCATCACAACAACAACTTGGTTTTGATTATGAACATTATTATTGTCATAGATTTTGCCACTGGAAGCCATTTTTCAAGTTTGGGCTGTAGGGGTTGATGCTTAGGTGGCTACTATGTAATGTACATATAAAGCATACTAGACTTTATTAATATTTATAATTTAAAAATCACATTTTTTTTTTATTTATTTTATGAAAAGTGGAAAACGACATTTGAACTTTATTCGGGGTAGTATCGATAAGATATACTTTATCTTCTATAAAATGAGTGTTTATTTTGCTAAATTAATTTTCTATAAACAGTTATTCATTGAACCTTTTTATCAGTTAGGTTCATATTTCGATTTTTTTTAAATAAATAAAAAAATATTTTATTTATTAAAATAAATAATTTATAAAATAATTTCAAAAATACTTAGTATGTCTTATCTCGTTTATAGTGTAAACGAGATAAGTTTACACATATATCATTTATACTGTAAACGAGATAAGACATGCAAATGATACGTGTATATCTTGTTTACACTGTGTAAACTTATCTCGTTTACACTGTAAACGAGATAAGAGTGGGATCGGCCTATATATACATATCGTTGACAGCAACGTTTCGCGCTCCATTTCCAACCTTTCGACCACTTTTTCCTCTCTTCTACCCTCAAGCATTGCATTGATACACTCCGAAAAATTCGTTGTCATGTGACCGAATCGGCAACCACTGCCGTAATGTTGTAGCCATATTTCTTTGTTGAACGTACCAGCCCAGTCCGCCATCTCTCGCGACAAACCTCTCAATGCATCTATGTACCACTCGTACCCAACCTTGCTTGGACTATAAGTAGCGTTTATGAGGTATCGCTTGCCCTCGGCGGACTGGAAATGAGACATGAAATTTATGGCCAAGTGTCTAACACAATAAGCATGAAACGCCCTGAGAGGATGCCAACCACTATCATCGGCCCTCAGTATAGCCTTGATCGCCTGAAATCTATCAAATATAATCAACAAGCCTTCTTGTGAGGTGATATGTCGTCTCAAATTAGTCAGGAAGAAAGACCATGACTCCATACTCTCAGACTCTACAATTGCAAAAGCAATAGGAAGAATATTACTATTGCCGTCTTGTACCACTGCAATAAGCAACACACCGCCATATTTTCCATACAAATGTGTGCCATCGACAGAAACAAACGGCTTAAAATGCTTGAAAGTCTTAACACATGACGGGAAAGTCCAAAATATTTTGTCGAACATGCTATAGTTACGAACCATAAGGTGCCCATCATAGTAAGGTAAGGCCCTAAATTCACATATTGTTTCGGGACAACAACTTTGCAGTGCTTGTAGCAACTTTAGCACCTTGTTGTATGACTCCTCTCAGTCCTTGTATATCTGCGCAATTGTATTTTGCTTCGCCATCTAGACTTTTCTATATGACAGTTTGAAGTGATAGATTTGCCGAACTGCACCCTGTAGGACAGGGATGCTGACGGATGGCTTAGACTGTATCAACGGCAAGATGACAATGCAGAAGAGGGGTGCTGTCCAACTGTCGATGATCTTGGGACATGGTGGGTGCTAAACATGTATGTGCTCCACTAACTCGCCGAACCTCCCTAACAAAATAAAACATTCATGGTTAAAAACTACACCAGATATAACAATCATAAATGAGTAAATACGCCATAATTAAACTTGACCTCACCAATATCCAAGGTTCTATCGGAGAGCTACGTGGAGACTCCTGGGACATCCAGCTGCAGATTGGCGGCAATGCACATGGTACTTTAATAAGTCCGATTCAAAAACTCGGTACTCAGCACTTCTGTGAATGTTGTAGTTCTTCACACTCGGCACTACTGCATCTCTGTTTTTGAATATGTGGGTAACCTGAAACTCCACACCACCGACTAGGTTGTTATCGTCTTTTTCGGTGTTGAAAAATGGAGATTTCTCATGCATCGCTGATGAGCGAATATTTTATACGCTTTTTGCCATCATTTTCACATAGTTTTTAGTAGTTTTTATTTAGTTTTTATTAAGTTTTTATAGGTTTTAGTGTTAGAATCACATTTTTGGATTCTACTATGAGTTTTTGTATTTTTGGACAATTTCAGGTATTTTCTGGCTGAAATTGAGGAGCTAGAGCAAAAGTCTGATTCAGAGACAGAGAAAGCACTACAGATGCTGTCCGGATCTGACCTGCCTGCACTGGGAAGAGCTTTTCTAGAGTTACTGAAGTCCAAATGGAGCTCTCTTAACGGCTATGAAAAACTGACTTCCAGAGCTTGCCAGCAATATATAATAGTCCATACTTTGCTTCGGATTAGAAGGCCCAAAACTAGCGTTCAACTCCAGCTACCTCCCCCCTTCCAGGCGTCCAGCGCCCAAAAGATCAGAGACCAATGTACAAACGCCCAAAGAGGACCCTCTAGCTGGCGTTCCATGCCCAAGAGACCTCATAGCACGTGGATCTCATCAAAGCTCAGCCCAAATACTCACCAAGTGGGCCCCAGAAGTGAATTTTAGCACTAAAAAGACTATTCTACCCTTACTAGTCATTTGTTTAGTATTTAAGGGATTTTATTTATGTAATTCAGGAGATCGAACACACCTTGAACACCATTCAGCCATTATTTTCATTTTACATTGTATTTTACCTTCAATATGAGTTTCTAAATCTCCTAGGTTGAGGAGAGGAGTCCTGTTGAGTCCTATGAATTAATAAAAGTAATACTGTTTTCTCTTCGATCCGTGTTTGATTAATTCTAAGATGTATATCCAATCTTCATCGTGGTGAATAGAATGATCTAACAAATTAGCTCTGTTCATCACATTAAGACGAACGTGCCTGACAAATACTCGCGTCTACTTGGGTTTAGAATGCATCTTTCATCGGATAAGGACGAACCAACAGCTATGTTTATACATCTCTCAGACAGCTAATCCACAACTTCGTTGGGGACTTCTCGAGACATCAGTTCAGCTAATTTTCGGGGAGATTAGGATCTCTGTGGTAGAGGCTAGAACCAAAGGTGCAGCATTCTCTGATCCAGAAGATCTGACCTTGTCTGTGGCGTTTTGAGTAGGATCATTAAGGAGAATGAACTGTATAAGCTTCACGCTCAATCAGAATGGATCCACACTAAATCTGAGGTTCAGATCCATTGAAGAAATCACTCACAAGAAAAGAGAGCAGTAATACCAGAGTTAATTAAGAAAGACAAAGCAACTCCAATCCTTTACCTTATCCTTATCACTGATTTCCATTTAATTTACAGAGTATCTTTATTAATTATATGTCTTCATAGTTTCATGATCATCATAATCCAACAACCTTCTGATCTGCCTGACTAAGACCTGCAAAATAACTATAGCTTGCTTCAAGCCAACAATCCTCGTGGGATCAACCCTGACTCGCTCAGGTATTACTTGGACGACCCAGTGCACTTGCTGGTACTACTGTACGAAAGTGTGGGGATCGTATGCACCAAGTTTTTGGCGCCGTTTCCGGGGATTGTTTGAGTTTGGACAAACTGACGGATTATCTTGCTCCCTAGATCAGGTAATTTTTATTTTATTTGAGTCTTTTATTTTTATTTTCTTCTTCTATAATTTTCGAAAAATCATTAAAATCTTTTTCTAAAATATTTTTCTTTTCTTTGTTTAATTTGTGTTCTTGGTATTGAGTCTTCCATGTTCTTGTTTCCTGTTTTTCATTCCCAAAAATTTTAAAACTCTTTCAAAAACCTTTTTCATACAGTTTAATTTTGAGCATCCTTAGCTTTCTATTTGAGAGTCTTTGTTTGTGTTCTTGATTAAATCTTTTATTTTATTCCTCTCTATCTTTTCAAAAAATTTAAAAAGCTTTTCAAAAATATCTTTTTATTTTCCTTATTTAATCTTTGTTCTTAGTTTGAGTCCTTTTGTTTATGTTCTTGTTGAGTCATGCGTTTTCTTTGAGTCCTGTTTTCTAAAAATTTTCAAAAACAGTTTCTTTGGTTAAATCTTGTGTTAAGTCTTTATGTTTGGTGTCTTCTTGTTATTTTTCTTTTAATTTTCAAAAATTTTTTTTTGGTTTTCTAAAAATTTTAAGTTTGGTGTTCTTTTTATGTTCTTGTGTTCTTTGAGTCTTTAAGTTTTGTTCTTTGTGTTCTTGTTACTCTTTAAAGTGTTCTTCCGTCTTTTTTGTGTTTTGATCATAAAATTTTTAAGTTTGGTGTCCCCTTGTGTTTTCCTCCAAAATTTTCGAAAATTAGGGGTGCTAGATCTAAAAATTTTAAGTCTTGTGTTATTTGTGTGTTTTTCTCTTTCATCATAAAATTCAAAAATAAAAAATATATTTTCTAACTTAATTTTAACATAATTTTCGAAAATAACAATAAAAATTCAGATTTTCAATTTTTAATTCTTATCTTATCTTATCTTAGTTGTCAAGTTTTCAAAAATCAAATCTTTTCAAAAATAAAAATCATATCTTTTCCAACAAAAATTTTTTTTATCTTTTTCAAAATCTTATCATATCTTTTTCAAAATTTAAAAATCTTATCTTATCTTTTTCAAGTTTCAAATTTTAAAAATCAAATCTTTTTCAAAAATTAAATTTCTTATCTTATCTTTTTTTAATTTCAAATTTCAATTTCAAATATTTTCTTATCTTATCTTCTATCTTATTTTAAATTTAAATCTTTTCTTAATTCATATCTTGTCTTCTTCTGTCTCTTCTTTTTCAAAACTTTCTAACTAACTCTTCTCTTCCTTAATTTTCGAAAATTATCTCTCTTCTTCTCTCTCTTCTTTTTCAAAACTACCTAACTAACTCTCTTCTCTCTTAATTTTCAAAAATTTCCCCTCTCTTCTCTCTCCTCTATTTTCGAAAATTTAACATTTAAATTTTAAAATCTTTTTAAATTAATTAACTTAATTTTTAAAATTAATTAATTAATAAAATAAAAACAAAAATATTTTAATTCTTATTTACTTTTTCTATTTATACTTCTTCTCTTCTCATCTCTATTATTCGAACTCTTCACCTTCTCTATTCTTCCTTCTCATATTTCATTATCTTTTAATTACTTCTATCCCTTATTTTTAAAGTATTCTTCTTCTACTTCTTTAATTTCTTTTATTCTATCTTCTTCTTTCTTCACATCTGACTTTAACGAGGAGCTTCTTGCCAATTGGCACAAAGAGCTTTCTTCTTTTCCATCTTTTATTTTTTTTCTTGTTTATGACCAGAAACAGGGATAAAGAACCCCTCTTGACTCCTAATCCTGAACCTGAGAAGACTCTAAGGAGGCGTTTACAACTAGCTAAAGCACAACACTCCGGAAGTGACTTTTCAAAAAATTTTGAATAAGAAACAGAGGATATGGCCGAACCTCAAGAGGAGCCAAGAAAGGTCCTTGGTGACTTTACCATGCCTACCTCTGAATTTTATGGCAGAAGTATTACTGTACCTGCCATTGGAGCTAACAATTTTGAGCTTAAGCCTCAGTTAGTCTCTCTTTTGCAGCAGAACTATAAGTTTCATGGACTTTCAATGGAAGATTAACATCAGTTTTTAGCTGAGTTCTTACAGATCTGTGATACTGTAAAGACTAATGGAGTTAATCCTGAAGTCTACAAGCTTATGCTCTTTCCCTTTGCTTTAAGAGACAGAGCTAAGTTCTGGTTGGATGCCCAACCAAGAGAGAGTCTTGACTCTTGGAAACAGCTGGTTAATGCTTTTCTGGCTAAGTTCTTTCCTTCTCAAAGGATGAGCAAGATTAGAGTGGAAGTTCAAACCTTCAGACAAAGAGAAGGTGAATCCCTCTATGAAGCTTGAAAAACATACAAGCAGCTGATCAGGAGATGTCCTCCTAACATGCTTTCAGAATGGTCCATCATAGGCGTGTTCTACGATGGCTTGTCTGAGATATCCAAGATTTCATTGGATAGTTCTATAGGTGGATCCCTCCACTTGAAGAAAACACCTGCAGAAGTAAGAGAACTCATTGAAATGGTTGCTAACAACAAGTTCATGTACACTTTTGAAAGAAATCCTGTAAACCATGGAATCTCTCAGAAGAAAGGAGTTCATGAAGTTGAGACTCTGAACGCCATCTTGGCTTAGAATAAGATCTTGACCCAACAGGTCAACATGATCTCTCAATATCTGATTGGGATGCAAATTGCAGCTAGCAGTACTCAGGAAGCTTCTCTTGAAGAAGAAACTTATAATCCTGATCAACCCACCATGGAGGAGGTGAATTACATGGGAGAACACTATGGAAACACTTACAACCCTTCATGGAAGAACCATCCTAACCTCTCATGGAAGGATCAACAGAAACCTCAACAAGATTTCAATAACAATCAAGGTGGAAGAAATCAGAATGGGTTCAATAACAGACCACCATTCCCATCTTCTCAGGGGAATATGGAAACCTCTAAGCAGAGCCTTTCTGACTTAGTAACTCTGGTTTCTAGCCTCTCTAAGACCAATCATAGTTTCATTAATGAAATAAGGTCCTCCATTAGAAATTTGGAGGTGCAAGTTGGTCAACTGAGCAAGAGGATCCCTGAGATTCCCCCTGAAACTCTTCCCAGTAAGACTGAGGTAAATCCTAGAGAAGAGTGCAAAGCCATAACCATGGAGGTAGAGGCCGAATCAGAGGAGAAAGGGAAGGCATTGAACTCCAGTGAAGAAGCCTTCACTGGGCGTTCAACGCCCAATCTGGCAGCAAGCCTGGCACTGAACGCCAGTGAGGAACCCCTCATTGGGCGTTCAATGCCCATCCTGGCAGCAAAGCTAGCGTTGAACGCCAGCCAAGGAGCACTGGCTGGGCATTCAACACCCAAACACCCAGGCTTTCTGGCATTGAACGCCAGTGAAGAACCCCTCACTGGGCGTTCAACGCCCAACCAGGCAGGCTTTCTGGTGTTGAACGCCAGTGAGGAACCCTTCACTGGGCGTTCAACGCCCAGTCACCCAGGAAAGCTGGCGTTTAACGCCAGCAAGGACATCACTGCTGGGCGTTTAACCCCCAGAATGCTAGAGGGACTGTTATTTAACGCCAGTCAAGTTGGACAGCAAGGGCGTTCAATTTAACACCCTAATTACCCTAAGTCTTACCTCTAGCCGTAAAGCAAAGGTTAATCAGAGGTTACAACAATTCTAAGGCTTATATATATATATAGAAGGAAATAATATATTCTAGAAGCCTAATGAAGGATTAAGCTCAAAGACAGAATTACAAAAGCGTGAAACGTTCACACGGAGCTAACGCATAAGATACAAGGTATAGGTATACGAGAATAAAACATATATAAATATATGAATATAATATTCATAGAGAACTAGCCGAAGCTTGCAGAGTTTAAACCGACTAGTTACAAATAGAAAGATACAGAGTTTTAGAATTAAAACAGCTTATACAACCTATCTCTCAAACAAGCTTCTAAGGCCATATAGATAAATATACAAAAGGTGAGAGAATACTACGACAGAAGTAAAATAGAAACATACGAGGAAAGAACCATACTCCGCTCTGTCACCATGTCCTCAATTTCACCGAGGTGAATTCCGACCTACATCTGAAAAACAACGAAAAAGTATGGAATGAGAACCGGACGTTCTCAGTATGGTAACAGTGCCCAATAATGTAAGATGTAAGGCTCCGGGACGCCGAAGGCAATCCTAGAACTTCACATCACATACAGATATTCAAGCTTAGAACAAAATAAATAAATATATAAAGAACTTAAACCATAAATCGGGTTATCTAAACTTAGGAGAATTCTAACTAATATTAATCACACCACTGTATCCCACAGCCTATGCCACCCTAATCTCCGTGCGATCCCATCGCCACCACCTACCTAACCTCCTCAACACCAGACAATCACAATTAATGCAAACAAGTAAAACACAGATAATATTCATATACAACAAGTAGTCCAAGAAGCGGGTAGGCATGTTATACAATTAGGCAAACTCAAGTAAACAAAGCAAGCAAGCATACAGAAGATGCACATGATAATGTCTGCCCTATTGGCTGTGATATCACATGTCGGTTATCTCCAAATCCGACAGAAAATTCGGTCGACAACTCCCGGATTAGTCTCTCTATTGCGCATAAGGAGGAAAATTCCAAGGGATGAGTGCCCTACAACCTTCTCCTTTCAGAAGGAAATATTCCAAGGGAGAGTGCCCTACCACCTTCCTCTGGATGTCGCATAATTTCGTGGGTTAGTGCCCTACCACCTTGCAATCAGAGAGAAGTCGCATTTTTAGGAGGAATAGTTCCGTGGGATAAGTGCCCTACCACCTTCTCCTTTCAGAGGAAAATATTCCGAGGGAGCGTGCCCTACCACCTTCCTCTGGTTGCGAGAAATATGAGTGAGAAGCCCAACTTCAACTCTCACATCTGAACGTAGGCGGGAGACTACCACAGTCCCTACGACGGAGAACAATGCATATCGTAATCACATATTCACCACTCTTCCTTCTCTCTCAACCAACTCATCCTCAGTACACCAGAAACCTAAACCTTCGTTTGCTACCTTTTCAAAGTAAAACCCAATCAAACCTCCTAGGACCTTTCCCATGTTCCAATATCCAAAAATAAGCCCAAGAATCTCGAAATGGTGTCACAGAAGCTTACAAGCTTGTTAGAAAGGTGAAACAATTGAAAACAAAGTTTAAATTCGAGAAACAGGACGTGTGCGTTTGCACAGGGGTGTGTGTGCACATGCCCAAAAAGTTTCAAAATGTGTGCATACGCACAGGGGTGTGCGTACTGATGAGCGGATAATTTATACCCTTTTTGGCATTGTTTTTACATAGTTTTTAGTATATTTTAGTTACTTTTTATTATATTTTTATTAGTTTTTATTCAAAAATCATATTTCTGGGCTTTACTATGAGTTTGTGTATTTTTCTGTAATTTCAGGTAATTTCTGGCTGAAATTGAGGGACCTGAGCAAAAATCTGATTCAGAGGCTGAAAAAGGACTGCAGATGCTGTTGGATTCTGACCCTCCTGCACTCAAAATGGATTTTCTGGAGCTACAGAAGCTCAATGGGTGCGCTCTCAATTGCGTTGGAAAGTAGACATCTTGGACTTTCCAGAAATATATAATAGTCCATACTTGGCCCGATATTTGGTAGCGCAAACTGGCGTTTAAATGCCAGTTCCTTACCCTTTTCTGGCGTTAAACGCGAGAACTGGCATAAAAGTTAGAGTTAAACGCCCAAACTGGCACAAAAGCTGGATTTCAATGCCAGGAATAGCCTATGCACGTGAAAGCTTCAATGCTCAGCCCAAACACACACCAAGTGGGCCCCGGAAGTGGATTTCTGCACTATCTATCTTAACTTACTCATTTTCTGTAAACCTAGGTTATTAGTTTAGTATAAAAACTACTTTAAGAGATTCATTTTGGACCTCGTGACATTTTTTACATCTGAATTTTGTATCTTCTATGGCATGAGTCTCTAAACTCCATGGTTGGGGGTGAGGAGCTCTGCTGTGTCTCGATGGATTAATGCAATTACTACTGTTTTCCATTCAATCATGCTTGTTTCTATTCTAAGATATTCACTCGCACTTCAACATGATGAATGTGATGATCCATGACACTCATCACCATTCTCAACCTATGAACGCGTGCTTGACAACCACTTCCGTTCTACCTTAGATTGAGTGTGTATCTCTTTGGTTCCTGGTTTACGAGTTTGATTGCCTCTCCTGACAACAGAGAATTCAAATCCATGAGATTAGAGTCTTCGTGGTATAAGCTAGAATCAATTGGCAGCATTCTTGAGATCCGAAAAGTCTAAACCTTGTCTGTGGTATTTCGAGTAGGATCCGGGAAGGAATGACTGTGACGAGCTTCAAACTCACAAATGTTGGGCGCAGTGATAGTGTGCAAAAGTATCAATGGATCTTATTCCAATACTAGTTAGAACCGACAGATGATTAGCCCTACGAAACCCGTAGCTGGACCATTTTCACTGAGAGGACGGATGGTAGTCATTGACAACGGTGATCTACCAACATACAGCTTGCCATGGAAGGAGCCTTGCGTGCGTGAAGAAGAAGAAGACAGTAGGAAAGCAGAGGTTCAAAAGACAAAGTATCTCCAAAACCTCAACCTGTTCTCCATTACTACATAACAAGTATCATTTAATCCATGTTCCTTTATTCATTCCAATTAAAACTGATAATTATTATTGATATCCTGACTAAGAGTTACAAGATAACCATAGCTTACTTCAAGCTGACAATCTCCGTTGATATCCTGACTAAGAGTTACAAGATAACCATAGCTTGCTTCAAGCCGACAATCTCCGTGGGATCGACCCTTACTCACATAAGGTATTACTTGGATGACCCAATGCACTTGCCTTTCCCACCATCATACTCAAACACTTACATTCTGGTGGCAGTAGACTATGTATCTAAATGGGTAGAGGCAATTGTCACTCCCACTAATGATACTAAGACAGTGCTGAAGTTCTTCCAGAGGCATATCTTCAGCAGATTTGGTGTCCCTAGAATACTAATCAGTGATGGAGGGACTCATTTCTGCAATAAACAGCTTGACTCTACTTTGATCCGATATGGAATTAACCACAAAGTGGTAACTCCATATCATCCACGGACAAATGGTCAGGCTGAAGTCTCAAATAGAGAACTAAAACGAATCCTGGAACGGACTGTAAGTACCCGTATAAAGGATTAGGCAAGGAGTCTGGATGATGCTCTATGGGCATACAGAACTGCATTCAAAACTCCTATAGGGACCTCTCCATACCAGCTTGTGTATGGAAAAGCCTATCACCTGCTAGTGGAACTAGAACACAAGGCCTACTGGGCAACCAGATTCCTAAACCTTGATGCCAAGTTAGCTAGAGAGAAAAGATTGGTTCAGTTGAATGAGCTAGAGGAATTTAGGCTCAATGCTTTCGAAAATGCAAAAATTTACAAAGAGAAAGCAAAAAGGTGGCATGACAAGAAACTGTCATCCAGAGTCTTTAAGCCAGGACAGAAGGTTCTACTATTTAACTCTAGGCTCAGGTTGTTCCCTGGGAAATTAAAATCCCGGTGGAGGAGACCATATGTGATCACAAGTATGTATCCATATGGATATGTAGAGCTTTAGGATGTTGACTCTGACAAAAAGTTTATTGTTAATGGATAGAGAGTCAAACATTATCTTGAAAGCAATGTTGAGCAAGAATGCTCAAAACTGAGACTAGACTAAAGCTCAGTAAAGGTCCAGCTAAAGACAATAAAGAAGCGCTTGCTGGGAGGCAACTCAGTCATTAGCAAAGGTTCTTATTATTTAAATAATAATTATAGGAGTTTGATATAAATTATCTTTAAGGTTATTTGTCCAAATGTAGAATTTTACAGAGTTACAGAAGGATTCAGAGCACAAAGCAGAGAAAAGGAGCTCATTGGTTCGAAAATGCCAGTAAAGATACCTTCCTGGGCATTAAACGCCAGAATGGGCACCATTCTGAGCGTTTAATGCCAGAGTTGCAGCATCCTGGGCGTTTAGAAAAACGCCCAGTGATAAAAGATTTCTAGCGTTTAACGCTAGCTAGGGTACCTGGCTGGGCGTTAAACACCCACAATGATCAACATATGAGCGTTAAACGCCAGAATGGATACCATTCTGGGCGTTTAACGCCAGAAAGGGCAGGGGGAGGAGATTTTGTTTCCACTTCAAATTTTTTTCAATTTTTCATGTTTTAATTCATTATTTTTTGCATCAAACATATTTTAAACATTCATCTTTCAATTTCTATTTTCAAAAATTAATAATCTCTCCAATTCTTTTTAATTCTTTTTCAATTCTTTTCAATTCCTTCCAAAACATTTTGAAAACTTACATATCTTTTCAAACCTTTTCAACTCTTTTTAATTTTTCTTACATACAGTAATAATTTTTCAAAATTAATTACATCATTCTTCTTCTACCCCCTTCTATATTTTTTTGCTCGAGGACGAGCAAAGCTTTTAAGTTTGGTGTGGAAAAGCTCAGCTTTTTGCTTTCCATAACCACTAATGGCACCTAAGGCCGGAGAAACCTCTAGGAAGAGGAAAGGGAAGGCAGTTGCTTCTAACTCCAAGTCATGGAAGATGGAGAGATTCATCTCAAAAGCCCATCACTAGAAAGAGGATGGAGCAAACAAGAGAGCCCACTCATGGACCTCAACAAAAGCACTCCATTATCCTCCATAAAATCAGAGAGGACCAAAGAGCCATGAGAGAGGAGCAACAAAGGCAAGGAAGAGTTATTGAGGAGCTCAAGCACTCCATAGGATCTTCAAGAGGAAGAACTAGCCGCCCTCACTAAGGTGGACCCGTTCTTTAATCTCCTTGTTTATTTTCTCTGCTGTTTTCGATTTTTATGCTTTATGTTTTGACTATGTCTGTGTCTTCATTACATGATCATTAGTGTTTAGTGTTTATGTCTTAAAGCTATGAATGTCCTATGAATCCTTCACCTCTCTTAAATGAAAAATATTTTCTGAAAAAGAAAAAGAAGTACATGAATTTCGAATTCCATCTTGAAAATAGTTTAGTTATGCTGATGTGGTGGCAATACTTTTTGTTTTCTGAATGAATGCTTGAACAGTGCATATTTTTGATATTGTTGTTTATGAATGTTAAAATTGTTGGCTCTTGAAAGAATAATGAAAAAGGAGAAATGTTATTGATAATCTGAAAAATCATAAAATTGATTCTTGAAGCAAGAAAAAGCAGTGAATAGACAAAGCTGGCGAAAAAAAAAGAAGAAAGAAAAAGAAAAAGCAAGCATAAAAAGCCAATAACCCTTTAAACCAAAAGGCAAGGGTAAAAAGGATCCAAGGCTTTGAGCATTAATGGATAGGAGGGCCCACAGAAATAAAAACCTGGCCTAAGCGGCTAAATCAAGCTGTCCCTAACCATGTGCTTGTGGCGTGAAGGTGTCAAGTGAAAAGCTTGAGATTGAGTGGTTAAAGTCGTGGTCCAAAGCAAAAAGAGTGTGCTTAAGAGCTTTGGGCACCTCTAACTGGGGACTCTAGCAAAGCTGAGTCACAATCCGAAAAGGTTCACCCAGTTATGTGTCTGTGGCATTTATGTATCCGGTGGTAATACTAGAAAACAAAATGCTTAGGGTCATGGCCAAGACTCATAAAGTAGCTGTGTTCAAGAATCAACATACTGAACTAGGAAAATCAATAACACTATCTGAATTCTGAGTTCCTATGGTTGCCAATCATTCTGAACTTCAAAGGATAAAGTGAGATGCCAAAACTATTCAGAAGCAAAAAGGCTACAAGTCCTGCTCATCTAATTGAAGCTAATCTTCATTGATATTTTTGAGATTTATTGTATATTCTCTTCTTTTTATCCTATTTTGTTTTTAGTTTCTTGGGGACAAGCAACAATTTAAGTTTGGTGTTGTGATGAGCGGATAATTTATACCCTTTTTGACATTGTTTTGACATAGTTTTTAGTATATTTTAGTTACTTTTTATTATATTTTTATTAGTTTTTATTCAAAAATCATATTTCTGGGCTTTACTATGAGTTTGTGTGTTTTTCTGTAATTTCAGGTAATTTTTGGCTGAAATTGAGGGACCTGAGCAAAAATCTGATTCAGAGGCTGAAAAAGGATTGCAGATGCTGTTGGATTCTGACCCTCCTGCACTCAAAATGGATTTTCTAGAGCTACAGAAGCTCAATGGGTGCGCTCTCAATTGCGTTGGAAAGTAGAAATCTTGGGCTTTCCAGAAATATATAATAGTCCATACTTGGCCCGATATTTGATAGCGCAAACTGGCGTTTAAACGCCAGTTCCTTACCCTTTTCTGGCGTTAAATGCCAGAACTGGCATAAAAGTTGGAGTTAAACGCCCAAATTAGCACAAAAGCTGGAGTTCAATGCCAGAAATAGCCTATGCACGTGAAAGCTTCACTGCTCAGCCCAAACACACACCAAGTGGGCCCCGGAAGTGGATTTCTGCACTATCTATCTTAACTTACTCATTTTCTGTAAACCTAGGTTACTAGTTTAGTATAAAAACTACTTTTAGAGATTCATTTTAGACCTCATGATATTTTTACATCTGAATTTTGTATCTTCTACGGCATGAGTCTCTAAACTCCATGGTTGGGGGTGAGGAGCTCTGCTGTGTCTCGATGGATTAATGCAACTACTACTGTTTTCCATTCAATCACGCTTGTTTCTATTCTAAGATATTCACTCGCACTTCAACATGATGAATGTGATGATCCATGACACTCATCACCATTCTCAACCTATGAACGCGTGCTTGACAACCACTTCCGTTCTACCTTAGATTGAGTGTGTATCTCTTTGGTTCCTGGTTCACGAGTTTGATTGCCTCTCCTGACAACAGAGCATTCAAATCCGTGAGATCAGAGTCTTCGTGGTATAAGTTAGAATCAATTAGCAGCATTCTTGAGATTTGAAAAGTCTAAACCTTGTCTGTGGTATTCCGATTAGGATCCGGGAAGGGATGACTATGACGAGCTTCAAACTCACAAACGTTGGGCGCAGTGATAGTGTGCAAAAGTATCAATGGATCTTATTCCAACACTAGTGAGAACTGACAGATGATTAGCCCTATGAAACCCGTAGCTGGACCATTTTCACTGAGAGGATGGATGGTAGCCATTGACAACGGTGATCCACCAACATACAGCTTGCCATGGAAGGAGCCTTGCGTGCGTGAAGAAGAAGACAGTAGGAAAGCAGAGGTTCAGAAGACAGAGTATCTCCAAAACCTCAACCTGTTCTCCATTACTACATAACAAGTATCATTTAATCCATGTTCTTTTATTCATTCCAATTAAAACTGATAATTATTATTGATATCCTGACTAAGAGTTACAAGATAACCATAGCTTGCTTCAAGCCGACAATCTTCGTGGGATCGACCCTTACTCACGTAAGGTATTACTTGGACGATCTAGTGCACTTGCTGGTTAGTTGTGCGGAATTGCAAATGTGTGATTGTGATTTCGTGCACCACGTACGCATAGGTACCAAAATTCACAATGTCTGTTCACTCGCACCACCTGTGCCAGCGCCCCCAACAGACTGACCTTCCCAACAGACGGATACCGGAATATTATTATAGGGGGGCCAATAACATATATGATATTAAAAATTATGCAAAAAATTATATAATGTAAGATGTATTATAAAAATATATCGATAGAGAATATATTTTAAAGTACTAAAAATGCATGTACTTTTTACTAACGAAGTGGTCGATTTTTCGTATCATAAAATTTATCGATAAAAGAATCTGTGTCAAATTTTTCAGCAATTTTCTTTTTAATATAATTAAAAGATAATTAGCAAAAAATTCATCTTTCATCTTGTTTCTGAGTTATTTTTCACAATATTCATAGCTGAAAAAGATCTCTCAGTTGTAGCAGTTGAAACAGCGAGAATTAATACCAAATGAATCAAGAAGGACGATCATAAGAAGAAAAAGAATCCACTTTATGGGATTTGAAAAATTTTGTTTAATTAAAAAATATTAGTAATAATATCTTTTTTAGATTTTTTTAATATTGTTACTTATTTTTTAGATATTAGAAATCATTAATATTTAGGTTGGACTATATACTAGACTAAATACTAAACGCATTTTTAAAAAAAAAAATCATACTTAATAACTGATTACTATTAATTTCTTTTTAAAAAAGTTGGGGGCCGAGGCCTCCCCCCCCCCCCCGCCGTAAGTCCGTCCCTACACACAAAGCTGTGCGTACGCACATACCAGAAATCACAATATTCTGCAACTTTACAGAATTTCTGATTTTGACACCAATCTTTGAATGATCATATCTTCCTCTACAAAATCTAAATTTTACAAACTTTATATCAATTTGAAGAGCTTTCAATGAACTTTAATTTAAATCAAATTTCAACAAGTTTCAAAAACCGAGGCTCAAGTTATGATCCTTCAAAGTTGACTAAAAACCTATTTTTACCAAAAACCTTAAAAACTTACTTTTACCAAAACTCTCATTTCAAAACCAAACTACTCACAATCCAAATAATACCGAATCATCACAAAAGCCCATACCACTCATTCATCAATCTCAACCATCAATAATCTCCCATTTACACTATCCCACACCATCAAAATCATTATTCTCCAACAATAAAAAATCATCACAAACAATCCTAATTCTCCTCATTCATCAATACCATTTCCACAGCTCATCATCAAGTATCAACAATACCAACAACTCTCAACAACATTACACATCAACAATAATCCACTAACCTTAACATAACATCAACCACGAGACTCAATATCCAAAAATCATCATCAATATACATCATCACACATCATAATCATCAATATCCTTTATTCCAAACCACCACAACATTTTACATTAACTTATTACCTTAAATTTTCATAATCCTCATTATTCAATAATATAACTAATCACCATAAATACTCATCAATACCCATAATTCCCAACAATCACCATCAACCACACTAATATAATTTAACCAACAATTACATCAATTCACATATAATTATTCATACACCAATATCATTCAATCTTATCTTAGGGTCAACTAGCCTAAGTATCCAGAAACATTACATATTACATAAAGGAAACCAAAACCATATCTTGGCCGATTCTCAAACACTCCAAACACCAAAATGAAGCCACCAAACTTGATCCAAAGCCTCAACCAACTCCAACAAACACCAAAGCTCAAACTAATAGCACATATATCACCAAAATCAAAACTTAAGGTACACAAAACAACTAAACACAAGGATTTAGTGAAAACTTACCTTACCCAACAAGATTAAGGGTAAAATCCAATAATTACCCGCTACTAGAGACCACCTAAACAAGCAAAACCACAAAACATGCTCAAAAACCAAACTCAAAACGCACAGAAATCTAGGGCACAAAACTTGGGAGTGAGATACGAGCCCTTACCAAATTTCTTTACATAGAAAGGAAGAGCTCATCGAGCGCTTTGCGTGGCTACAAACGGCTCGTCAATCGGAGCTTCGGATCAAAAGTTATGGCTCCCGAAAGGTGGAGGTGAATAGTCTCACCCCCTTCCTTCTCCCTTCTCTCTTCTCACCGCCCCTCTCTCTTTCTTTTCTGAAAAATGAGCTCAAAGCTCATTTAATGAGCTTATATATGTTGGACCTTGGGTCCGGTTTGGGCCCAGTCCAACCCGTTAGCGTTTTTAGCCCGATTGGCCCACTTTGGGCCAAAACCTTTAAGATTAGTGCCCGGTTTTCAATTCTAAATTATTTTCATCATTTCAAAATAATAAATCAATTTTTTAAAATATTATTTTTCTCAAAACACAGTACCGGACAGGCTTAAACCGGTTCGACCGGTTCGGCTGCCAGTTCTCGGTCTTTCGCAGAAAATACATTTTCTGACTCAGAAAAATTCACTGAAACCAAATTTCACCTTTATATTTTCAAATTAAAACTTCTAAATTTTGAATCCATCTGGAACACTTAAAATTATTATTTTATCAAAATAATTTTACGTGAAAAACCCCGGTTCTTACATTCAACGCCCAGTAAGCTAACAGAGCTGGCATTGAACGCTAGTCGAAGCACACCCTTTGAGTGCTCAAAGCCCACTCAAGAACCCTATATCTCAGAACCAAAGGAAACCATAAAGACCATAGAGGTTCCTTTGAATGCACTTATACAGTGTATGAGTTCTGATGACTATTCATCCTCAGATGAGGATGAAGATACTAGGGAAGAGCAAGTTGCTGAAGCTGAATGCCAAGTTATTTGGTACAAAGCCTATGGAGGAAGAACCTCCACTACTTACCAAAGAACTCCATGCTTTGGTTCAGCAAGAGCTACCTCAGAAGCTTCCAGACCTGGACGCTTTCTGATTCCTTGCACCATAGGCACTATGACTTTTGAAAAGGCTCTGTGTGACCTAGGGTCAAGCATTAACCTCATGCCATTCTCTGTAATGGAGAAGCTGGGAATCCTTGAGGTACAAAGTGCAAACATATCATTAGAGATGGCAGACAAGACAATGAAGAGGCCATATGGCTTAGTAGAGGATGTCTTGGTAAAGGTTGAAAACCACTACATCCCTGCAAACTTTATTGTCTTAGACATTGGAGAAGATAAGGATGACTGTGTCATCCTTGGAAGACTTTTCTTAGCTACTGCAAAAGCCTTGATTAATGTAGCTAAGGAAGAAATGGTTTTCCAATTAGGAGAGGACTATATCTTATTCAAGATGTCCAATCCCAATTCTCCTTCTGATAAGAAAGAGACAACTGTGCAACACCTAGTGTGCTAACCCTCTCTTTCTGTGCATAGCTTTACAGAGTCCCCAAACATCAATTCTAAGTTTGGTGTTGGGTAACCCTCAACACGTTCTAAGCACAAAACTACTAAAAAGAAAGTACCTAAAGGCTGGAAGGACAAGAAAGTCCCAACTGAAGGCCTCTTGATGATAAGAATTTTGTTGTGATGGTATAGAATTTCCTCAATTGAATGAATTCTCGTTGCAAGTATAGTTCTACACCGACAAAAAATCCTCACATGCAAAAATATTGGTTGGCACAAGTACAAATTCCAATGAAAATTAACCGAAGTATTTGAACTCCGGGTCATCTCACAAGGAATTGCAATGAAGTGCTCAATGATTGGCTATGAAGAACAAAGGGGGTTTGATTTTTGTATTTTTACAAGAAAATAAATGGCAAGAAAAGTAAAGAGAGCAATTAAATAAAGCAATTAATAAAGAGAGACATTCATGGCAAGGTTTGAGATCATAGGCTTTCTATCCTAGTCATTAATCATAACAACACTTAACAAGAATTTATCTTATTTCGTCATCCCCAATGTTGGAAGAAGGTGTAAGTTATCTTCCATTAGAGAAAGTCAAACAAGACTAGTTAATCTCAAATCAAAAATCCTAATCAACTCACTAATTAAATTAGCAAGAGATTAGTGTCATTGAAAATGATATTAACTAACAACTCTAGATCGCCAATCTAAATTGGGTATTAATGACTCAAGATTGTCCAATTACTCTTCCCAAGCCAAGAATGCTCAAAATCTACTCTAACATCCAACCAAGCATTTTGTCAAACACTTGGAAGGCATAAAAGGAAAGCATAGTAAAAATGCAAGAATAATAAATCTACCAACTACCAATTGCAAGAAAGTAAATCAACAACTCAAATCATCAATAAAGAAACATCAACTATCAAATCTCATTAAAAGAAAATCCAAATCCAACATGAGCATTCATAAACATAAAAGAGACATAAAAGTAGAATTAACACTACAAACTAAGAGAATCAAGAGTAGAAGCATGAAATTGTAAAGAAAACAAGATGAGAACATGAAATTGAGACTAGATCTAAGATGAAATTAACCTAAGAACCCTAATTCTAGAGAGAAGAGGGAGCTTCTCTCTCTAGAAACTAAACTACATGATGACAAAACTCCAAACAATTGCCCCCCTTGCCCAAGCTTAAATTCTGCATAAAATAGCATCAGAAATGAGTTGGGTTGGACCCAAAGTGCTTCAGAAATCGCCCCCAGCGATTTCATCTTTAGTGGGCCATGTGCAGCATCGGCGCGCACACATACAGTGCACGTGCGCGCCCCTAAACGCGAAGCAACTATGACAAATTTTATATCATTTTGAAACCCCAAGATGTTATCTTTCCAACGCAACTAGAACTGCCTCATTTGGACCTCTGTAGCTCAAGTTATAATCGATTGAGTGCGAAGAGGTCAAGCTTGACAGCTTTACGGTTCCTTCATTTCTTCATGAGTTCTCCCACTTTGCATGCTTCTCTCCTCACTTCTTCCATCCAATACTTGCCTTATGAACCAGAAATCACTCAACAAATATATCAAGGCATCGAATGGAATTAAAGTTAGTTAAATTTAGCTATTTTAAGGCCTAAAAAGCATGTTTTCACACTTAAGCACAAATTTAGGGAGAATTACAAAACCATGCTATTTCATTGAATAAATGTGAGAAAAAGTGATAAAATCCCCAAATTAAGCACAAGATAAACCACAAAATTGGGGTTTATCACCTCTCACCTGGAATGAGAGTTGTCCTCACCAAGAATCCAGTCCTACCACAAATAGTGAGTCGTTTCATATCTCTAGAGCGTGTAGAGCTCATTCATGAGAGGACAGGAAGAAAATTCACTGTCAGGGGCAAAAATATGAGCCCATAATTACCTCCGTAAGGAGCTAAGGGTCAAGCTAGTAACGTTAAAGAAGCTCTTGTTGGGAGGCAACCCAACCTTACTCAACCATATTTATTTTCTTTTATTTTGTTTTTCTTTTAGTTGTTAGAGTCATGATCATATGCATCAGTCCAGAGACAGAATTTCGCAGCAGTGAAAACAGAGGACTCTGGATGGAGTGTCAAAGTTAAACGCTAGTGAGGAAGCCCTCAGTAGGCATTCAACGCCCCTCATGGGCAGCATTGCTGGCGTTGAACACCAACCAGGGAGCAGCCCTTGGGCGTTCAAACGCGAGTGCAGAGAAGCAAGGAATCTGGATTCCCTAGCCTCTCAGGACTAGTGGGTCCCACAACATCTTTCACCTATCCTACTTACCCCACTCACTTTCACACTTTCCCATACACACTTTCCTATAAATCCTAGCCGAATCACATCCATACTACTTTTCCAAAACCATCATAACTCCCACATACCCCCACCCACCTCAAAATCAAATTTCCCACCCAAAACCCACCATATGGCCGAACCTAACCCTACCCCTTTCCTATAAATACCCTACTTCATAATCCTTCATACACACACCTCTCATACCCTACTACACCCATAAGGCTGAAAGCCCTCTCTCCCTCTATATCGTTCTATTTTCTTCTTCTTCTACTCTATTCTTCTCCTTTGCTTATTTTTGCTCAAGGACGAGCAAAGTTTTAAGTTTGGTATGAAAAAAGCATAGCTTTTTCTTTCCATTACCATTCATGGCACCCAAAGTTGGAGACTCCTCTAGAAAGAGTAAAGGAAAGGCAGTAGCCAATCCCTCTGAATCTTGGAAGATGGAGAGATTCGTCACCAAAGCCCACCAAGACCACTTCTATGAAGTAGTGGCTAAGAAGAAAATGATCCCTGAGGTCCCTTTTATGCTCAAGAATAATGAGTATCCAGAAATCCGAAGAGAGATCCGGAGAAGAGGTTGGGAAGTCCTAACCAATCCCATTCAGGATGTTGGAATTCTCATGGTGCAAGAGTTCTATGCTAATGCATGGGTTACTAAAAACCATGAAACTAGTGTGAACCCAAATCTAAGGAATTGGATCACCATGGTTCGAGAAAGAATCTTAGATTTAAGCCCAAAAAGTGTGAGGTTGGCGTTCAACTTGCCTCTAGTGCAAGGAGCTCCTCATCCTTACACTAGGAGAGTCAACTTTGATAAGAGATTGGATCAAGTGCTCTCTGAAATTTGTGTGGAAGGAGCACAGTGAAAAAGGGATTCCCAAGGCAAGCTCATTCAACTAAGAAGGGTTGACCTAAAGCCCATAGCTAGAGGATGGTTGGAATTCATCCAAAGATCCATCATTCCCACTAGCAATTGATCAGAAGTGACTGTTGACAGAGCCATCTTGATCCATTGCATCATGATTGAAACTGAGGTGGAAGTACATGAGGTGATTCCTCAAGAACTGTACAAGGTAGCTGAGAAGTCTCACACCAATGCAAGGTTAGCTTTCCCACACCTCATCTATCATCTATGCAATACAGCTAGAATTGTCATAAATGGAGATGTCTCCATTGGGGAGGATAAGTCCATCACTAAGAAGAGGATGGAGTAAACCAGAGAGTATGCACAAGAGCCTGTGCAGCCGCCTCAGTATGAGATCCCTGAGATGCCTCAAGGGATGTATTTTCCTCTCCAAAGCTATTGGGACCAATGGCAAACTTCTCTTGGAGAATTGAGCACTAACATAGAGCAATTGAGGATGGAGCATCAAGGGCATGCCACCACCCTCAATGAAATAAGAGAAAATCAAAGAGTCATAAGGGAAGACCAAAGGGCTATGAGGGAAGAGCAACAAAGGCAAAGGGAGGACATAGAAGAGATTAAGCATCATATTGGATCCTCAAGGAGGAGCACTAGACGCCATCATTAAAGGTGGACTCGTTCTCTTTTACCTCCTTTCCTTTATTATTTTTCTGTTTTCTGTTATGTTTTGTCTGTTCTATTATTGTAGTTGTATGATCATTTGCATTGATGTCTTTAGGTCGTAAAATGTTCCATATATCTCTCACCTTGCTTAAAAGAAAATTTTTATTTAAAGAATTGAGAGATGCATGAATTTCAAGTTTAAAATAAGAATAGTTTAATTATGTTGATGTGGTGGCACTACTTTTGTTTTCTGAATGTATGATTAAATAGTACATATATGAAGTTAAAATTTTAGAATGTTGGCTCTTGGAAGAATAAGGAAAAAGGAAAAATATTATTGATAATCTGAAAAATATAAAAATTAATTCTTGAAGCAAGAAAAAGTAGCAAAAAGAAAAAAAAAGCATGTTGAAAAAGAAAAAAAATTACATATGCATGCGAAAAAAGAAAGAAAATGGCGAAAAAAAAGAAAAAAAAGTAGAAAAATCCATTACTGTCCAAAAATGCAGGAAAAGGAGGGCAGATTGAAAAAGCGAATAACCCGTTAAACCAAAAGTCAAGGGCATAAAAGGACCCAAGGCTTTGAGCATTAATGGATAGGAGGGCCCAAAGGAATAAAATCTTGGCCTAAGCGGCTCAATCAAGCTGTCCCTAACCCTGTGCTTCTGGCGTGAAGGTGTCAAGTGAAAAGCTTGAGACTGAGCAGTTAAAGTCGTGGTCCAAAGTAAAAAGAGTATGCTTAAGAACTCTGGACACCTCTATCTAGGGACTCTAGCAAAGCTGAGTCACAATTTGAAAAGGTTTGCCCAGTTAAAGTGTCTGTGGCATTATTGTATCCGGTGGTAATACTGGAAGACAAGGTGCTTAGGGTCACAGCCAAGACTCTAAAAGCTGTGTTCAAGAATCAAAATAAGCTTAACTAAGAGAGTCAATAATATTATCTGGATTCTAAATTCCTAAGGATGCCAACATCTCTGAGTTTCAATGGATAGTGAGATGCCAAAACTGTTTAGAAGCAAAAAGCTACTAAGTCCCGTTCATCTAATTGTAACTAAGCTTAATTTGAAACTTAGAAATTTATTTACATCTTAATTTATTTTTATCCTACTTTGTTTTTAGTTGCTTGGGGACAAGCAACGGTTTAAGTTTGGTATTGTGATGAGCGGATATTTTATACGCTTTTTGACATCAATTTCATAAAGTTTTTAGTAGTTTTTGTTTAGGTTTTGTTAAGTTTTTATAGGTTTAGTGTTAAAATCACATTTTTGGATTCTACTATGATTTTTTGTGTTTTTTGACAATTTCAGGTATTTTATGGCTGAAATTAAGGAGTTGGAGCAAAAGTCTGATTCAGAGATAGAGAAAGCACTGCAGATGCTGTCCGGATCTGACCTGCCTGCACTCGAAAGAGCTTTTCTGGAGTAATAGAAGTCCAAATGAAGCACTCTCAATGGCTATGGAAAACTAACTTCCAAAGCTTTCCATCAATATATAATAGTTCATACTTTGCTTTGGATTAGAAGGCCCAAAACTGGCGTTCGACGCCAGCTACCTGTCCCCTTCCAAGCGTCCAGCGCCCAAAAGAGTAGAGACCAATGTACAAACGCCCAAAGAGGACCCCCTAGCTAGCGTTCCATGCCCAGAGACCTCATAGCACGTGGATCTCATCAAAGCTCAGCCCAAACACTCACCAAGTGGGCCCAAAAGTGAATTTTAGCACTAGATAGACTATTTTATCCTTACTAGTCATTTGTTTAGTATTTAAGGGATTTTATTTATGTTATTCAAACCTTTCATCACCATCTTAGCCCATCATACACATTTACCATTGTATTTTCCTTTCAGTATTAGTTTCTAAACCTCATAGGTTGAGGGGAGGAGCCCTGCTGAGTCCATTGAATTAATAAAAGTATTACTATTTCTCTTCTATCCGTGTTTAATTAATTCTAAGATGTATATCTGATCTTCATCGTGGTGAATAGGATGATCTGACAAATTCGCTTTGTTCCTCACATTAAGACAAACGTGCCTGACAAACACCCGCGTCTACTTGGGCTCAGAGTGCGTCTTTCATCGGACAATGATGAGCCAACAGTTATGTTTATACATCTCTTAGACGGCTAATCCACGACTTCGTTGGGGACTTCTCCAGAGATCAGTTCAACCAATTTCTGGGGCGATTAGGGTCTCTGTGGTAGAGGCTAGAACCCAAGGTGCAGCATTCTCTGATCTGGGAGATCTGACATTGTCTGTAGCATTTTGAGTAGGATCATTAAGGAGAATGAACTGTACGAGCTTCACCCTCAATCAGAATGGATCCGCACTAAACCTGGGGTTCAGATCTGGAGGAGTATTGGCAGCTGCTCAAACCAGTGTCAATCACATACAGCCTGCCATTGAAGAAATCACTCACAAGTAAAGAGAGCAGTAATACCGGAGTTAATTCAGAAAGACAGAGCAATTCCAATCCTTTACCATATCCCTATCACTGATTTCCATTTAATTTATAGAGTATCTTTATTAATTATATGTCTTCAGAGTTTCATGATCATCATAATTCAACAACCTTCTAATATGTCTGACTAAGACCTGCAATATAACTATAGCTTGCTTCAAGCCAACAATCCTCGTGGGATCAACCCTGACTCGCTCAGGTATTACTTGGACGACCCAGTGCACTTGCTGGTACTGCTGTACAAAAGTCTGGGGATCGTACGCACCAATCACGTCCAGATCTAATGCATGATAGTGACTTAGTACATCTGATAGTGCCAGAATCGGGTGGGGGGGGGAGAGGCAAAACATAGCGTACCACTGCCTCGCCTGGCGTCTCTGGTACAAACTCCTCCTCCTTATCATCTTCAGAAGAACCACTATCGTTACTATCCGTAACATACTCCTCATCGGAGTCTTCATCATTCATGTCCATGTCTTCCATTGGATTAGCAACATGAATCGGTGGTGGTGCGAGAGGCGGGTCTTCCTGTACAAAGGTTGAGTGGACGGATCCATTACCACCAACATCACCAACCTCCGCGGAAAGCTCCATCACTTGTTCCGCTATGATTCTCCCATGAATGTCAAACATTAGGCGCACATGCTCGTCGCCATGGAGTCGAAACAGACGAAATCGAAAAGTTTTGTTTCCCAACGGTGTTAGAAACTTATACCACACCCTTCCAATCTCTTTTCTCCTTAAACCACCAAGGTTACTCAATATCAGACTCTTCGACTCGGACATAAAACTTACTCACCGAGTGCGCAACAGTAATAGATTATCACACTCAAATATCACCCCATTGTCATTGTTTCTCATACGACAATTGGGATACATACAGACAACCACATATCCACTACTACTAGACATTTTTGCCTATTTTTTAGAAGAAAGATGGAGGAGAAGATGATATGAAATGTATGTGGAGAATACCAAGGGTTGAACATCCTTTTATAGCTATTGAAAATTTGTCTTAGTATATCTCGTTTACACTGTAAACGTTATAATTTATCACGTATCTTATTTAGTCAATTGATGTTCGGGTCACGTGCATCTGCGTGCCATCTTAGAGTTACTCAATAATATGGTCATAAAATGATAGAAGAGAGAAAAAAAGTGATCGAAAAGTTGGAAATGGGCCCGAAACGTTCCTGTCAACGACATGTATACATAGGCAAGTCCACCCTTATCTCGTTTATAGTGTAAACGAGATAAGTTTACACTGTAAACGAGATATACACGTGTCATTCACATGTCTTATCTGTAAACAAGATATGTGTAAATTTATCTCGTTTACAGTTATGCGATGTATTTTCGTAATTATTTTACAAATTATTTATTTCAATAGATAAAATATTTTTTATTTATTTTAAAAAAATTCTGGTCATATTCAGTGTAATAACATAAATTATGTTAATATTTTAACGTTATAATCATTTTTAATTTTTTTTATTTATATGATTTAAAATTGAAAAATTAATGGGTAAACCACCTATTTAAAACGAAAAACTCCAATATTATTTGTTTGTGTTGAATTGACTTTTTGCTACAAATATGTCTACAAATTATTCTAAGCCGAAACAATATAGCATTGAACCTAGTGAATCGTTGTAACCAAAAACAATTTATGCAAAAATGATTTAGTTGGGAGAAAGGCTGTCTGCATAAACTGGCTCCAGTAAAAATGATTTACCAAGAGAGTAAATCACGGGTAAATCGATGTGCTTTAAAATGATTTAGGATTCGTTTGGAAAGTTTTAAAAGTAATTTTTTTGAGTTTTTGATTTATGAAAAGTAGTAATATTAATATTTAGTACAATTTTCAAAACAAAATTACAACTTTTTAAGAAGCTAATCACGTTTGAAGGAAAAAAGCACGTTAGAATTTTTTGAAAGTTTCAATTTTTGTTTGGCTAATTTTCTTCTCTACAAACACAGAAGTAATTTTGTGAACTTTTATTTTTGTATATTGGATTATGAGTGGTGAAGTCTTTAAAAGTGATCTAAATTAGGTGTTAAACGTTATTGTGGGTGTTTACAAAACGTCAGTGACGTTTTCACTTTATATAATTAAAATAATATTTTTTTTACAAAACGTCAATGACGTTTTCTCATTTTATAATTAAAAAATATTTTTTTACAAAACGTTGGTGACGTTTTGTTTTTTTATATTTAAAAAAATATTTGTTTTACAAAATGTTAGTGACGTTTTGTACTACCATCATAGCATTGTAAAATACCAAAATGAACAAATATTGTCGTATTTCACATTAAAATTATCCATATCTAAAAATTTTAGCCTAATTTTGTTGATAAAAACACGTTTACAAGAAGCAATAATTTCTAACTTCTTTATTGTACTAACGTGCTTTTAGCCACTATCTTCAATATTTATTTTCTTTTACCAACTTTATCCTTTATACATCTTATTGTATTATTTATAAAATTCTTATTATTTTTCTTTATATGAACTCTTTTTTTATTATTTATTATTTATATTTTTTATTAATTTTTTTATTTGACATTATATATTTTTATAGTTATAATTTTTGTATATTATATTTATTATTATCTTTTTATAATAGAATTTATTGATCCCATTAGGTAAAATAAATTAAACAAAAAAATTAACTATAAATAATAATAATAGTTAAAAATTATAATGTACTAAAAAAGAGTACTAAAATTATTAAAAATATACTATATAAAAAACATATAAGAAAAAAGATAAAAAAAAAAATTAAACATGTATAAAAAAATTATAATTTAATGTCATGTCTTTTAAGTAATTATCTATCTAAAAGTGATTTTAACTAATATTATCAAAACAATATTTATTTTTATCAAAATCAATTTTGGTAAAGAGTTGCCAAACATAAATCATGTTCACACAAACTTACTTCTACCCAAAATCAATTCTATAAAATCACTTTTATTCAAACTCCAGTTTGACAAACCACAATCCAAACACACACTTAGAAGCTTATAGAAAAGTTAAAAAAAATGACTTCTCTCATAATATTACTACTTTTTATCACATTTTTATAAAATAAATACTTTTAGAACTAAAAATCAAAATACAAAATAATTGATTTATAAACTACTTTTAATATAATCATTTATATTTAAACTATTTTTTTAAAAGAAACTTAATTAAACTATTCCTCAAATTGAACCCTAGTGATATAGAAACTAATTTGGTAGTAAAATAATAAGTTTGTGATCAAAACTAAATTATAAAGTCACATCTCATATTAAATTATGTGGGTGAAACCGTGAGAGTGAAACTGATTTATATAGATTTTTCTCTCTTAGTAAATAGATGTGGGTGAAATTAAACTAATTTATGCAATTTATCCCACCTATTAAATCGGTGTAAACGAACTTAAATCGAATTATATAAAGTTACACCATCCAATAAATCGTTTTAGGTTAAAATGATTTATCTTTGTCTTTATCTTTTACGTAAATTGTTGGCCAGGACAATTTACTGTACGCTGCTACTAAATCATTCGATCAGAATGATTTATATAAGATATATTAATAACAAAACAATTAAGAATAAAAGGATAATATTAAAAGTGTTTTATTTTAAACGAGTGATTTATTCAAAATTAAATGTTGTCCAATAATAATAATTAGAAAGATGAGGAATTTCGATCAGAGACAGAGAAATAATGTCAGTAATGAATGTACTTTTTTGAGAGAAATAATAATGTTAGTGAATGTAATTTTTTGAGAGGGTAAAATTTGTTCTTTTTCCATAATAATTAAACTAAAACATTAAAGACAAAAGGTAGAGTATTATTTGTTGAAATGTGTATTAAGAGTTTAGGACAATCAAAATAAACCAAATATATCGGACCAATTAATTTATATGGACTAGCCTCTCATAATTTTACTGATAAACTTTTGACGAAAAATATTTAAATCCATTTAGATTTGATACAAATTCGCTTACTTTATTAGAGGCGTAATATATGGAATCTAAATGAGTCAGCTACTCAGCTTGTCTGTCACGTTTTTATTTTTTATTATACAAGTACATCTTTTAAATATTTGTTAACACGAAAAGATGAAAGATTATAGTCGACAATATCAATTTAAAATAAACGTGTAGTGCGAGAATATTGTAGTTAGTGTAGTTGGTACCTAAACAATCAAGCTAAGGGGGTAGCAATACATTATTAAACAGAAAATTAAAGCGTCTCCCTCGGTATGTACGTACATACAGCGAGCCAAGAAAGCGGAGGTTTCTATTATGATTTGACATGCTTTGATAAATGACGAGGGAACTTTGCTTTTTCTTTCCAAAAGCCGCCTCGCGTGCAACAAATACTCGAGGGAATGTTTTGCCGCCTCGTCGATACACACTGTATGCTAAAACACTAGAGATACTCTTTGTTTCCCGGAGATTAGAACTAGAAAGAGGGGATTAAAATTTAGCATCATATTTAGTGTTTATAAATTAGAATTTAAATTTTAATTTTAAAATATAAAATTTTAGTTCGTTTAATATTTTTTAAAAATAAAAATATAAATAATATTTTTGAGATAGAAACTGAAATTTTAATAATATATTTTTTTAATAATTAAAAGTATTTTAATAAATATTCTTATAGTTTAATTATTTTGTTAATTCTTATAACTTCTGATGACCATTATAACTCAGTTAAAGCGTTATAACTCGCCTATAAACACTATAGTTCGGTAATGAAAATACTAAAACGTTATTTTTCATTTAAGTGAGATTTTAAAAAATGTGACCGAATACATCTTATTCCAAATATAAAAAGAAGGTAAGAAAATCATTTGGATATATCGCAACTTGCAAAGCTTATTATTCACTTATTAATTTGAGCATCGGAGTGTCTTTTGCAGGTACGCACCCCCTTATTCTCTCATTGCTGAAGTATAACTCATCTTGACAGAAAAACTTGAAGTTACTTATCGGCAGACGAGCTATCAGCGGCCAACTTCTACAAAAACAATTGGCGCCGACCGTGGAGCCTAGAAATAAAAGCCTTTTTTTCTTTTAGGTCCCAAAATTTTTAGATCTGCCTATGGCTGACCAACTTCCTCCCACACCCACAACTAGAAAATGGATTAATACAGACAAATTTATAGACAAATTTAGTCTTTATTACAGACAGATTTTTGGTTACCGACGAAATTACCGACGAATTTTGTCCCTCTGTAAAAGTCCCGTCGGAAATTATTTACCGACGGATTTTTTTTCCGTCGGAAAATTACAGACGGATTTTTACCAGTTACCGACGGATTTTTCCTCTATAAATTCTCTATCTATTTCCCGAAGGCGACGAACTTTTCGACGAATTTTTCGTCTGTAATTACAGACGGATTTTCCAACAGATTTTCCATCTGTAATTACAGACGGATTTTCAGACGGATTTTCCGTCTGTAATTACAAACGGATTTTCCGACAGATTTTTCGTCTGTAATTACAGACGGATTTTCCGACAGATTTTCCATCTGTAATTTGAACTTTGGAAAATCATCCCACACTCTGATTACAGATAGAAAATCTGTCTGTAAATCCGTCAGTAAGGTAAAATAGAAAATTTTTTTTCATTTTTCCAATTATAAAATAAACTTGTTTTCATACAAAATAAATATAAATTTAATACAAATTTTTATCTAATTTGTATTCAAATATTTATAATATTTCAAAAAATAAACAAATTCATCGTATTATCAAACTAAAAAAAAAACTACTATAAACAAGCAAGTCAATATAATTCAAAATATAAACAAAGTGTATTGATACATCAACTATAATAATAAGTAACAAACATATTGAATAAATTAAAAGTTGTTAATGAGTATCCAAAGGGCTCTAAATGATTTTCCTCATACTAGTAAATTAAAAGACCTATATTGCAAGCAACTCCTATTCAATTTCCTAACTTATTTGAACAATTTTCGCTGCTCTAATAATTAATAGATGAAGTTGGTGAAGGAGGTCCTATATTAATTCCACTTATCTCATCTGCAAAATTCACTTCACTTGCTCTTTCTGCTGCTTCTTCTTCTTCATCATCCCAGCTTTCCTCACACGGTCACAAATATTCTCTAAGACCAGATCATTCATGTGCTGAAATAGTAGTACCTGAAAAAATTAAAATAATTAGATGTTGACCAATAAAGGATCGAGAATGTAACACCATGATGCAAATAATGCACAAAATCCAGAATATATGTTGCATAGTCAATAGTGAACAAAATCTCAACTCACACCACAAAATCCAGAATATATGTTGCATAGTCAATAGTGATCATTCTTAACACTTTTCTGCTAAAAAAAATAAAGCACCCTTAACCGCAATAAGTAAAAATAAGATGAGTCTAATGTTCTTAATAGCAGGTCTCTCTACAGTGTGAGTATGTCTCTTCTGTTAATTATCTCCTTTTATTGTAAAACTTTGCTCTAAACTACCTACTGAACAATGAGTATTTCAAGTTCAAGTTCATAGCATTCAATTTTGGCTGATCAGCAAACCAATTTTTTTATCAGCAAACCAATGGAAGCATTCAATTTTGGCTGATCAGCAAACCAATTTTGGCTGATCAGCAAACCAATTTCGGCAATAGCTTTCTGAACCTGCTCTGAGCAGTTAAGGTACATTTCATAATTTGGTGAGAATTTGGACCATGCTAAAAGTTACCACTCAAGCTGGTGTGTCCAAGAAAGCAAAAAACCCATACCTTTAAAAGTGCACTAGGTCCTTTTTCCTTAATATCAAAGGGCAAATCCCGCAATAAAAAAGATCCATACCCCTGGGTTTCAAAGATCAATGTCAAAAATTTATGTAGTCATGTATTGATTGTTCAAGAAAAACAAGGCATCAAAAAACAAGCAGTACTTGCTTTAATAAATACCTTGACCAAGAGTGAACTTTATAGGTTGATCTTTATCCCTACTGGAATCAAACATGGTTCCATCTTCCAAAGTCCCAACATAGTGCACTGCATTCTCGAGATGAAATAAATAATCAAACATTAAACATTTTTTATTATTAACAACAACTACTACTTTTTTATTACTAACAACAACTACTGCCACTAAGAGTGTTCTTGTTTCAGCTTATGTTGCCAGAAAAATCTGATTTTCAAAAAGAATCCTAATTAAAAAGATCAATAAATCTGATTTTCAGCTTCATACATTCTCAACTTCTTCAATTATATGTAAAATCACCTAAGAAGTTATGTCCAAATCAAGTATTATTTAAGAGAGAAAAGAAATGGCTTCAAAAAGTCAACTTAAAATATTTTAACCCCCTATATTGTAATCAAAAGATTGAACTGAGAAGCATGTTGATTGTTGATGCACGCACTTCATCAAATAAAAAAGAAGCAAGAATTATGAGTGGCTTCAATTTATGAATAAAAAATCATGAATGGCTTCAATATTTCTCCAAATCTAAATATGATGCATGAACCATGTACTATATGCCAGAGAATCAAATTCAATGTCTCAACCAAGTACATAGGTAAGGATGATCAATGACTTCCAAAAAGAAAAAAGAACCTATCCTATTCCACTTTTTCTTTTACTTCTATTTTTGTCCTCTTTGTGTCAATGAGTCTGAACTTGACTAAAAGAACACTCTGGAGAAAATGGAAAGCAATTCAAGGGAACTAAAGATAACTCTAAAGAGAATAAAAGAAGAAGAAGAACACAAACCGTCTTGAGACAAAAGGAACAATTCCAAAGGTCATGCCACAAGTAGCTTGAACAAACACAGAGAATATGATCATAACAACAACAGAAACACTCAAAGATCCAACAAGCCCAAGAATTATGCAGAAGACACCAGCGAATGTTTGGCAAAGCCACAAGGCCCAGAGCCTACCCCTCATTCCAAACCTCTTTGAAACTGCATCAGATATGAACCCTCCACCGGGCCTGGAGAAAAGATTCGCCAATCCGAAACTGGCAGCAATGATCCCAGCAGTGTGCAGCTTGAGATTGAATCTGTCACAGAAGTACTCAGCTATGATATTATCAATAGTCAACTCCACACCAAAGCAGTATCCATAAGTGAAGTACAGACAGCAGTATTCAATTTCTGAATAAAAAATTAATCTTTACAACAGCAAAAAAAATATAAATAAATAAAGCATAATGCTAACAAAAAAAAGTGTCAAAAAGAGATTATAAAGCATTACTTACAGTATTTTAGCTTAGCTTAGCTTAGCTTCCTTTTAATTGCAGTAGGGAACAAGCAATAATCAAAATTAAACAAAGGGAAAGGAGAGAATGAAAAGGATGGGAGCATAGAGAGCATACATGTTCGTTCTTTGTTCATCAAAACAAACATGTCGTTCTCAACCACCTTTGCTACTCCCAATCAGCTATAGCAATTCTCTGCTTCTGTCCTCCAGAAAGTTGGGTGCCACCTTCTCCAACCTGTGTTAGAAATAAACTATCAGGCTTTAAATTTGAATGCATATTTTCTGATATCAAAGAGTTTTAGATCTACACTTTACTAAAAAACACAATAAAATGAGGTTAGGAGATTAGGTCACTTTGCATCTAAAATTAATTGGCTAATTCTCTGGTGCATTTAACTTTCATGCTGAAATTTGTCATTTTAATATATCAATTTGGAAAAAAGCTGTCATTTTAATGGAAGAGTCTTCTCCTAATCTCATTTGTGAGGAAGTTATTCTTTCACCTGGAGAGGGATAATCTTGGATGATCACAAACCCAAGTGGCTAGTAATAAAATCAAATTATGATGTAATTCACTAAAACCTATCATGACAACATCAAAACCTTTCCCTCACTGGATATGGCTGGATGCATGAATCAAGCAAAGTTAAGTGATTAGCAGCATCATCCATCAACCCCAAAATAAATCAAATCAAATCGGAAAATAAAAAAGTTGAAAAAAAGAAAAAAAGCTTATCATCGTAGAAGAAAATATACTCCATCAAGCAAACAATACAAGAAATTAATATGAATAAAAAATAAAAAACAATAATTATAACAATTAACAAAAGAATAAACAGAGAAATTAGGTTTGAAAAACTGAAAAACTGTGAAGAATGGCACCTGAAGCAAATTTTGAAGATATGAATCACCACATTTACCAAACTTCAAGGCTGATCAATCTTCAACTCCTTTGCACAAACATCAAAGCCAATACACGCAGCAACTACTACCTGAACAAGAACAAGAACAAGTTGTTTGGCTACTAAGAAAACAAGAGAGAGAGAGAGAGAGAGAGAGAGAGAGAGAATGGAAATAAGAGGCAAAACCGCAAATCAAGCACCTTTGAGAATTAAAGGAAGTAGAGATTAAATCACAAAATCGGAAATGAAATCACAAAATCAGAAACAACGAGGGCGAGGAGCAGAGATTAAATCACAAAATCACAAACCGGCGAGGAGCAGAGAATCAGAAACAATGGACGGCGAGGAGGGGAGGAACCCTTCGCGATGGCGACGCCACGAGCTCAACTCAGAACTTCGTGCGATGGCGAGAAGAGGAGGAACGATGCGAAGAGGGCCGAGTAGAGCTTCCCCAGATGACGAGGACACCCACGGTCTGTCCCGCCGGCGGCGACACCACCTTCTACTGGAGGAGAAGAGTTCGAGGGATGAGGGCTGTTGGAAACGTTCGAGGGATGAGTGTGAATGGAATGTGAATGGGTGGTGATAAAATTAGGGTTACCTCAATATTTCCGACGAAAAATTTAAATTAAAGATGAATTTTTTGTCTGTAATAATTTAATAAAACACAGCGTTTTGTCTATTTAATTACAGATGGATTTTTCGTCTGTAACTATTTTCCACGAAAAAAAATTAATTTTTCCGACGGAATTATCGACGGATTCTCTTTTCCGTCTGTAATTTATGCTAATTTATTTTTTTTATTTTCCGACAAAAAATCCCTCTGAAATTTCCTCTGTATTTCCGTAGGATAAAATCTGTCGGAAATATCTGTCTGTAATAACTAGTTTTCTAGTAGTGACCTTCCGAACTTCTTCGAATGGTAATAGAGTTACAACAGGCTAATCAGCGAATGATAGAAGAAAACCAAAGAATGGCAAATTAGATAACCGAGCTAACCAATGTTCAGATTGCTCATAACGGTGATCACAATGAACGACGAGATGACGAGAAAGAAAACTCTGATCCAACGCATGCCTCTGAAATTCAACAGCCAGAGGGATATCAACAAAACAATGAAGGCAACGAATCGGACAACGCAGTTAGACCATTTACAACCAAGGTCATGGATTTTAAATTGTCCAGGAACTTTAGGTTATTGATGACATTAATTCCCTATGATGGCATGCGGACCCAAAAAAGCACATAAAAAAATTCCGCTTCATGATGATAGTAAACGATGTTTTTGATCCTATCTTATGTCGTTGTTTTCCTACTTTTTTAGACAGTTCTACACTTGATTGGTTTTTCTCTTTGCCTTCAGATTCTATCTCATACTTTCAGGAGCTCATTAAGTTATTTGAAGAATAGTTAGTTGCATTTTCCATATATTTACATGACTCAGATTTTTTGAAAACCATCAAACAAGGGTAGCATGAAAACTTAATAGAGTATGTTACTCAATTCACCAAAGTAGCAATGAGCATCCCAAACCTTCATCCAGAGGTACACCTACATGCCATTAAAAGTAGCCTTTGCCCAGGAAAATTTCAAGAGGCTATCACAGTGGCTAAACCTCGAACCTTGGCTGAGTTTCGAGAGAAAGCCAAGGGTCAAATGGAAATTGAGGAGCTACGCCAAGCTTAGAGGTCGGTTGAAAAAAGGTCAAACCAACAAGGATGATGACAAAAACTGAGATAACAAGAGACCTTTTCGATTAACATCCCGTTATGATTCTTACACTCAATTCAACACCAAGAAGGAATAAATCATTAAGAAAATACTAAATTCAAAGCTAATCAAAGCTCCTCGAAAGGTTAGAACCTATCAAGATCTGAAGAATATGGACAAAACAAAATACTGTGCTTTTCATCAGAAACATGAGCACACTACTGATGACTGTGTTGTAACCAAAGACTTGCTTGAGCGCTTAGCTCGGCATGGACATTTGGATAAATACATTGGTGGCCGTATCCAAAAGCGCACCACACATCCATCTGACTTATCATCTGCAGGGCAATCTTCTCAGGAAAAGGACAAAGCACACATCGCTTAGCCTAATCAACCCCGAGGTGTGATTAATTGCATATCTAGGGATTTTGCTGGTGGTGGAGTATCAAGCTCGGCTCATAAACGCACCTACCAAGCTATGCTAGCTGTAGAGGGCATTGTTGACAATCATCAATCTTTGCCCAACTTGCCTGAAATGACGTTCCAATCGTCCAACTTCAATTCAACTGAGCTCAACTTAGATGACTCGGTTGTTATCTCTATTCAACTGGGAGATCTAATAGTTCACGTAGTCTTGTTGGACCCCAGAAGCAGCCCCGATGTTTTATTTTACTCCACATTTCAAAAAATGAAGTTGAGTGATCACATACTACAACCATCTACTGGAGACTTGGTGGGATTTTCAAGCGAACGAGTACCTGTGTTGGGATCAGTGTGGTTACAGACCACACTTAGTGAGAGTCCTCTAACCAAAACTCTAGATGTTCAATACTGATGAGAAGATATTTTATACACTTTTTGGCATCATTTTCATATAGTTCTCATTATGCTTTGTTTAAGTTTTATTACACTTTCATAGATTTTAGTGCAAAATTCAAATTTTTAGATTCTACTTTGAGTTTGTGTGTTTTATGATGATTTCAGGTATTTTCTGGCTAAAATTGAGGAGCTTGAGCAAAAGTCTGATTCAGAGACAGAGAAAGAACTGCAGATGTTGTCAGGATCTGACCTCTGTGCACTCGAAGGAGATTTTTTGGAGCTACAGAAGTCCAAATGTCGTGCTCTTGACGGCTATGGAAAGTTAACATCCAGGGTTTCCAGAAATATATAATAGTTCATACTTTGCTTTGAATATGAAGGCCCAAAATTGGTGTTCAACGCCAGCCACCAGCTTCATTCCTGGCGTCTAGTGCCCATAGGGGAGCAGCTGGCGTCCAACGCCCAAAAGGGATTCCTAAGCCAGCGTTCAATGCCCCTAAGGAGTCCTAGCACGTGGAGACACCCTTAGCTCAGCCCAAACACTCACCAAGTAGGCCCGAAAAGTGGATTTTCACACTACAAGACTAGTTTATCTTATTTCTATAATTTTTAGCTATCAGATTAGTATATATAGGAAAAGATTACCCTTGTTTAGGATTTTCTTCCTCCCCCATTCAAATTCATCACTATTTTTGTATAGTATGAGTCACTAACCTCCTAAGGTTAAGGTTAGGAGCTCTGCTGAGTTTCATGGATTAATAATATTACTGTTCTAGTTCAATATGTCTGATTTTATTCTCTTATGCATTCGCGTTCTTCATCTTATGAATTGAGGGTGACCCGTGACAATCACCCTTGTTCTACCCGGATAGTGTTGAACCAAAGCTAGAGATTGCATTGCGGATTCCAATAGAGTACCTGGACAACTTTGGATACGTGACATGAAATTCTGTTGACTGTGGGTAAGTGAGGTCTCTGTGGCGCTAAGGCTAGAGTCTGAGAAGCAGTGTTCCCTGATCCGGAAGATCTACCTTGTCTGTGGCACCTTGAGTAGGATCATGAAGGGGAGCGGATTGCTTAGAGCTTCATCTTTTGCTACAGTGAGAAACCTAGAAGTGGCTTGATGAGAGGACATGAGTCACTTGCAGCATGGTGGATTGCTGCAGTGGAGGATGTTAACTTGATGAGAAGACATGAGTTAATCACTTACAACTGGCATTGAATGAATCAGAATATTATTGAAGTAGACAATAAGAAAAGTTAATCCGGAAAGACAAAGCATCTTCGAAGCCTTAACCGGTCTCATACCATTGATTTCACACCTATCTAGTAACGTTTTATTTATTTATATGCTTTATGCGTTTTCTCATGACAACTATATTTTCTATCTTCCTGAATAAGATCTACAAGATATCTATTGCTTGCTCAAACCAACAATGTCCATGGGATCGACCCTTACTCACCTGAGGTATTACTTGGATGACTTGGTATACTTGCCGGTCTATCTGTGCAAAACGTGCGGAGTCAGTTTCGTGTACCAAATACCTTATGGTTGATTGTTTTAGTCCTTATAACCTATTCCTTGGCCGGCCATTTTTGAATAAGTTTGGTGCAATTGTCTCTACAATTTATCTTTGTGTTAAGTTTCATGTGAGTGACAACCTTGTTATAACAATTCACAGTGACCACCGTGAAACTCGGCATTGTTATAACATTAGTCTCAAAATGGCTATATCTAACCAAGCTGTAAGTGCACAAATAAATGTCATCCATAACTCACTCGAGCTTCCATTCTTAGCTGAGTTAGACCAAGAGCTGAGTTTCAAGATCGTCCCACCCTATTGAAGAAGTTACAAAAGATCCGTTTAACTAATGATCCAAACAAGTTCACTTTTGTAGGATCAGTCATGCAGGAAGACGAGAAAGAAAAACTCAGACGATTTCTTCAACAAAATGCTGACCTCTTCACTTGGACTCCCACTGACATGCCCAGCATCGATTTTTCTATAATATCTCATAAGCTGGCAACTAATTCATCAATCCGACCTATAGCATAGAAAAAGCGCAATGTCAGCTTGGAAAAGAAACAAGCATCCTTGGAGGAGACCAAAATTATTGATGCCAAATTCATTCGAGAAATCAGGTCCACAACATGGTTAGCTAATATTGTCATGGTAAAGAAACATAATAGCAAATGGCACATGTGCGTCGACTTCACTGATTTAAACAAAGTATGCCCTAAAGATGCATACCCTTTACCATCTATTAATTCTTTAGTTTATAATTCATCTGGCTTTGGCACTTTAAGTTTTATAGATACATATTCTGGTTATAACCTGATGAGCGGATAATTTATACGCTTTTTGGCATTGTTTTTACATAGTTTTTAGTATGATTTAGTTAGTTTTTAGTATATTTTTATTAGTTTTTAAATAAAAATCATATTTCTGGACTTTACTATGAGTTTGTGTGTTTTTCTATGATTTCAGGTAGTTTCTGTCTGAAATTGAGGGACTTGAGCAAAAATCAGATTCAGAGGTTGAAGAAGGACTACAGATGCTGTTGGATTCTGACCTCCCTGCACTCAAAGTGGATTTTCTGGAGCTACAGAAGTCCAAATTGTGAACTCTCAATTGCGTTGGAAAGTAGACATCCAGGGCTTTCCAGCAATATATAATACTTTATACTTTGCCCAAGTTTAGATAACGCAAACTGGCGTTCAACGCCAGCTCTCTGCCATATTCTAGAGTTAAACGCCAGAAACAGGTTGCAAAGCAGAGTTAAACGTCAGAAACAGGTGACAAATTGGCGTTTAAATCCAAGGAAGACCTTTACACATGAAAGTTTCAACGCTCAGCCCAAGCACACACCAAGTGGGTTCGGAAGTGGATTTCTGCATCAATTACTTATTTCTGTAACCCTAGTAACTAGTTTAGTATAAGTAGAACTTTTTACTATTGTACTAGGAGTCCTTTTTTCCTATTTTCGAATTCATATGCCCTTTGGGGAGGCTGGCCATTCGGCCATGCCTGGACCATTATCACTTATGTATTTTCAACGATAGAGTTTCTACACACCATAGATTAAGGTGTGGAGCTCTGCTGTTCCTCATGAATTATTACAAAGTACTACTATTTTTCTATTCAATTCAAGCCTATTTCTTCTCTAAGATATTCATTCGCTCACAAGAACATGATGAATGTGATGATTATGTGACGCTCATCATCATTCTCACTTATGAACGCGTGCCTGACAAACACTTCCGTTCTACATGCAAACAAGCTTGAATGTGTATCTCTTGGCCTTCTGATCGTGAGATCAGAGTCTTCGTGGTATAGGCTAGAACTATTGGCGGCCATTCTTGAGATCCGGAAAGTCTAAACCTTGTCTGTGGTATTCCGAGTAGGATCCGGGAAGGGATGGCTGTGACGGGCTTCAAACTCGCGAGTGCTGGGAGTAGTGACAGACGCAAAAGGAGTACTGAATCCTATTCCAGTATGATCGAGAACCGACAGATGAATAGCCGTGCGGTGACAGCGCATCTTGGACCATTTTCACTGAGAGGATGGGAAGTAGCCATTGACAACGGTGATGTCCTACACAAAGCTTGCCATAGAAAGGAGTGGGAATGATTGGGTGAAGACAGTAGGAAAGCAGAAGTTCAGGAGAAACGAAAGCATCTCTATACGCTTATCTGAAATTCTCACCAATGAATTACATAAATATCTCTATCTTTATTTTATGTTTTATTTATCTTTTAATTATTAAAAATCTATAACCATTTGAATCCGCCTGACTGAGATTTACAAGGTGACCATAGCTTGCTTCAAGCCGACAATCTCTGTGGGATTGACCCTTACTCACGTAAGGTTTATTACTTGGACGACCCAGTGCACTTGCTGGTTAGTTGTGCGAAGTTGTGACAAAGTGTGTGAATTACGTTCCGAGCACCAAGTTTTTGGCGCCGTTGCCGGGGATTGTTCGAGTTTGGACAACTGACGGTTCATCTTGTTGCTCAGATTAAGTAATTTTATTTTAATTTTAAGCCTTTTGTTTTTATTATTTTTATTTCCGAAAAATTTTTTTTAATAAATTATTCTATGGCTTCAGAATTTTTAAGAATGAATTCTAGAGTTTCACGATGATCTGTTGAATTCTGGCTGGCTGTGAAGCCATGTCTAATTCCTTTGGACCGAGATTTCAACTTATCATCATAAGGGTCTTTGGACTCCCATCGTATCAGCTGTTATATGCCTGATTTGTATCTGCTAAAGCTTGGCTGGCCATTGGCCATGTCTAGTATTTTGGACCGAAGCTTTCACTGAAAGCTTGGCTGGCTAGTGAGCCATGTCTAATTCCTGGACCGGAGCTTTAGACTAACATTGAATGATTCCTGGAATTCTCATTAAAAATTTTGAAATCCTTATTTTTCTTTTTTAAAATAATTTTTGAAAAATCCAAAAAAAATTTAATAAAATCATAAAAACCAAAAATAATTTTGTGTTTCTTGTTTGAGTCTAGTGTCAAATTGTAAGTTTGGTGTCAATTGCATGCCTTTAATTTTTCTTTAAAATTTCGAAAACTCATGCATGTGTTCTTCATGATCTTCAAGTTGTTCTTGGTAAGTCTTCTTGTTTGATCTTTAAAATTTCTTGTTTTGTGTCTTTTCTTGTTTTCCATATGCATTTCTAATTTGTTAGTGTCTCAACTTTAAAAATTTTTAAGTTTGGTGTCTTGCATATTTTTCTTTTCTAAAAAAATTTTCAAAAATAAGTTCTTGGTGTTCATCTTGACATTCAAAGTGTTCTTGGTGTTCATCTTGACGTTCATAGTGTTCTTGCATGCATCATTTGTTTTGATCCAAAATTTTCATGCATTGAGACTTTTTGATGTTTTTCTCTCTCATCATTAAAATTCAAAAATAAAAAAAATATATTTTCCTTATTTCACTCATAATTCTCGAAAATTTGATTTGATTTAGTCAAAAGTTTTAAAAGTTTAGTTGTTTCTTATGAGTCAAATCAAATTTTCAATTTAAAAAATTCTATCTTTTTCAAATCTTTTTCAAAAATCAAATATTTTTCACTTTTTCTTTCATAATTTCGAAATTTTCAAAATTTATTTTCAAAATGTTTTTCTTATTTCTATTTCATATTTTCAAAATTAATGATTAATGTGATTGATTCAAAAATTTTAAGTTGTTACTTGCCTAGTAAGAAAGGTTCAATCTTTAAATTTTAAAATTATATCTTTTTATTTCTTGTTAGTCAAGTAATCAACTTTAATTTTCCAAATCAAATTTTTTTAATTTCTTTTTCAAATCTTTTTCAAAATAAATGTCAATCACATCTTTTTCAAAATCAATTTCAAAATCTTTTCTAACCTCTTATCTTTTCAAAATTTGATTTTCAAATCTTTTTTTTATTAACTACTTAACTTTTTGTTTGATTTTAAAAGTTTACTATTTCAATCATATCTTTTTCAAAACTACCTAACTAATTCTCTCTCTAATTTTCGAAAATCAACTTCCTCTTTTTCAAAATTCCTTTTTAATTAACTAATTGTTTTAAATTTTAATTTAATTTAATTTAATTTTTCTTTTTTTTTTAATTTTCGAATTCTAATTAATTAATTTAATAAAAACAAAAATATTTTTCTTTTATTGTAATTTAAAATTCGAATTCTTCATCTTCTCTCTTCTCCATTCTACTCTCCTATTCTTCTCTTCTTATACTTACATAAGGAATCTCTATACTGTGACATAGAGGATTCCATATTTTCTTTTGTGTTCTCTTCTTTTTCATATGAGCAGGAACAAGGATAAGAACATTCTTGTTGAAGCTGATCCTGAACTTGAAAGGACTCTGAAGAGGAAGCTAAGGGAATTCTTAACTGAATTCTTGCAGATCTGTGATACTGTTAAGACCAATGGGGTTAACTCCGAGGTCTACAGGCTTATGCTTTTCCCGTTTGCTGTAAGAGACAGAGCTAGAATATGGTTGGACTCTCAACCTAAAGATAGCCTGAACTCTTGGGATAAGCTGGTCACGGCTTTCTTAGCCAAGTTCTTTCCTCCTCAAAAGCTTAGCAAGCTTAGAGTGGATGTTCAAACTTTCAAACAGAAAGAAGGTGAATTCCTCTATGAAGCTTGGGAGAAATATAAGCAACTGACCAAAAAGTGTCCTTCTGACATGCTTTCAGAATGGACCATCCTGGATATATTCTATGATGGTCTGTCTGAATTATCAAAGATGTCATTGGACCATTTTGCAGGCGGATCCATTCACCTAAAGAAAACGCCTGCAGAAGCTCAAGAACTCATTGACATGGTTGCAAATAACCAGTTCATGTACACTTCTGAAAGGAATCCTGTGATTAATGAGACGCCTCAGAGGAAGGGAGTTCTTGAAATTGATACTCTGAATGCCATATTGGCTCAGAATAAAATATTGACTTAGCAAGTCAATATGATTTCTCAGAGTCTGAATGGATTGCAAGCTGCATCTAACAGTACTCAAGAGGAATCTTCTGAAGAAGAAGCTGATGATCCTGAGAACCCTACAATAGTAGAGGTGAATTATATGGGGGAACTCTATGGGAATACCTATAATCCCTCATGGAAAAATCATCCAAATTTCTCATGGAAGGATCAACAAAAGCCTCAACAAGGCTTTAATAATGGTGGAAGAAACAGGTTTAGCAATAGCAAGCCTTTCCCATCATACACTCAGCAACAGACAGAGAATTCTGAGCAGAATCCATCTAGCTTAGCAAATATAGTCTCTGATCTATCTAAGGCCACTTTAAGTTTCATGAATGAAACAAGGTCCTCCATTAGAAATTTGGAGGCACAAGTGGGCCAGCTGAGTAAAAGAGTCACTGAAATTCCTCCTAATACTCTCCCATGCAATACAGAAGAGAATCCAAAAAGAGAGTGTAAGGCCATTACCTTACTAGGTGTGGCCGAACCCAGAGAGGAGGAGGAGGACGTGAATCCTAGTGAGGAAGACCTCCTGGGACGTTCACTAACCAATAAGGGGCTCCTCAATGAGGATCTGAAGGAATCTGCGGCTCATACAGAGACCATAGAGATTCCATTCAACTTGCTTCTACCCTTCATGAGCTCTGATGAGTATTCTTCCTCTGAAGAGGATGAAGACATTACCGAAGAGCAAGTTGCTAAGTACCTTGGTGCAATCATGAAGCTGAATGCCAAATTATTTGGTAATGAGACTTGGGAAGATGAACCTCCCTTGCTCACCAATGAACTAAATGCATTGGATAGGCAGAAATTACCTCAAAAGAAACAGGATCCTGGTAATTCTTAATTTCCTGTAACATAGGCACCATGACCTTTAAGAAAGCTCTGTGTGACCTGGGGTCAGGAATAAACTTAATGTCACTCTCTGTAATGGAGAAACTTGGGATCTTTGAGGTGCAAGCTGCCAGAATCTCATTAGAGATGGCAGACAACTCAAGAAAACAGGCTTATGGACAAGTAGAGGACGTGTTAGTAAAGGTTGAAGGCCTTTACATCCCTGCTGATTTCATAATCCTAGACACTGAGAAGGATGAGGATGAATCCATCATCCTTGGAAGACCATTCCTAGCCACAGCAAAAGCTGTGATTGATGTGGACAGAGGAGAGTTGGTCTTTCAACTAAATGAGGACAACCTTGTGTTTAAGACTCAAGGATCTCCTTCTGTAACCATGGAGAGTAAGCATGAAAAGCTTCTCTCACTGCAGAGTCAACCAAAGCCCACACAGTCAAACTCTAAGTTTGGTGTTGGGAGGCCACAACCAAACTCTAAGTTTGGTATTGAACCCCCACATTCAAACTCTAAGTTTGGTGTTGAGAGGTCACAACAATGCTTTGAATATCTGTGAGGCTCCATGAGAGCTCACTGTCAAGCTATTGACATTAAAGAAGCGCTTGTTGGGAGGCAACCCAATGTTAGTTAATTATATCTATTTTATTTTATTATTATTTCGTGTTTTATTAGGTTGATGATCATGTGGAGTCACAAAAACTACTGAAAAAAGTAAAAATAGAATGAAAAATAGCTTTAAAAATAGCTCACCCTGGAGAAAGAACTTACTGGCGTTTAAACACCAGTAAGAAGCATCAAACTGGCGTTTAACGCCAGAAAGAAGCATCAAGCTGGCGTTAAACGCCAGAAACAAGCACCATACTGGCGTTTAATGCCAGAACAGAGCATGGAAGTGGCGTTAAATGCCAGAAACATGCAACATTTGGGAGTTTAACGCCAAAAACAGGCAGCAAGCTGGCGTTTAACGCCAGACATGCATGCTAAGGGCGTTTTACACGACCAATTGAGCAGGGATGTTAAGTCCTTGACCCCACAGGATCCCCACCTTTTCTTCTCTCCTCTTCAAACCTTTTCATAATACTCTTCCCCATCACCTCTGCACCACTCACATCCATCATCTCTTTTTCCTCCCAAACCCAACCCTAATGGCCGAACCCTAAACCTTCCCTCACTCCTATATAAACCCCTCATTCCTTCTTCATTTTCACACAACACAACCCTCTCTTCTTCCCCTTGGCCGAATACACCTTCTCCCTCCATCTCCTCCATTTTTCTTCTTCTTCTCCTTCTTTCTTTCTTCTTTTGCTCGGAGACGAGCAAACATTTTAAGTTTGGTGTGGTAAAAGCATTGCTTTTTGTTTTTTCATAACCATTAATGGCACCTAAGGCCAGAGAAACCTCAAGAAAGAGGAAAGGGAAGGCAAAAGCTTCCACCTCTGAGTCATGGGAGATGGAGAGATTCATCTCAAAATCTCATCACTAAGAAAAGGATGGAGCAAACAAGAGATCATGGACCTCAACAAGAGCATGAGGAAATTCCTCACCATGAAATTCCTGAGATGCCTCAAGGGATGCACTTCCCTCCACAAAACTATTGGGAGCAAATCAACACTTCCCTAGGAGAATTAAGTTCCAACATGGGACAACTAAGGATGGAACACCAAGAGCACTCCATCATCCTCCATGAAATTAGAGAAGATCAAAGAGCTATGAGGGAGGAGAAACAAAGATAAGGAAGAGACATAGAGGAGCTCAAGAGCACTATTGATTCTTCAAGAAGAGGAAGACGCCACCCTCACTAAGGTGGACCCGTTCCTTAATCTCCTTGTTCTTATTTTCATGTTTTTCGGTTTTTGAGCCTTATGTTTTATCTATGTTTGTGTCTTTACTATATTATCATTAGTGTTTAAGTGTTTATATTTTAAAGCTATGAATGTCCTATGACTCCATCACCTCTCTTAAATGAAAACTGTTCTAAAAACAAAAGAACAAGAAGTACATGGTTTCGAATTCATCATTGAAACTAGTTTAATTATTTTGATGTGGTGACAATACTTTTTGTTTTCTAAATGAATGCTTGAACAGTGCATATGTCTTTTGAAATTGTTGTTTATGAATGTTAAATATGTTGGCTCTTGAAAGAATGATGAAAAAGGAGAAATGTTATTGATAATCTGAAAAATCATAAAATTGATTCTTGAAGCAAGAAAAAGCAGTGAATACAAAAGCTTGCGAAAAAAAAAAGAAAAAAGAAAAGAAAAATGGCGAAAAAAAAGAGAAAGAAAAAGAAAAAGCAAGCAGAAAAAGCCAAAAGCTCTTTAAACCAAAAGGCAAGAGCAAAAAGCTAATAGCCCTTAAAACCAAAAGGCAAGGGTAATAAAAAGGATCCAAGGCTTTGAGCATCAGTGGATAGGAGGGCCTAAAGGAATAAAATCCTGGCCTAAGCGGCTAGACCAAGCTGTCCCTAACCATGTGCTTGTAGCGTGAAGGTGTCAAGTGAAAACTTGAGACTGAGCGGTTAAAGTCGAGGTCCAAAGCAAAAAAAGAGTGTGCTTAAGAACCCTGGACACCTCTAATTGGGGACTTTAGCAAAGTTGAGTCACAATCTGAAAAGGTTCATCCAATTATGTGTCTGTAGCATTTATGTATCCGGTGGTAATACTGGAAAACAAAGTGCTTAGGGTCACGGCCAAGACTCATAAAGTAGCTGTGTTCAAGAATCAACATACTAAACTAGGAGAATCAATAACACTATCTGAATTCTAAGTTCCTATAGATGCCAATCATTCTGAACTTCAAGGGATAAAGTGAGATGCCAAAACTATTCAAGAGGCAAAAAGCTACTAGTCCCGCTCATCTGATTGGAGCTAAGTTTCATTGATGTTTGGAATTTATAGTATATTTTCTTCTTTTTATCCTATTTGATTTTCAGTTGCTTGGATACAAGCAACAATTTAAGTTTGGTGTTGTGATGAGCGGATAATTTATACGCTTTTTGACATTGTTTTTACATAGTTTTTAGTATAATTTAGTTAGTTTTTAGTATATTTTTTATTAGTTTTTAAATAAAATCACATTTCTGGACTTTACTATGAGTTTGTGTGTTTTTCTATGATTTCAGGTATTTTCTGGCTGAAATTGAGGGACTTGAGCAAAAATCAGATTCAGAGGGTGAAGAAGGACTGCAGATGCTGTTGGATTCTGACCTCCCTGCACTCAAAGTAGATTTTCTGGAGCTACAGAAGTCCACATGGTGCGCTCTCAATTGCGTTGGAAAGTAGACATTCAGGGCTTTCCAGCAATATATAATAGTCCATACTTTGCCTGAGTTTAGATGACGCAAACAGGCGTTCAACGCCAGCTCTCTGCCCTATTCTAGAGTTAAACACCAGAAACAGGTTGCAAAGCAGAATTAAACGCCAGAAATAGGTTACAAACTGGCGTTTAACTCCAAGGAAGACCTCTACACGTGAAAGCTTCAACGCTCAGCCCAAGCACACACCAAGTGGGCCCGGAAGTGGATTTCTGCATCAATTACTTTTTTCTGTAACCCTAGTAACTAGTTTAGTATAAGTAGAACTTTTTACTACTGTACTAGGAGTCCTTTTTTCCTATTTTCGAATTCATATGCCCTTTGGGAAGGCTGGCCATTCGGCCATGCCTGGACCATTATCACTTATGTATTTTTAACGGTAGAGTTTCTACACACCATAGATTAAGGTGTGGAGCTCTGCTGTTCCTCATGAATTAATACAAAGTACTATTGTTTTTCTATTCAATTCAAGCCTATTTCTTCTCTAAGATATTCATTCGCTCACAAGAACATGATGAATGTGAAGATTATGTGACGCTCATCATCATTCTCACTTATGAACGCGTGCCTGACAAACACTTCCGTTCTACATGCAAACAAGCTTGAATGTGTATCTCTTGGCCTTCTGATCGTGAGATCAGAGTCTTCGTGGTATAGGCTAGAACTATTAGCGGCCATTCTTGAGATCCGGAAAGTCTAAACCTTGTCTGTGGTATTCCGAGTAGGATCCGGGAAGGGATGGCTGTGACGAGCTTCAAACTCGCGAGTGCTGGGCGTAGTGACAGACGCAAAAGGAGTACTGAATCCTATTCCAGTATTATCGAGAACCGACAGATGAATAGCCGTGCGGTGAGAGCACATCTTGGACCATTTTCACTAAGAGGATGGGAAGTAGCCATTGACAACGGTGATGCCCTACACAAAGCTTGCCATAGAAAGGAGTGGGAATGATTGGATGAAGACAGCAGGAAAGCAGAGGTTCAGGAGGAACGAAAGTATCTCTATACGCTTATCTGAATTTCTCACCAATGAATTACATAAGTATCTCTATCTTTATTTTATGTTTTATTTATCTTTTAATTATTAAAACTCTATAACCATTTGAATCCGCCTGACTGAGATTTACAAGGTGACCATAGCTTGCTTCAAGCCAACAATCTCCATGGGATCGACCCTTACTCACGTAAGGTTTATTACTTGGACGACCCAGTGCATTTGCTGGTTAGTTGTGCGAAGTTGTGACAAAGTGTGTGAATTACGTTCCAAGCACCAAGTTTTTGGCGCCATTGTTAAGGATCACAATTTCGTGCACCATAACCCGATCTTGATGCATCCATTAGACTAAGATAAAAAAGCTTTCATAACTGAATTTGATAATTTTTGTTATGAAGTTATATCTTTCGGCCTTAAGAATGCAGGGGCTACTTACCAATGACTTATAGATAAAATATTTTCCAAGAAAATTGGTTGGAACATGGAAGTTTATGTTGATGACATGGTCGCAAAAGTCGAGATCGGCAAGTCTCACGTAGACGACCCTGTGGAGATTTTCGCATAAGTCAGAAAATACAATATGAGATTAAACCCTGAGAAATGCGCCTTTTGTGTCCAAGGAAGTAAATTCCTCAACTTTTTACTTACGAGCCGAGGTATAGAGGTAAACCCTGAAAAGTGTCGAGCTGTTCTGGAAATGCAAAGTCCTCAGATAGTAAAGGAGGTTTAATGGTTAACAGGGAGACTTGCTACTTTATCAAGATTTTTACCTTGTTTAACTTCTAAATCTTTTTGCTTTTTCCAATAACTTAGAAAGAAAAATAACTTCAAATGGGATGATAAATGTGAAACTGTTTTTTCAAATCTAAAAACTATTCTTTTGAAACCTTCCATTTTGCAAAAATCTAAACTTGGAGAAGAACTTTATCTTTATCTATCCATTACTGACTGAGTAATTAGCTCTGTTGTTGTTACAAAAAGGGACAAGATGCAAAAGCCTATTTACTTCATTAGCAAATCTCTGTAAAATGCCGAGTTTTGCTATTCAAAGATAGAAAAGCTTGCCCTTGCCTTAGTATTCTCAATTAAGTGTCTTTGACCTTATTTCCAGAGTCATATCATCAATGTTTGAACTGAGCAATCGCTCGACAAGTGTTGCAAAACCAGAATTAGCTGGGTGATTAATAAAATGGTCTATCGAACTATATGAGTTTGATATCAGCTATCAAGCCAGAGGATCCATCAAATCACAATACCTTGCCAATTTTGTTACCAAGTTTACTGCTCCCAATTCCAATGATATGCCAGCAGAATGGACACTTATACGTCAACGACACCTCTAACTCCCAAGGGTCAGGAGTTGGAATTCTTCTTGAAGATAGTAATGGAATTGTTTTGGAATACTTTCTACGCTTCTCCTTCAAGGCTAGTAACAATAAGGCCGAATATGAAGCACTAATTGCAGGCTTAAGGTTAGCCATTTAGTTAAATATTTCTGAAATAAAGGTCCACTATGACTCTTGATTAGTAGTGCAACAGGTAAATCAATCTTTTTAAGTCAAAGATCATCTCTTAACAAAATACTTAGATTTTGTCAAATCATTCATATATCATTTTTTAAAATTTGAAATTCATCATATTCCAAGGGAACAAAATCACCAAGCTGACATTCTATCAAAACTTTCCAGCACACAATCACACGCTGCCACTCTCTTACAATCCACTTTAATTACACCAAACATCCACTTCATTAATATTTGCAACATCAATAAAGATGATGACTGGCGATGGTCTTATATCCAATATCTAAAAACTGAAAACATTTCACCTGAAATTAGTAATTTGAAGAAGTTTAAGAGACAAGCTTCATTTTTCACATTATTAAATGATAACTTGTATAGACGAGTATATACTCGTCCCCTATTAAAATGTTTAAACAGGTCGGAGGCCGATCTCGCCTTAGCCAAGGTCCATGAGGGAATATGTGGTACGCATGTAGGAGCACGGAGTCTATCGTCCAAAATTCTTCGTGTCGGCTTCTTTTGGCCGAGATTACAAAGAGATTGTCATCAAAAGATGAAAACATGTACAAACTATCAAAAACATGCTCTCATAATACATGTACCAGCCAAACTTTTGCATAACTGCTAAGTAAGTTGGACCTTCTATCAATGGGGAATTGATATCCTCGGTCCATTTCCCATTGCACCAGAACTTAAAAATCCAACAACACTTCTCTTCAGTTGAACATCCACAAACTAACGGATTAGTTAAAGCCACAAACAAAGTCATCTTACATGCTTTGAGAAAGAAATTGGATAATGCAAAAGGACTTTGGACCGAGCTGATTTTAGAAATCCTTTAGGGATACAACACCACTACACATACTACTACTAAGAAAATCCCGTTCTGTTTAGTCAAAGGGTCTGATGCTATGGTTTCTCTGGAGATCTCTCAATCCTCTCTAAGAACGCAAACAATCAATCACGATGAAACTTGGAAGCTTGACCTAGATAAATTGAAGAAATCCGCGATATAGCCACTCTTCAACATCGAGCAATGCAGCACAACATAGCTTGGGGATACAATCAAAAAGTCCATCCTCGCTCATTTCAAGTCGGCAACCTAGTGCTTAGAAAAACCGAGCAAGCCAGACGACCTTCATCTCATGGAAAACTTACAGCCAAATGGGAAGGCCCATTCCGAGTTGATGAAGTCCTAGGAAATGGAGCATATATACTCTAATCTTTATATGGTAACACTTTTACCTAACACTTGGAACATTTCATCTTTAAAGCAATATTACAGTTAAAAGATAGGGACAGGCTTGTACTTTTTTTTCTACTCACAAGATTTCTCACAATGAGGGTTTTGCTTGGAGAAGTTTTAACGAGGCAAGCCTACCTGCACCTTTATAAACAAAGGTCATATAATAATTCATTGTCGCTCCAGAAAGGCCGATCTATATCAATTATCTTCTTTCATCCGATTTCTATCAAATCTGAGCTATGACTATCAAACTAAATTATTCAATCACATACTGAATAAACACCGAAAGATTTATCCACCAATGATAACTCTTTAATTCAAAATCACAATGACTAAACATGCGCAATCCAACTCAATGATTTTCAATTATCTAGCAAATTTTAACAAACGAGGTATTCTCGTCAAATATAAGTGCACTTCTATCAAACCTATGATAAATAGGAACCAAAAGTTCAGTATAATACGATACCAACTCCTGGCAATCTAAAAAAGTTATTACCCAGTCATCAATCCACAAATCAAAAGATCATAATATATCAAGCAGTCATTAGATATCATCCAAATGAGGTAAGTTCAAAAAAACCTATTACAATCCAAAATAGCCAAATTCATCTAATCATTGATGATCAAAAGTACTAGAATCAAAATATAAGTAAATATCAATCTACCAGGTTGTCATCCTCATCCTCATCCAAATTCGTCGTTATCGACTAACACTCCATCTTGAACAAGTTTACTCGGGTCCATCGCCAGAAGGTCACTATCCGGAGCTAATAGCTTTGCTTGAGTAACAGCACGCTCAAAGCCTTTAGCAAAAGCATCGAGAATTTCAGTCTCCTGACTCTTTTCCATATTCTTTAACTTCACAGTCACTTCAACAATTTGATTATTCATATTGGAAAGATCACTTTCCTTTTTCTTCAATAATTCTCTATCTTTGTCATGGTTATTCTTCTCTGATTTCAACTCTTCTTCTTTGGCAGCTAACTTCTTTCTCAGATCATCAATTACAATTTTCTTTAAATCAAGCTCTTCTTTCAGACAGACCGATTCATTATTCTTCTGCAGCAGTTTCTTATGCCTCCTCTCCTGGCTCCGACCAATACTAGCCAAACGGAATCCCAAAACCTACACAATCATCGAAGTTAAAGAACATATAACTCATTACTACCAAACATCTACAAACAAGTTCAATCTAATACCTGTAGATACTGGTTAACCGCGATATCCCTGACCTCATCAATCAGGAAAACATCGGAAGATGCCTGCAGTACCTCGTCCGTCATGACCATAAATAGAAACTTCTTATCCCACACTGAGGAACCGTCCCCATCCTCGAAAAAATCATGCAGCTTCTCCTGCTTGTTCACAAACATAGTTATTTCCTCCAATGGAATCTCCCTCTCCTTCTCAGCAATATCGTCACTAAAGTTGACAACATCGACTTTCCTTTTCTTGAAAATAAAAATCTTCTTCTTAGGACTGGTTGATTTACCTCTCCCTCTCCATCAATTTTTTCGGAATTGGAAGATGACCCCTCCTTCTCAAAATTCTTCGTCTCCAAACGAGCTCTCAAACTCGTCGCTGATATACCTGGATACTTTCCACCTACAAAATAATTAAATAATCTCAAAAATATAGCCAACTATCACATCCTCAAAAACAATTTATCAACTCTCACCGAGATAGTTTACCACTGACGTTCTATCTTCCTCCCATGGAAGCAAATCAAAGATAGATTTTAAGTTTTTTTCTATCAATAACCTCCACCAAATACACTATTATACACTCATTCCAAGGAGTTATCTCTTCTGGACCCAAAATATGTTGTGGCTATAAACACCAAAATAGAAAAAACTTCTCACCTAAATGCTCATCCAAATAGAAGAAAAAATCGTCGTCGACCGACTTTACTTTCAAAGACATTTTTCTGAAATTTTTATAGGATGACTTATAGAGTTTGAAAATAGCAAAACTTGAAGCACTGTTCAGATTAACCAAACCCCTTTTGCTTGAAACAAAGAAAAAGACAACTCAACAGAGGGCTTTATTTCCAGAAACTCCATCACAATTTTAAAGATCTCAAAAAAGACCAACCATTTAGGTGAAGTTGAGAAGGCAAACAATTTAGTTATTTCAAAACATCACATTCAAAAACAGTAAATGGAAGCTTCACACGAAATTCGATCTTCAAGAACACAGCTATGCATGGTAAAAAAATATTCAAAATCTATTTTTCTATGAAAAACACGATCAACCCTAGTGCATGGAAGCAACTCAATCCTCATTTCAAAATCTCTCCTAACTATTATTGAAACATCAATCTCACCCACACTACACGTATTCCCAAAAAGAGAACTTCGAATTTTAACATTCTCGCTAACCCATTTGTAAGAGCCATCATCATTATCTTTCAGTTTCTCCTTTTCTTTTTTCTCACCCATAATTTTTTCGAAAGAAAAATAGAGAATAAGAAGAAGAAACAGTAGAATAGAGAAACAAATAAAGCAAACTAACATCTTTTACTCATGATTTTATAATTCACAAACCGCTTTAAAGAAAGCAAAGTTGCCTTTATGAATCCCTTCAAGATTCCAACAAAACTCAAAATATCATATTTAATGAAATCATTCAGTTCCATAAAAAAAATCCCTGACCGTTACTTCCCTTCCACATCAATGGATGTAAGGCCCACATCGGTTGGAGAGGGGAACGAAGCATGCCTTATAAGGATGTGGATACCTCTCCCTAGCATGACGCGTTTTGACGAGTGAGTGTGGGGGGCTTCGGCTATCATCCCTATCGTCAAAGGCAAAACCGTGAGGCCTTGTGTGCCAAAGCGGACAATATCGTGCTAGCAGGTGGTCTGGGCTGTTACAGATGGTATCAGAGCCGGAACCCGGATCGATGTGCCAGCGAGGGCGCTGGGCTCCTTTAGGGGGGTGGATTGTAAGGCCCACATCGGTTGGAGAGGGGAACGAAGCATGCCTTATAAGGATGTGGATACCTCTCCCTAGCATGACGCGTTTTGACGAGTGAGTGTGGGGGGCTTCGGCTATCATCCCTATCGTCAAAGGCAAAACCGTGAGGCCTTGTGTGCCAAAGCGGACAATATCGTGCTAGCGGGTGGTCCGGGTCATTGTCTGAGGATTGATAATAATGAAGGGTGATTATGAATAAATGTTTATTTGTGATACTTGGGTAGTAGCAAGGGTTGTGGTTCGTCCCACTTGCTCCAAGTTAATGTTTGAGATTTGATAACAATGAATGTTGATAATATGAATTGAGATTGAATGAATATATGTTTGAGATGCCTGGGCAGTAGCAAGGGTTGTGGTTCGTCCCACTTGCTCCGGGCCAATGCTTGAGATACCTGGGTAGTAGCAAGGGTTGTGGTTCGTCCCACTTGCTCCAGGTCAGAGATTGCGACGCCTGGGTAGTAGCGGCAGTAGTGGTGAATCCACTCGCTCCAGGTTGAGCTTTTAGACACCCGCCTGGGTAGTAGCCGCAGTAGTGATTATTTCACTGGCTCTGGGTTGAGCGGGCAGTAGCAAGGGGGTTGTAGCTCAAACCTACTTGCTTCGCAAGGGGTGTTTCTGTCCAATGGTTAGCTACCAGGACATGTCGGGTTGGCTATATAACCGACAGATGATATCATCAGCCATAGGGCAGACATTCATCATTTGCATATGTTTGAATTGTTTGGGTTTGCCATTTGTCTTGGATTTCTACATTATATATGCCATGTTACCTGACTATATGCTACTTGTTCTACTTGTATCATGTTTGTGTATTACTTGCCTGTATTGCTTGTGTTTGTACAACTGAGAGGCCCCTCATGCTGGTGTCGGTGGGTGTGAGGGCTGTTCTTGATGGGATGAATTGATGATGCGATTGCATGATGATGTATTGATATAGAACTGCTGAGGCAGAACAACTGGTGATGGTTTTGCTTATGATTCTGAGTCTGATTCGTGGAAGAGTCAGCGAGTTGGGAAACATGTGAAACATGAATTGAATTTAGCACTCCCTTATGACAGTTGCCTATTCATGGATTAGCGAGAACCTAGGATGAATAATTGGTGAAGAAGTTTAGGATGCTTAGTGAGTTTTTGTTGCAGTACATTGAATTTATTTGGCACTTTTACCGTACTGGGAACCCATGGGCCCGGGGTTCTCATTCCGTATATATCTATTGTTTTTCAGATACAGGTCCAGGTGCTCAGAAGTGAGTTGTGGGTCGTCTGAGAGACGGCGAAGATCTTTATTTCCTCTACTTTGTGTTTTGATTAGAATCTCTCCACCTTTGTTTTGGAAAGTTTATATTATGTATTGAACTCTTTGAATTTGCCTATAGAGGCTCTCATATTTCCTTCGGGAGAGATTAGGATATACTGTTGTCAACTAATTTCATAATGTACTCTAGCCGACCTAAACTTCGCGGGTCGCGACTAGTAGCTATTTACTTATGTTATATATATCTATCTGTTATCTATCTCTTAATCTCCTCTACGCCTTGTCCGTATATTGTTTTTGGCTTCACGGTTTATCTTTTGTTGTCGAAACGTGAGAGATACGTCTTCGCGATTTTATTTCTACTCTTTTCAGGCTTCTCGATTAATACTCCTTTCGAAATTACCTATATTTATTTATTAAAAATCCACCTGAGAGTCGTACCACCGTAATATCATTGACTTATGACTCGAGCATAAGGATTTGAATATTAGGGTGTTACAATGGACATGATTACATTGGAAAATGCCAACGGTACAATCAACGAAAAGACTACTTCACTTTACCATATATATTAACTTCCACCATCTCCATTTTCAAATTATTTTATTTTCATAAAGTAAGTTGATCTAGGGGTTCCATATCTATAACTTATATCGTCGAGTTATAACTCAAAAAGCTCAACCTGCTTTATCAAAATATCAACAGGCCATGCTTGGGGCTATGATGTGACCGTTATAACTCAGTTAAAATGTTACAAGTCAGCTATAAACATTATAGTTCAGTTATAAAAATACTAAAACCTATAATAACATTATAAAACGTTATTATTCCTCAACCGAATACATCTCATTCCAAATATAAAAGAAAGATAAGAAAAACATTTGGATATATTACAACTTGCAAAGCTTATTATTTACTTATTAACTTAAACTTCAGAGTGCCTTTTGCAGGTATCCACTCCCTTATTTTTTCATTGTCGAGGTATAACTTCTCCCAACAGAAAAGTTTAAAATTACTCATCGATGGACGAACTATAAAATGGCCAACCTCTACAAGAACAGTTTCATTATATTTACAATTAGATTTTTATATATTTTTTTAGTTAAATTTCTATACTATTTTTAATTTCGTAATTAGATCATTTATGTTAAAAATATTTAAATTAACAGAATATTATTCTCAAAAAATTATTTGATCAAATATTTAATGAAAAGGTAGATTATAGTAAAATTTGCGACGCCGGTTTTGAATAAAGAAGTACTAAATTTTCATCCAAGAGAAGATAGAGAGAAGATAAAGAGGCATGAAACTAAATAGTAAGAATAACGCAAATGTGATGCATGTTAGACACTAATTATTATTCTAGTATGGCTATGTATACTATGGCAATTATCGTGGCTATAATAATTTAAAAAGTATTGGAAAATTAAAGTAATATTTTTTAATAAATAATATTTTTTAAAAAGTATTACTAAAAAGATATTACTAAAAAGATATTATCAAAATATAAAAAACTATAACTTTTATTTTAATAATACTTATATAGCTATTGATAGTGTAAAACATCCTAAAATCCACGTCATGGTATATATGCACTGTCTTAGTGTTTATCAAAAGCTTATATATCCAAGAGATTTCATCTCTGATCTTAGTCATGGTACGCGCGTTACATTTAAAGAGAAAGTGAAGAGTTAGAAATAGAGAAAGAGAGAGTTTCATGATAATTAGGTATGAGTTTTTTTTATGTTGTGATAAAGAGATTATTCTCTTATGGTATTATGCATCAAAAAAGAAAGAGAATAATATACTAGGCAAAAGACCGGTTTGAGAGCGATTGGTAATATTGTTAATTGGTGCATAATATATAGGGGATAAGAGCCAGGACTAAGAGATGAGATAAAAGAGATAACAGACTATAATGATAATGATGTATGATTGCTATATTATGATTATTATCTTGAACAAATGATATTAAATGATCTTGTCATGTCTGCTATTAATTGTTCAAGTATTTGTGTTATAATTTTAAGTTAATTTATTATTTCAATGAGACAGATCGAGAAGATATGATAATTGAGATTATGTTATATAAGCCTTAGTTTAGTAAATTTTTATTGTTTAAAAATTATATTATTTATAGTTAGTAAATTAAATTAAAAATATTTTTTAATAAATATAATAATTACATTTAATAAAATAATTTTTAAAATTTTAAAATATTATAATAGATATAATAAATATATAAAGAAACTTAGAAATTAATTAATGTACATAGTTATAATGAATTTTTTAGTTTTGATAAGTATAAGATATTTTTAAAAAATTTTAGCTTAAGTATTTTAAAAATACTCTTATTTTTTAAAAATTACAATCATAAATATATATTGTTTTTTTTTTATTTATCAAATACAAAATAAAGAGTTTATATTTCCGAAAAATATTGATATCTCTTTAAAGTATTTTACCAAATTAAACCTAAATTTATTATAATTTAGATGAATAGTATGTTTAAATTGTACTACTACATAATTGAGATGTTCATAATATCCATGCCTCTTTTTATTTTGATGGTCATGCTGAAGGGACAATTGAAGTTTGGAAAATATTATCTCTGGTCTAAATGGTTTTTGGCTGTGATTGTTCATGTTTCGTAAATAGAGGTGTTATGCAAGTGGTACGTATATTTGATCTATGTTTTATGTGTCTGGTAGTTCTAGACTTCTAGGTATTGTCTGTGTCTCAACTATTGGCAATTGTGTCTTGCCTTCTCTCCCTTTCAGGTCGAGATCTTTGTGGAAATTATATAAAAAAAAAAAGTTAGCACTCATACATCATAATTGATAATAGAATTATTTCGATACAACTGATTCCTGAAAACTTTTTTTTTTTTTTTTTTTGGGGGAAGTCATTATTGTATCTAAAGCGAGGAGTAATTAAGCATACGACTATCCGCTAAATGCTCTGCTAATTCTAAATAGCATGAATGAGAAGTAATTCCTAACTAGATTTGAACATATGTGTGTTGCACGGAAAAAAAATGATATACATTCTATATAAAATATATAAATTATTATTTAAAATTTAATAATTATAAAATAAAAAAATTTATATACAAATTGAAATTTAAGTCAAATTACAAAAATACTCAATTCGAATTTATTTATTTTTATATTATTATTTTTATTTTTGTTCTTTTAAGTAGTCACTTTTTTTTAGATTATACTTAAATACTATATACAAATTAAATATAAAACTACTAGATGAAGTATAAATTTAAATATAATATTTCAAATTAAAATTAAAATTTAATTTTCTAATTTTATTTTTCATGACTCATGATAATACTATATATTTTTAAAATATTATAACTAAATAATGTTAAAAAATATATAAATTGTTAAAATAAAAATAAATGATTATTATATATATATATATATATAATGAATACAATTAGAATAAAAAAACTAAAAAAATTTATAAAGGATATGATAGATAGTTGAAATTAACGTTTAATTTTCTAATCTTATAGTTTATAACTCACGATAATATCATATATTTTCAATAATATTACAACTAAATGATATTTAAAAATATAGATTGTTCAAAGAAAAAAATGATATATGGATAATATAACTAATAAATATAATTAGACAAAAAATAAAAAACTAAAAAATTTATAAAGATCTAGTATTTTAGAAATTTATCATCTAATACATATGTTTAATAAACCAAAAAAAAAAAAAAAAAAAGAGTTGTTGTCATCAACTAAATTTTTCAAATATTTATACAAAGTATTAGTAAGAATGGAAAAAAAAAAAAGACATGATATTATGTGAAAAGATAAGATAAAGATGTATAGATTGGAGTGAATGTTGACTCATATAGAAAACATAAGAAGGAGTAAGTATGAAAGAAGAGAATAAATTATATTTTATTCTTCAATTTATATCTATTAAAGAAAAATAACATTAACATTGAAGCTATATAGTATCCTATATAAAAGTAAAAAATAAAAAAAAAAATAAAAAAGATTCTTAAATTATAATAATGAGACACATGAAAAATAGAAGCAAAAATATTAAAAAGTAATTCAATTAGAAACAAAAGGATCAAAAAGTAATTCAATTAGATAAGTAATAAGCAATTTGTATTAATTAGCTATTTGAAGTGACGTGACTTGACATAATATTAGAAAATTAGAAGATTAAAAATGCATTAAAAAACTATTTTAAATTAATTTTTAATATATCATAAAAAAATTATACCATGATTAATGGATTCATGTAATAGGAATAAGCTAAGGTTTAGTTTAGTAAAATTTTTTGAAGATGCATCTGTTTTTTAAAAGTATAAGCATTTTGTTTTGTATTTGGTAAATCAAAAAACTTATGTGCTTGTACTTACAGTTTTTAAAAGTTAGGAGTATTTTTAAAAGCACTTAAAAAAAAATTTTTAAAGTTAGCTTTTGCTTATCAAAATTCAAAAGTCTAATATAACCTCGTAGATTAATTAATATTTAAATTATTTTTATATTAATGTCTATTATAGTATTTTTAAATTATAAAAACTATTTTATCAAATACATTTTTTGTTGTTTATGTTTATTAAAAGTTATTTTTAATTTAATTTATCAAACACAGATGCTATAATTTTAAAAAAATTAAAGTAGCTATTATGTAACACCCTACCACACACAGCCTTATGCTTAAGTCATAAGACAGAGGTGGTGAGGTATTACGACCTCTAAGAATAAAATTTAGTATATATAGTAGTGTGAAAATATTTATAACTAGGAATCTTTGAAGAAAGGGGTAAAGCAAAAGCGTTAAATTTGAAAAGCGCAACACTCCCGAATGTGATAACGTAAGCGAAGTGAGGTAAAAGATAACTAACACGGATATATATACAGAAAAATGCCAAAATACAGATAACAAAGCTCAAGACTCGGTTTGCGAAGGTAACCGACCCGAGCATATAAGTATACATACATACATATATAGAAGAACCTAAAAGACACCCAAAATATAAAGTTACAGAACCTGTTTCTCTAAAATAACCTTTAAGAGGAGTTAATACAGTATATATATATAAAACAGTGGAGATAATAAGTATCTATGTAAATACATATGACCAAAATAAAATCCCGAGAGATAAGAGTCTTCTCTAAATTAGAAGCTTCCACCATGCCTCAGCGAGGAGCCTCACGCCCTGCATCTGAAAATCACAAAATTCGCATGGGTGAGAACTGGAGGTTCTTAGCATGGTAACAGTGCCCACATATCTAACATATAATGTCCTGAGAAAGCCGAAGGAAATCCTAGAACTTCCAACAGATAATTAAAGCTTATAAACATAACTAATCCATGAAAAAGTAATAGGCAACTAGGTGAGGCGGTCTTCGGTCTATCCACTGAAACCAGTTGTTACAAACACATTTATTACAGACAAAAAAATCACAGGTAGAAAGCACATACAGCAGATAAACAATTAGCAAGTAGTTATGCAATAGAGTAATTAAAAACTAATTTTAATCTAATACTAATATTTATAAAAAATACTATTTAATTATCAACTTACAAGTTTATTTTCAAATAAATACTCTAATTCAAAAATTAGAGATAATTAAATTAATTTCTTTTAAAATTATAAAATAAAGTTATTAATTTAATTATTCAAATTATAGCATATAAAATTCTTATTATCATTCAATTACTAAAACTTTGAATCATAAATAAAAAATTACTTAATTTATATATAAAATCTCTTAAAAATATAATCTTAATTAAATATAATAAATTATAAATAAATTTCTTATTTAATTTTTAAAATTCGGACTCTTACATTCTACCCCTCTTATAAAAATTTTTGTTCTCAAAAATTGACATAAGATAGAAAAGATTTATATCAACTTCATTCTCAAAATATCAAAGAAATAGAAAGGTTTAGTGCAAAGTGCAGTGTGGTGCAAAAGTTGTATAATAGGTTTAACGCAAATTAAACCTTAAAATTCGAGGAATTGGAATTTTAACACTTAAGTTCAAGTTTGAATAAAGGAATCCAAAATTTAAAAAGAAAATGTTGAGCATCACAAATAATGGTCATAGGAATTCAGAAAGATGAATAGAATTACAATCAAACAATGATATACAGATAGTGAAGTGTACAGGAAAGAGAGTTTAACCATACGTTACGAAAGAAATCTGAGACAAGGAACTTTGATAGCAATAAAAAAAGAAAATGTAGCATATTAAGTCAAAGCAAATTCAAGCTGAATTAAAAGAATACAAGGTTCACAAATATAGGCAGCCAAAGCCAATGACAATGTTTTCAAGGAGTCAAAGATCATTTGTTGTGCCAAAATAAATTCAAGGTCAAGTCAAGGAGTACAGAATTTATGAACACATGACAAAGTTGAATGTTCCAAAAGATTCAAGCAACAACTAGGAACATAATCTGGCAAAGATATATATGAACGATACGATATGGTCAAAAAATATTTGAACCATTTTTCAAGAAAGAAGTTCGAAACAGAGAATTTTACTACAAGTAATCAGAGAAAAGATAACAATAAGTCACATTGGCACGAATATAGATTTTGCATTGAAATGAACTAGCCCCTAAAAGCATACGTACGCGTCCCTGCTCCTTTTTTTTTTTTTCAGAAATACTAAAAGTGGTTTAAAACCTCCCTAACACTACCTACAACTCAAAACCAGCTAAATTTCACAAATGAACACAAATTTTCAAATGCAAAAAAATATAACTTGCACTCTAAGCAACTAACAACTGAAATACTAATACAAGACTACATGAAGAGAAAAAGTACCTACAATGGTAACTCACATCACTTATTAAAGAAACTACAAGAGAGTGGAAAGAGTGTACCATGGTGGGGTGTCTCCCACCTAGCACTTTTATTTTAAGTCCTTAAGTTGGACATTTGGGAAGCTCTTTATCAAGGTGGCTTGTGTTTATACTTGTCCTTGAATCTCTAAGGATCTTTGCACCTCAAATAGTTGACAGAAATTCCAACCTTCTTCACCAAGCTTGGGTGAAGTTCAACCCAAGATATGAGTTCCGAAAGTTAGTCTTCATGCTTCGATCCGGGATCTCATATCTTATTTTCGCACCTGTTTTCAAGTCGATGGTCATGATTCTTCCATCCGGGTGGTTGACATGTAGAATTCTCTTTAGCACACCAAATCATCCTTCTAGCCCATACAAAATAGCATTCTTCCAATCATGGTCCCTATACCTTGAAACTTCGACATTAATGAACCTAATACCAAACTTCCAACCACTACACAACTCCTTTTTACTATTAATTCCGCAAAAAGCTCTAAGTTGCCCACCCGTTTCAATCACGCCATATTTAAGTGAGAAAGTGAAGTTTAAAGGAAAGAATTTTACCCACTTGAGTGTTGTGTTAGACGGTGACTTGGGAAGGGGAACCTCCCCACACTTAGACAATGCGAGGTCTACATCTTTAGGCTTTTCCTTGGTTATTTCCACCTCTTGACAACTTATTTCAATTTTTTCTTGCTTGCCAACTTCTTCGACATAGATATCAATATCACTTGGTTCGTAGTTGTCTTCAATAATGTGTGTCATACCTAGGGGGAGGGATTCAATGTTGGATAGAAAGTCATTGATGATTGAATCCATCTCTTGATCAACCTCTTCATATTCTTCAATTTTGATATACTCCGGAGGTTGTTGAGGCTCCCATGGTGGTTCCGCATCTCCTAAATCTCTAACCACTTCTTCCTTTTCTCTAGTAGTCGTAGGTTTCTCCAATGGTTCCAATACAAAACACAACTCCTCCTTCTCCACTGGATTCGTCAATCTCTTCTCCATGTGTTGCTCTTTTTTGGATCCTTCACATGCGGCTATGGAAGCGCCTTGAGTGTTTAAGTATTGGTAGGCTCAAGTATGCACTACCTTAGTAAAATTGGTCACAAACTCTAAGATGTTCCTTTGCTTATCCGCTTGTCCTTGAAGTAGCAAAGCGAGGGAATCATCTATTGGGGCTTGGGGTGGATAAGAGGGTTCATCGTTTTGGAGAAAGGGTTCATAGTAGGGAGGTGGTTCTTCTTGGTAAGGGTATGGAGATGGCATGTATTGAGGTGGTTCTAGATAGTAATCATGATAGGGTTGTGGTGGTTCTGAAGGTTCTTGCTCATAATGGTCATAATGAAATGGTATGGGTGATTGGTCATATGATGGATATGGATCATAGGAAGGTGCTTGGTATGGAAAGGCTTGTGAGTATGGTTGAGGTTCATGTTGAGGATAAGAGTCATAAGCATATGATGGTGGCAATTGGTTTTCACAAAAAGTTACATCGTAGCCATTGGATTGACATGCATTAGGATGGTGAGTATACCTATGAGTAACCGGAGGTTGTTGCCAATAGGAGTGATCGATTCCTTGAGGCTCCTCCTATCTTTGTTGGTTCAATCCATAATGAGTGTCATCATTGAAGTTCACATTTTCTACAACACAATTAGAACCAAACTCATAGCCAAAGTGAGAATTCATGATAGCAAATACAAAAAATGAAAAGCACAAAAACAAGGAGATAAAATCTAGCTACTAAATCAAACAAGCAACCCATTCACAATATTCACATATGTACAATAACCAATAATATAACACTATTGCAAGTCCCCGGCAATGGCGCCATTTTGATGAACGGATTTTTTATGGTATTGAATTTCACTAATGAAATCTCGTTGCAAGTATAGTTTCTAAACCAACAATGATCATTCCATACAAACATTTGTTTGTCACAAGTACAAACCCCTAAAATTATAAACCGAAGTATTTAAACCTCGGGTCGTCTCTCAAAGGAATTGCAGGGTAGTGTTCTTGTTATTGGCCATGGACATGTATATTTTGGGGTTTTGATTAGGAAGCAGGAAAAGTAAATGATAAAGGAAATCAAATGATAAAAGGTCTTGGCAAGGTTTGGTGGTCAAGGATCTCTATCCTTATTACTAACCACAATATGATAATTGCAAGGATCAATCCCACTAAGTCATCCTCTAACAAGTAAAGGAAAGTCAAATGAGCTATATCAATCCAAGTCCATAGGTCCTAGCTTTTCGCTAATTGAATTAATGAGAACTAGAGTCAATGGTTACCAACTATCAATCACTTGGACATTAGCAACTCAAGAATTCCTAAGTCACCTTCCCAAGCCAAGAGCACAAAATTCTACTCTAACATCTTCTCAAGCATTTTGACAAACACTTGGAAGGCACAAAAGAAAAGCATAGTAATTTGACAACAAGAGTGAAATCTAACAACAATTATTGCGAGGAATTAACAACAACAATCAAAAGGAATGCAATTATTATGAATTACCTCAAATTGAATTGAAAGAAAAGAGAAGAGTCAAGAGTGAATCTACAACAAAGCATAGTAACAAAATAGTAGAAATTACAACAAAGGAGTAGAAGAATGATGATTGCAACAACAAAGAATTGAGAAGAAGAAGTAGAAGAGAACATGAATTAAACCCTAGATCTAGCTTATTGACCTAAACCTAATCCTAATTCTAATCCTAATGAGCAAGGGATATGTCAAAAGATGCATTCCCCTTCAATCCTTGGTTTTTTAAAGCATTTTGGCGCCAAAGTTGGTTGCAAACTGGGCTCCACAGCTCCTCAGAATTTGCTAGGCACGTTTTCACTTTAAAATCACATGCGGACACCGACGCGTATGTGTACAGCACGCGTGCGCATACAATGCGCGTGCGCGTGGATGAGCTCATCCAATTCTTTGACTTTTCCATGTGTTCTTCATTTTGCATGCTTTTCTCTTCACTTTTTTGATACATTCCTAGCTTTTTCAACCTGAAATCACTAGCAAACACATCAAGGCATCTAGTGGAATCAAAGGTGAATTAAAATTATCAAATTAAAGGTCTAAAATCATGTTTTCCCATTTAGGCACAAATCAAGGGAGAATCACAAAACTATGCTATTTCCTTGAATAAATGTGAGAAGAGGTTAATAAAATATTCTAAATTCAACACATGATAAACCCTAAAAATGGGGTTTATCAACCTCCCCACACTTAACCTATAGCATGTTCTCATGCTATACCAAGAATGAAATAAGGGTTATGACATTTATTCAATGGAGCTAAACTATATGCAAACTACCTATCATGAATGCAAATGCTTGGTCAAAACAAATCAACTCCCAAGAGAACATATATAAGCATAAGGGCTAAAGCAATAGGAATCAAATCCAATCCCACAATTATATTGAATTATTAAAAAGGATTTTCAAACTTGCATGAATAAGAATGATTATGGTGAATACATGTAATTGAGCAATCGAACCCTCACCGGATGTGTATCCGCTCTAGTCACTCACGTGTTTAGGGATTGATTCACTCAATTCTCCCCTAATCATGCCTTCCAAGATTTGTTCTTCATCTAACAATCAACAAATATTCAATGCATGCATACAATTATCATGAGGTCTTTCTTAAGGTTGTAATGGGACTAGGGTCAAGGTAGGATCATATATGGTTAAGTGGACTAGATTTTGAATCTTTGATTAACCTAGACTTTCTCACCTAACCTATGAATACCTATACAATTAAGTACTGATCTTAACTACCCATTTTTTTTCTTCACTTTTTCACATACTCATGTATTCCATTTCATTTCACAATACTTTTGCATTGATGATTATTGGATTTTACTTTGGGGCATTTTGTCCCTTTTTTTGTTTCTTTTTTTTCTTCTTTTCTTCTTTTTTTTTTCTTTCTTTCTTTTTCTATATTTTTTTCTTTTCTTTTTGTTTTTTTTTCTCATTTTTTTTTCAATTTTTTCTATATAAGAGCATCAATGCACAAGGTCTAACATTTGATTAATACATGAGTATGTACCCAATTCCCAAATATAAAAATACAAAATATCCCTTCTATCCCAACCAATGTTCCCAAATCTCCCCAAACTTGAATAATAAACACTCTCACTAGCCTAAGCCAATCAAAGATCCAAACAAGAGACTTTTATTATTTTTCACTTTAGGCTTGTAATGTGCTAAATAAAGAACAATTGGGTTAAGCATAAGCTCAAAGTTGGCTAACAATGGAGAGTAAAAGGTAGGCTATTTGGGTAAGTGAGCTAAATAAAGCAATGGCCTCAATCATATAAATGCATGAATACAAGAGATAATGGACATAAAAAATGAAACAAATCAAGGATCACAATCATAGAAAGAGAATAATTACACACGAAAAGGGAAAATAAGTGGTTATGAGATGTAACCACAACATTAGGCTCAAGTCTCACTTGTTTGTGTTCTTAGCTCAAAACATGCTTCACAAAATATATATGATTCAAGCAAGTTCCACAAAAATTTCTCAATCAATTGGGGTGGTGCCCTCTAGATAAGTTCTTTGGAAAATTTTCTTGTTTTGACTAAGCTTATTCTAAATGCGATGTTGTGATTTAGAAATCTAAAAGAGATCTCCTTAGTTTATCCCTTTCTTAATCAAAACAATTTCCTTATACAAAAAGGGTGAACTTAGGTTTCAACAACCCAAATTATTTTTCTAATCACAACCACAAACTAAAACAACTATAATAAGCAAATATATACTAAAATATGAACTATCTAGAATGCAAGGTGCACAATGCAACAAACTAAAATAAAAGTATCTCAAAATAACAAATATATACAATAATCCAAAAGTGCGATAAAAATAAAGTGCAAAGTACTAAAATAATGCAAAATAAAAGATAAATGTCCGACTTATCATCCAAAATAGCTACTCCACTAACGGTGACCTCCCCACACTTAGAATGGAGAATCGTTCTCGATGCTACTGCTCGGGCACGGTGTGAGGGTCAACTGTCGCATCTGGTTGGGTCTCAGGCTGTGGCTTCTCAGGTGGCTGGTGAACCTCCGGGGTAGCCTGTGTCTGTTGTGGTGTCTCTGTCTGAGCTGGCTCCACCTCATGCCCCTCGGCATGCTCCTCCTCGGATGCAGAAGACTCGGAAAGAGGGGGTAACTCAACGCCCAATGCCACAAACATCTGATCCATCCTATCCAGGCGTCACATAATGCGGCGCTCACTGCGCTCCATAAAGCGGATCAGGTGCTGGACTAACAGATAGGTCGGCTGGGGAGTTGGTGGTGGTAATGGTGCTGATGGACCTGCGGGTCCTACTGCTGCTGAGGATGAAGATGCGCCAGGTGTCGTGGTTGCTCTAGCTCTGGAGTGGCACCGAGATGGGGGCTTCTCATGCACCCACTCCCCACAGGGAATCACTTCCTCCTTTCCGTGGGCCGGGGGTGGTATCTCATCATCCGCCTCCCATGGGGCACCGGCTAGCTTAATCATCGTGGTGACCAAAGTGGGAAGGGGAAGTAAACCATGGACATGGGCCCACCAGATGTATCGCCTAATCAATCGAAGGAAGTATACCTCCTTCCCCTTGATAAGAGAGAATTATTTCCGGTTTAGAATCAAGAATCAATTCGTTAGTAGCATAGTCCAAACCAACAATGAATTCTCTTAATCAAATGTCAAATTCAAATTAAAATAACCGAGAGTAATTAAACCTCGGGTCGTTCTCCCTAGGAATTGCAATGAAATGTCATGTTGTTGGCTATGAGAGAAATGGGGGTTGGATGATGGCAATTGAGAAGAAATTTAAAAGACAAGGAATTAAAGTGCAAGAAGGTAACTTAGCATGCAAGAAATTGAAAGGAGGCAAGTAAAGGCAATGAAAATGGCAATTGAAAGCTAAAAAGGACTCTTGGCAAGAAGTGGGTAATTAAGGATCCCTATCCTAGTTGTGGACCACAAACATAATAATTGTGTATGATTAATCCCAATTAGTTAACCCTACATCGAGGATAAGTCAACTAGGCATAATTAATTTCAATCCACAAGTCCTAATCAACTCACTAATTAACTTAGTGAAAGATTAGCGTTAGTGGAAACCAAATTAATTAACAACCCTCACACAATGTGGAATGGACATCCACCACTAAAGTTCACCTAAACCACACAATTTCTCAACCAAGAGTGTGAAAAACTAGGTAAAAGCCCAACCAAGCATTTTGTCAAACACTTGGTGGGTGTGAAAATAAAGCATGGTAAAATGACAAGAAATAATAAATGCTACAACTACCAAGCAAGAAAAATAAAGATAGCAACTCAATAAAGGAATAAAAGAGGCATGAAACATAAAATTGTATTAAATGTAAATTAAAGTAGCAAGAATGCAAATACATAAAAGTGGCAAAAATAGAGAAAATGACAAGATAAAGTAATGAAATTAAGACAATAGAACAAGGAAAGATAGAAGAAACTAAATTAAAACAACAATTAAAACAAGAAATTACAAAGTAATTAAACTAAAAACCCTAGGTTCTAGAGAGAAGGGGGAGCTTCTCTCTCTAGAAAACTAAGCTAAAATATGTAAAAACCTAAATCTAAGTGCTCCCCCCTTCCTTCCTCTTCAATTTGGCTTGAAATAGCTTCAGAAATGAGTTGGATTAGATTTTGGGGGCCCATAAATCGCCCCCAGCGGTTTGCAGTTAATGAGCTCACGTGCCAGGACCTGTGCGTCCATAGACATAGAATTATGTCCACTATAGCAAATTGTATATCATTTTGAAGCCCCGGACGTTAGCTTTCCAATTCCGCTAAAACCGCCTCATTTGGACCTCTGTAGCTCAAGTTATGACCAATTTAGTACCGAGAGGTCAGGATAGACAGCTTTCCAAATCCTTCATTTCTTGAATTCTTCCACTTTGTATGCTTTCCTTCTACTTTCTCAAGCCATTCTTGCCTTCAAAACCTTAAATCACTCAAGCAAACATATCAAGGCATCGAATGGGAGAAAAGTGAATTAAAATTGGCAATTTAAGCATGAAAAGTATATTTTTCACAATTAAGCACAATTAGGAAAGAATTCATAAAAGCATGCTATTTCAATGGATAAGTGCAAGAAAAGTCAATGAAATCCACCCAAATAGAGCAAATAAATACCATAGAATGTGGATTCATCACATCCCCACACTTAAACAATAGCATGTCTTCATGCTATACCAAAAGAAGAGAAGAACGGGAATCAACAATTATTCAATCTAACTATCTATATGCAATATATTTATATGTATGTAACTATACTATCTAACTATCTATATGTATTTAATTAGTCTAATTAAATCAATTTCCAAGAAAGCATCTATACTCAATCAAGGGCTAAAGCAATTATAACCAAATCCTATTCACAATTGAATTGAGTCATATAAAAGAATTTAACCAAACTTGCAAGATAAGCAATAATCATAGGTGAAAATATGGAATTGAGTGATTGAACCCTCATTGGATATGTGTATGCACTATAGTCACTCAAGTGTTTAGGGTCAATCACTCAATTCTCCTCTGATCATGCTTTCTAAAGTTTGTTCTTCATCTAACCAATCAACAAATACTTAATGTACATATGCAAATATCATGAGGTCTTTTCAAGGTTGTAATGGGGCTAAGGTTAAAGGTAAGGATGTATATATGGCTAGGTGAGCTTGCCTTTGAATCTTTGATTAGCCTAAATTATCACCTAACACACACAACCTATGAACTTCTAATATCAAGCCAAACTACCCATAATCTCATTTTTATATATACACACACTCATGCATTAAATGCAATTTATCACATATGCATTGATTTTTATTGAATTTCATATTAGGGTAATTTTGTCCCCTTTTCATTATTTCTTTTTTTTTCTCTTTTTTTTTGAAACATAAAATATATATAACAACACATCAATGCATATGGTTTCTATAATATTACATAAGTATGCACCCCAAAATTTCCTAGTATTTCTCAATAAGCATAAAATACATTTTCATCAACCCAAGTTCCCACATTTTCCCCACACTTAAACACTACACACTCTCACTAACTTAAGCTATTTAAAGATTCAAAATAGGGACACTCATTGTTTTTCCGCTTATAGCTGGTGGTGTGCTCAATCAAGAACAAAAGGGAATTAAGAGGCTCAAAGTGGTAAGCAAAGGTAAATAAAATGGTTGGCTTTTTGGGTTAAGTGAGTTATAAAGGAATAATGGCCTCAATCACATACTTGCATAAATATACATTAAACAATGAATATATAGAATTAAACAAACCAAAGATTGCAATCATAGAGAAGAGCAACACACAAGAATAAAGTAAGTGGTTGAATAATGCAACCATACAATAAGGCTCAAAATCTCATAAGTTATGTGTTCTTTAACTCAAAAACCATATTCCACAATGTATGAATCATGCAAGTTTCAAAAAAATTTCAACTCAATTCAATTTGAATTTCAATACCCTATAAAAAGTAGGTTTCTTGGAAATTTCATTAAATTGACTAACATTTATTCTATATATGTATATAATGTGATTGGATGTAAAAGGTCAAAAATCCTAAGTTTAATTCCTAATTTCAATCAAACCAAAATAGCAAGTATATAGGAAATTAAGCTTAGGTGCAATCATCACATCATCCCAAATCACAATCAAGACTAAAAAAAACCAAAAACAACATATGTACAAGCCAAAATTAAGAGCAAAATATCAAAATATGCATAACTACTATATAATACTAAGTTATGTACAAGCAAGATCAAAAAGTGCAATAAACTAAGAAAGTGCAATAAACTAAACTAAGAAGTCTCTCAAGAGGATAAAATATATGCAAAGTACCAAAAAAAATAAAAAGAAACTACACTAAAAGTGTTCGGAAATGAAGCTTGTCACTGATGAGCGGATATTTTATACGCTTTTTGGGGTTAATTTCATATAGTTTTTAGCATGATTTGGTTAGTTTTTAGTATATTTTCATTATTTTTTAGGAAAAAAAATTCATATTTCTGGACTTTACTATGAGTTTGTGTGTTTTTCTGTAATTTCAGGTATTTTCTGGCTGAAATTGAGGGAGCTGAGCAAAAATCTGATTCAGGCTGAAAAAGGACTGCTGATGTTGTTGGATTCTGACCTCTCAGCACTCAGAATGGATTTTCTGGAGCTATAAGAGTCCAATTGGTGCGCTTCCAATTGCGTTGGAAAGTAGACATCCAGGGCTTTCCATCAATATATAATAGTCTATACTTTACTCAAGGATAGACGACGTAAACCGGCGTTCAACGCCAGCTTCATGTTGCAGTCTGGCGTCCAGCGCCAGAAACAAGTCACAAGTTGGAATTCAACGCCAGAAACAGGTTACAACCTGGCGTTGAACGCTCAAAGCAGCCCAGACACGTGAGAAGCTTAAGTCTCAACCCCAGCACACACCAAGTGGGCTCCAGAAGTGGATTTTTGCACCAATTATCTTAGTTTATTCATTTTCTGTAAACCTAGGTTACTAGTTTAGTATTTAAACAACTTTTAGAGATTTATTGTGGACCTCATGACATTTTTAGATCTGAACTTTGTACTCTTTGATGGCATGAGTCTCTAAACTCCATTGTTGGGGGTAAGGAGCTCTGCTGTGTCTCGATGAATTAATGCAATTATTTCTGTTTTCTATTCAAACACGCTTGTTTCTATCTAAGATGTTCATTCGCGCTTCAATATGATGGATGTGATGATCCATGACACTCATCACCATTCTCAACCTATGAACATGTGCCTGACAACAACCTCTGTTCTACCTTCGATTGAATGAGTATCTCTTAGATTCCTTAATCAGAATCTTCATGGTATAAGCTAGAATCCATTGGCAGCATTCTTGAGAATCCGGAAAGCCTAAACCTTGTCTGTGATATTCCGAGTAGGATTCAGGGATTGAATGACTGTGATGAGCTTCAAACTCACAAGGGTTGGGCGTAGTGATAGACGTAAAAGGATCAATGGATCCTATTCTAGCATGAGTGAGAACCGACAGATGATTAGCCGTGCGGTGACAGCGCGCCTGGACCATTTTCACTGAGAGGACGGATGGTAGCCATTGACAACGGTGATCCACCAACACACAGCTTGCCATAGGAGGAACCTTGCGTGTGTGAAGAAGAAGACAGGGGGAAAGCAGAGATTCAGAAGGCAAAGCATCTCCAAAACTCCAACATATTCTCCATTACTGCAGAACAAGTATTTAATTCATGCTCTTTTATTCTTCGCAATTCATACTGATAATTATAATTGATTTCCTGACTAAGATTTACAAGATAACCATAGATTGCTTCAAACCAACAATCTCCGTGGAATCGACCCTTACTCACGTAAGGTATTACTTGGACGACCCAGTGCACTTGCTGGTTAGTGGTACGAGTTGTGAAAAGTGTGATTCACAATTCGTGCACCAAGTTTTTGGCGCCGTTGCCGGGGATTGTTCGAGTTTGAACAACTGATGGTTCATCCTATTGCTTAGATTAGGAAGATTTTGTCTTTTGGGTCAGAGTCTTTTATTATTGTTCTTGTTAAAATTTTAAAATCCTTATTTTCTCTTTCAAAAATTTTTCGAAACTTTTTTTTATTATTTATTTTATTTTATTTTTATTTTTATTTTTACTAGTAATTGAGTTCTTCTGTTTAAGTTTAGTTTCATATTTTAAGTTTGGTGTGAATTGCATATTTTATATTTTTCTTTAAACTTTCGAATTTGTGTTCTTTGTTTTTCCTGGATCTTCAAGTCGTTCTTATTTATTTTTCTTGTTTGATCTTTAGTTTTTCTTGTTCTGTTTCTTTTCTTGTTTTTCTTGTGCTTTTTCAAAACATTAGCTTTCAAAAAAATTTTATTCTTAATTAAAAAAAATTTACTTCTTCAAAACAAGTGTTACATTTACAGCTCAATTGGCTAGAGGGTTGGTCTATGTTCTTGGTAATTTGGTATCTTCTTTTTTAAAATCTTTTTCAAAAATAATTTTTCTTTGATTAAATCTTGTGCCAAACTTTAAGTTTGATATTTTCTTGTTGATCTTTCTATAATTTTCGAAAATTTTATTATGATTTTCTAAAAATTTTAAGTTTGGTGTTCTTCCTTCATGTTCTTGTTGTTCTTGTGAGTCTTTAAAGTGTTCTTGAGTTTTCCTTGTGTCTTGATCTTAAAATTTTTAAGTTTGGTGTTCCTTGGTGTTTTCCCTCCAAAATTTTCAAAAATAAGGAGCATTAGATCTAAAAATTTTAAGTTTTGTATTTTTTTATTGTTTTTCTCTCTCCTCATTGAATTCAAAAATATCTTTTTCCTTTATTTTAATTGATTTTTCGAATTTTTCTTTTAAAAATTCAAATTTTATTTTAAAAAATTTTTATTTTATCTTATCTTAGTTTTAAAATTTCAAAATTCAAATCTTTATCAAAAACCATATCCAAACTTTTTCAAATCTTCTTAATTAAGTAATTATTTTAATCTTAAATTTTTTTATTTCTAATTTTCGAATTCTATATTTAATTTCAAACTATTTTATTCTCTTTTCTTTTATTATTTACTCGTTCCCTTTTTACAAATATATATATATATATATATATATATATATATTCTATTTGCTATTCATATCAATTTTCTTTTTTCCATCATGGATCTAAGTGGAATTGAACAGTCCAGAAGGACTCTGGGGTCATATGCCAACCCCACTACTACTTCATATGGGAGCAGTATCTGTATACCCTCCATTGGAGTCAGTAGCTTTGAGTTGAATCCTCAACTCATTATCATGGTGCAGCAAAGTTGCCAGTATTCCGTTCTTCCTCAGGAAGAACCTACAGAGTTTCTGGCATAATTTTTACAGATTACTGACATAGTACATGATAAGAAAGTAGATCAGGATATCTACAGACTATTACTGTTTCTATTTGCTGTAAAAGATCAAGCTACGAGGTGGTTAAATAACCAACCTAAAGCTAGCATAAAGACATGGAAACAACTGTCAGAAAAATTCCTGAATCAATACTTCCCTCCCAAACGGATGACACAGATAAGGCTGGATATCCAAGGCTTTAAACAAGGAGATAATGAATCTCTTTATGATGCTTGCGAGAGATATAGAGAGATGCTAAGAAAATGCCCCTCTGAAATGTTTTCAGAATGGGTACAGTTAGACATCTTCTATTATGGGCTTGCAGAGAAAGCTCAAACTTCTCTAGATCACTCAGCTGGTGGATCTATACACATGAGAAAGACAATTGAAGAAGCTCAAGAGCTCATTGATACAGTTGCCAGAAATCAGCATCTGTACCTAAGCAGTGAATCTTCCATGAAAGAAGAGGCTAAAACAGTAACTGCTGAACTCACTCCTGCAGAACAACTTACTGAATTCAATCAGCAATTAGATTTTCTAACAAAACAGCTGGCCGAATTCAAGGAGATATTACAAGATACAAGAATGGCTAATATAAATATGGAAGTGTAGTTGAAGCAAACAGAACAGCAGTTATCAAAACAAATAACAGAAGAGTACCAAGCAGTTCAATTAAGAAGTGGGAAAACATTAAATACCTCACTTCAAAGCAACAGGAAGCCAAGAAATGAACAAACTGCTATTCACAATCCCTTTGAGGACAGTAAGAGTCCAGAGAGGAATAACTCTGGCGTTCAAACGCCAGAAACAAGCAAGGATTTGGCGTCAAACACCCAATTGAAGCTCAGTTCTGGCGTTCAAATGCCAGGAACAAGTAAGGAGTTGGCATCCAACGCCACTCCAGCTTCTGACTCTGGCAATCAAATGCCAGTGAGGGATCAGACACACACCAATGCTGATAATAACCCCTCTAAAAAGGCTTCTCCAACCACCTCTGTAGGAAGTAAACCTGCAGGAACTAAGGTTGAGGAATACAAAGCCAAGATGCCTTATCCTCAAAAACTCCATAAAGAGGAGCAGGATAAGCAATTTGCTCGCTTTGCAGACTATCTTCGGACTCTTGAAATAAAGATTCCGTTTGCAAAGGCACTTGAGCTAATACCTTCTTATACCAAGTTCATGAAAGAGATCTTGAGTCATAAGAAGGATTGGAGAGAAACTGAAAGAGTTCTCCTCACTGAAGAATGTAGTGCAGTCATTCTGAAAAGCTTCCCAGAAAAGCTTAAGGATCCCGGGAGCTTTCTGATACCATGCACACTAGAGGGTAATTACACCAAGACAGCTTTATGTGATATTGGAGCAAGCATCAATCTAATACCTGCATCCACTATCAGAAAGCTTGGTTTAACTGAAGAAGTCAAACCAACCCGAATATGTCTCCAACTTGCTGATGGCTCCATTAAATACCCATCGGGCGTGATTGAAGACATGATTGTCAGGGTTGGACCATTCGCCTTTCCCACTGACTTTGTGGTGCTGGAAATAGAAGAGCAGAAAAGTGCTACTCTCATTCTAGGAAGACCTTTCCTAGCAACTAGACGAACTCTCATTGATGTCCAAAAGGGGGAAGTAACCCTGAGGGTCAATGAGGATGAGTTCAAGTTAAATGCTGTCAAAGCCATGCAGCATCCAGACACACCCAAAGACTGCATGAATGTTGATCTTATTGACTCTTTGGTAGAGGAGATCAACATGGCTGAGAGTCTCAAATCAGAGCTGGAAGACATCTTTAAAGATGTTCAGCCTGATTTGGAGGATTCAGAAGAATTAAAAGAACTTCTGAAAATTCCTCAGGAGGAGGAAACACCTCCTAAACCTGAGCTCAAGCCATTACCACCATCCCTGAAATATGCATTTCTGGGAGAAGGTGACACTTTTCCAGTGATAATAAGTTCTGCTTTAAATCCATTGGAAGAGGAAGCACTAATTCAAGTGCTAAGGACACACAAGACAGCTCTTGGGTGGTCCATAAATGACCTTAAGGGCATAAGCCCAGCTAGATGCATGCACAAAATTCTATTAGAGGATGATGCTAAGCCAGTGGTTCAACCACAGAGGTGGCTAAATCCAGCCATGAAGGAAGTGGTGCAGAAGGAGGTCACCAAGTTACTAGAGGCTGGGATTATTTATCCTATTTCTGATAGCCCCTGGGTGCGCCCTGTTCAAGTTGTCCCCAAAAAGGGGGGTATGACAGTAGTTTATAATGAAAAGAATGAACTGGTTCCTACAAGAACAGTTACAGGGTGACGCATGTGTATTGATTACAGAAGACTCAATACAGCCACCAGAAAGGATCATTTTCCTTTACCATTCATAGACCAGATGCTAGAGAGACTAGCAGGTCATGAATATTACTGCTTTTTGGATGGCTATTCAAGTTATAACCAAATTGCAGTAGATCCTCAGGACCAAGAGAAAACAGCATTTACATGTCCTTTTGGAGTGTTTGCTTATAGAAGGATGCCTTTTGGTCTGTGTAATGCACCTGCAACCTTTCAGAGGTGCATACTCTCTATCTTCTCTGATATGGTAGAGAAATTTCTAGAAGTCTTCATGGATGACTTTTCAGTATTTGGAGACTCCTTCAGCTCCTGCCTTAACCATTTAGCACTTGGTCTGAAAAGATGCCAAGAGACCAACCTAGTTTTAAACTGGGAAAAATGTCACTTTATGGTAACTGAAGGGATTGTCCTTGGGCATAAAATTTCAAGCAAGGGAATAGAGGTGGATCAAGCTAAAGTAGAAGTAATTGAAAAATTACCACCACCTGCTAATGTTAAGGCAATCAGAAGCTTTCTGGAACATGCAGGATTCTACAGGAGGTTTATAAAGAATTTTTCAAAAATTACAAAACCCCTGAGTAATCTGCTGGCTGCTGACACGCCATTTGTGTTTGACACAGAGTGCCTGCAAGCATTTGAGACTCTGAAAGCTAAGCTGGTCACAGCACCAGTTATTTCTGCACCAGACTAAACATTACCATTTGAACTAATGTGTGATGCCAGTGACCACGCCATTGGTGTAGTACTGGGGCAGAGGCATGACAAGCTTCTGCATGTCATTTATTATGCTAGCCGTATTTTAAATGATGCCCAGAAAAATTATACAACCACAGAAAAAGAGTTGCTTACAGTGGTTTATGCCATTGACAAGTTTAGATCATACTTAGTAGGATCAAAAGTGATTGTGTACACTGACCATGCTACTCTTAAATATCTACTCACAAAGCAGGATTCAAAACCCAGGCTCATAAGATAGGTGTTGCTTCTGCAAGAGTTTGATATAGAAATAAGAGACAGAAAAGGGACAGAGAACCAAGTGGCTGATCATCTGTCCCGGATAGAGCCAATAGAAGGGGCGTCCCCCCTTCTTTTGAGATCTCTGAAACCTTTCCGGATGAGCATTTGTTTGCCATTTAGGAAACACCATGGTTTGCAGACATTGTAAACTATAAAGCTACAAAGTTCATACCCAAGGAGTACAGCAGGCAACAAAAGAAAAAATTAATTACTGATGCAAAGTACTACTTGTAGGATGAACCCTATCTCTTTAAGAGATGTGCAGACGGAATAATCCGTAGGTGTGTGCCTAGAGAGGAAGCACAGAAGATCTTATGGCATTGCCATGGATCACAATATGGAGGTCATTTCGGAGGTGAGCGAACAGCCACCAAGGTCCTCCAATGTGGCTTCTACTGGCCTACCCGATATAGAGATTTCCGAGAGTTTATACGTAACTGTGACAGCTGCCAAAGAGCTGGTAATCTGCCTCATGGTTACGCCGTGCCTCAACAAGGGATCTTGGAGATTGAGTTGTTTGATGTATGGGGAATTGACTTCATGGGACCTTTCCCACTATCATACTCAAACACTTATATTTTGGTGGCAGTCGATTATATATCAAAATGGGTAGAGGCCATTGCCACACCCACTAATGATACTAAGACAGTACTGAAGTTCCTCCAGAAACATATCTTCAGCAGGTTTGGTGTTCCTAGAGTACTAATCAGTGATGGGGGCACTCACTTCTGCAACAAACAGCTTTACTCTGCCATGGTCCGGTATGGGATTAGCCACAAGGTGGCCACTCCATATCATCCACAGACAAATGGGCAAGCTGAAGTTTCTAATAGAGAACTAAAAAGAATCCTGGAACAGACTGTAAATACCCGTAGAAAGGGTTGGGCAAGAGGCTTGGATGATGCTCTGTGGGCTTACAGAACAGCATTCAAAACTCCTTTAGGGACCTCTCCATACCAGCTTGTATATGGTAAGGCCTGTCATTTTCCCGTGGAACTGGAACATAAGGCCTACTGGGCAACCAGATTCCTGAACTTTGATGCCAAATGAGCTGGAGAAAAAAGATTGCTCCAGCTAAATGAGCTAGAGGAATTCAGACTCACTGCTTTCGAAAATGCCAAGCTTTATAAGGAAAAATAAAAAAAATGGCATGAAAGAAAGCTGTCATCAAGAGTCTTTGAACCAGGACAAAAGGTTCAGTTGTTTAAGTCTAGGCTCTGGCTATTCCCTAGGAAACTGAAATCCCGGTAGAGGGGACCATATGTGATTACAAGTGTATCACCATATGGTTATGTGGAGCTTCAAGACATTGATTCTAATAAGAAGTTCATTGTTAATGGACAGAGAATCAAACACTATCTTGAAGGTAATGTTGAGCAAGAGTGCTCAAGGCTGAGACTAGATTAAAAGCTCAGTAAGGTTCAACTAAAGACAATAAAGAAGTGCTTGTTGGAAGGCAACCCGGCCATTGGGAAAACTTTTTCTGTTGTTTTGCCCTATTCTTGATTTTATTTGTTTATATAAAGTTCACTATTAATAAGGTAAAGAGTCAATTGCATAGGTTCACAGGGTTACAGAAGGATTCAGCACACAAAACAGAGAAAAAGAGCTCACTGGCAAGAAAACACCAGTAAGAGGCACAACTGGGCGTTAAACGCCCAAAAGGAGCATCTACTGGGCGTTTAACGCCAGTAATGATAGCCATCTGGGCGTTAAATGCCAGAAAGAAGCAGCTTCTGGGCGTTTAACGCCAGATTGACAGCATCCTGGGCGTTCAGAAAAACGCCCAGTAACAAAGGAGTTCCTGGAGTTCAACGCCAGAAAGAAGCAACAGCTGGGCGTTGAACGCCTAGGAGAAGCAGCATTTTGAGCGTTTAACGCCAGGATGGTGGGGAGGAGGTAAATTCGTTTTTATTTCACATTTTTTATTTTAATTTTTAATTTTCATGTTTCAATTCATGATTTCTTGCATAAACATGTTACAAACCCTAATTTCTAAAAATCCTAATTTCTAAAAACCCTACTTTAAAAATATCAAATGTATCTTAATCCATAAACACAAATTCTTTTTCAATCCAGTCCAACTCTTTTTCAAATTTTCCAAAACAAATCTATCTCTTTTCCTTCTAAAATCTTTTCAACTCATCAATATCTTTTTCAAATCTCCACATTATTTTTTTCAAAATCCAAATTTATCTTTCTCAAATATCTTTCATATCTTTTCAAATCATACTTATTTTTTTAAATCATATCTTCTATCTTATCTTTTTTAAAATTTTCGAAAACCCACCCCTCCCTTTTAAATCCACATTCGGCCTCCCTCCTCTCATCCACCATTCGACACTAGCTCTCCTTCTATCCCTCTCCTTTCTTTTTTTTGCTTGAGGACAAGCAAACCTCTAAGTTTGGTGTGTTTATCTGTGATCACTAAACTATACCCACTAAGATCATGGCTCCTAAAGGAAAACAACCCACTCCAAGAGGCAAGAAAGAGAGTATTCCAAAACCACTTTAGAATCAAGGGAAGTTCTTAACCAAAGAATATTCAGACCATTACTACAAAATAATGGGTCTAAGATCAGTGATCCCGGAAGTCAAGTTCGATCTAAAAGAAGATGAATATCCGGAGATCCAAGAGCAGATTCGAAACAGGAACTGGGAAGTCCTAGCTAATCCTGAAACAAAAGTGGGAAGGAATATGGTTCAGGAGTTCTACGCTAATCTGTGGTAAACAGACAGGCAGAGAATATCTGGAACTGCTCTCTATGACTATCGGACTGTGGTCAGAGGGAAGATTGTTCACATCCACCCTGACAAAATCAGGGAGATCTTTAAGCTACCTCAGCTGAAAGATGACCCAGACTCCTTCAATAGGAGAATGATGAGAACAAACAAGGGCCTAGATAAGATTCTAGAGGATATATGCATCCCTGGAGCCAGGTGGACCACCAGCAGCAAGGGTGTCCCAAATCAACTCAAGAGAGAAGATCTCAAACCAGTCGCCAGAGGATGGCTGGACTTCATTGGGCGTTTTATATTGCCCACTAGCAACCGTTCTGAAGTCACCATTAAAAGAGCAGTGATGATCCATTGCATTATGTTGGGAAAAGAAGTGGAAGTTCATCAACTGATTCCATATGAATTTTACATACTTGCAAACAAGAACTCCAAAGATGCCAGGTTGGCTTATCCAAGCCTAATCTCTATGCTCTGCAAAGATGCTGGAGTAAGGATGGGAATAACGGAGTACATCTCAGTGGAGTAACCAATCACTAAAACTACAATGGAAAAACAACAAGTGCAGGATGACCCCATCAAGGGGAAGGCGTAAGAATTTCTCCCGGAAGTCCCTCAATTTGAATATTGGGAACAACTTGAAGCATCTGTTACCAAGTTGCAAGAATCTATGGACCAAATAAAGGAAGAACAGCAAAATCAAAACAATATGCTCTGCAAACTGCTCAGGGAACAAGAAGAGCAAGGGCGTGACTTAAAGGAACTGAAGCGTCAGAAGTTATCTCTTGAAGGACCAAGCACCCCACAGACTAGAGGAACATCCACATCCCAAACTCAAGGTTGTTGAGTTCTAATCTTAGCCTTAACTCTATGATAATTGTTCTTATTTGAGTTTTACCTTAGAAGTTATAGTAGTAATTAGTAGTTATTTTATCTCCAATTAAGCTATAATTTATTTTTCTCATCATCATTAAACATGAATAAAATAGAAGATTTTCTTTAGAATAAGGAGGCAATATTTTTTGAGATTTTAATAAAAGAAATTCTAATTATTTACATGTGGTGGCAATGCTTTCTGCCTTCTGAATGAATGCCTGAACAGAGCATATGTCTTTGGAATTTGATGTTCTTGAATGTTAAATATGTTGGCTCTTGAAAGAATGATGAACATGAGACATGTTATTGATAATCTGAAAAATCATAAAAATGATTCTTGAAGCAAGAAAAAGCAATGAATACAAAGCTTGCAGAAGAAAAAGAGAGAGAAAAAGCAAGCAGAAAAAGCCAATAGCCCTTAAAACCAAAAGGCAAGGGTAATAAAAAGGATCCAAGGCTTTGAGCATCAGTGGATAGGAGGGCCTAAGGGAATCAAGTCCTAGTCTAAGCGGCTAAACCAAGCTGTCCCTAACCATGTGCTTGTGGCGTGAAGGTGTCAAGTGAAAACTTGAGACTGAGCGGTTAAAGTCAAGGTCCAAAGCAAAAAGAAGAGTGTGCTTAAGAATCCTGGACACCTCTAATTGGGGACTTTAGCAAAGCTGAGTCACAATCCGAAAAGGTTCACCCAATTATGTGTCGGTGGCATTTATGTATCCGGTGGTAATACTGGAAAACAAAGTGCTTAGGGCCACGGCCAAGACCCATAAAGTAGCTGTGTTCAAGAATCAACATACTGAACTAGGAGAATCAATAACATTATCTGAATTCTAAGTTCCTATAGATGCCAATCATTCTGAGCTTCAATGGATAAAGTGAGATGCCAAAACTGTTCGGAAGCAAAAAGCTACTAGTCCCGCTCATCTAATTAGAATCTGAGCTTCACTCAAGAACTCTAAGATATTATTGCTGAGTGACTTATTTGTATTCTATTTTGTTTGTCTAGTTGCTTGGGGACAAGCAACAGTTTAAGTTTGGTGTTGTGATGAGCGGATATTTTATACGCTTTTTGGGGTTAATTTCATATAGTTTTTAGCATGATTTGGTTAGTTTTTAGTATATTTTCATTAGTTTTTAGGAAAAATTCATATTTCTAGACTTTACTATGAGTTTGTGTGTTTTTCTGTAATTTCAGGTATTTTCTGGCTGAAATTGAGGGAGCTGAGCAAAAATCTGATTCAGGCTGAAAAAGGACTGCTGATGCTGTTGGATTCTGACCTCTCAGCACTCGGAATGGATTTTCTGGAGCTACAGAAGTCCAATTGGTGCCCTTTCAATTGCGTTGGAAAGTAGACATCCAGAGATTTCCAACAATATATAATAGTCCATACTTTGCTCAAGGATAGATGACATAAACTGGCGTTCAACGCCAGTTCCATGTTGTAGTCTGGCGTCCAGCGCCAGAAACAAGTCACAAGTTGGAATTAAACGCCAGAAACGGGTTACAACCTGGCGTTGAACGCCCAAAACAGCCCAGGCACGTGAGAAGCTTAAGTCTCAGCCCCAACACACACCAAGTGGGCCCCAGAAGTGGATTTGTGCACCAATTATCTTAGTTTATTCATTTTCTATAAACCTAGGTTACTAGTTTAGTATTTAAACAACTTTTAGAGATTTATTTTGGACCTCATGACATTTTTAGATCTGAACTTTGTACTCTTTGATGGCATGAGTCTCTAAACTCCATTGTTAGGGGTAAGGAGCTCTGCTGTGTCTCGATGAATTAATGCAATTATTTCTGTTTTCTATTCAAACACGCTTGTTTCTATCTAAGATGTTCATTCGCGCTTCAATATGATGGATGTGATGATCCGTTAAACTCATCACCATTCTCAACCTATGAACATGTGCCTTGGTGCGCAGAAATTGTGATTACACTTTAATTATGTAAAATTCATTGCTCTTTCTTTCCCTGGTAATGGCGCCAAACACATGATGCCAATACCATGGTTCACAACTTCGCACAACTAACCAGCAAGTGCACTGGGTCGTCCAAGTAATACCTTACGTGAGTAAGGGTCGAATCCCACAGAGATTGTTGGTATGAAGCAAGCTATGGTCATCTTGTAAATCTCAGTCAGGCGGATATAAAATAGTGATGGAGTTTTCGAAATTAAATAATAAAAGAGGGATAGAAATACTTATGTAAATCATTGGGGAGAATTTCAGATAAGTGAATAGAGATGCTTTCGTTCTTCTAAACCTCTGCTTTCCTGCTATCTTCATCTAATCAGTCTTACTCCTTTCCATGGCTGGCTTTATGTGATACATCACCATTGTCAATGGCTACTTTTGGTCTTCTCTCGGGAAAATGATCCAAATGACCTGTCACGGCACGGCTAATCGTCTGGAGGCATCACCCTTGTTAACGGTTTCATCTTATCCTCTCAGTGAAAATGATCAACGCACCCTGTCACGGCACGGCTATTCATCTGTCGGTTCTCGATCATGCTGGAATAGGATTTACTATCCTTTTGCGTCTGTCACTAACGCCCAGCAATCGCGAGTTTGGAGCTCGTCACAGTCATTCATTCATCGAATCCTACTCGGAATACCACAGACAAGGTTTAGACCTTCCGGATTCTCTTGAATGCCGCCATCATTCTAGCTTACACCACGAAGATTCTGATTAAGAGATCTAAGAGATACTCATTCAGTCGAAGGTAGAACGGAAGTGGTTGTCAGGCACGCGTTCATAGGGAATGATGATGATTGTCACGTTCATCACATTTAGGTTGAAGTGCGAATGAATATCTTTGAAGCAAAATAAGATGAATTGAATAGAAAACAGTAGTACTTTGCATTAATCTTTGAGGAACAGCAGAGCTCTACACCTTAATCTATGGAGTGTAGAAACTCTACTGTTAAAATTACATAAGTGAAAGGTCCAGGCATGGCCAAGATGGCCAGCCCCTCTGATCTAAGAACTAGGCGTCCAAAGATGATCAAAGGATCAAAAGATAATCCAAAGATGTTAAATACAATAGTGAAATGTCCTATTTATAATAAACTAGCTACTAGGGTTTACATAAGTAAGTAATTGATGCATAAATCCACTTCCGGGGCCCACTTGGTGTGTGCTTGGGCTGAGCTTTGAGTGTTGCACGTGTAGAGGTCCTTCTTGGAGTTGAACGCCAGCTTTCGTGCCAGTTTGAGCGTTCAACTCTGGTTTTGGATCCTTTTCTGGCGCTGGACGCCAGAATTGGGCAGAGAGCTGGCGTTGACCGCCAGTTTGCGTCATCTAAACTTGGCCAAAGTATGGACTATTATATATTGCTGAAAAGCCCTGGATGTCTACTTTCCAACGCAATTGGAAGCACGCCATGTTGAGTTCTGTAGCGCCAGAAAATCCATTTTGAGTGCAGGGAGGTCAGAATCCAACAGCATCAGCAGTCCTTCTTCAACCTCTGAATTTGATTTTTGCTCAAGTCCCTCAATTTCAGCCAGAAAATACCTAAAATCACAGAAAAATACAGAAACTCATAGTAAAGTCCAGAAATGTGAATTTAACATAAAAACTAATGAAAACATCCCTAAAAGTAACTAGATTCTACTAAAAACATACTAAAAACAATGTCAAAAAGCGTATAAATTATCCGCTCATCATGCCTAACAACCACCTCTGTTCTACCTTCGATTGAATGAGTATCTCTTGGATTCCTTAATTAGAATCTTCGTGGTATAAGCTAGAATCCATTGGCAGCATTCTTGAGAATCCGGAAAGCCTAAACCTTGTCTGTGGTATTTCGAGTAGGATTCAGGGATTGAATGACTTTGATGAGCTTCAAACTCACAAGGGTTGGGCGTAGTGACAGACACAAAAGGATCAATGGATCCTATTCCAGCATGAGTGAGAACCGACAGATGATTAGCCGTGTGGTGACAGCGCGCCTGGACCATTTTCACTGAGAGGACGGATGGTAGCCATTGACAACGGTGATCCACCAACACACAGCTTGCCATAGGAGGAACCTTGCGTGCGTGAAGAAGAAGACAGGGGGAAAGCAGAGATTCAGAAGGCAAAGCATCTCCAAAACTCCAACATATTCTCCATTACTGCAGAACAAGTATTTAATTCATGCTCTTTTATTCTTCGCAATTCATACTGATAATTATAATTGATTTCCTGACTAAGATTTACAAGATAACCATAGATTGCTTCAAACCAACAATCTCCGTGGGATCGACCCTTACTCACGTAAGGTATTACTTGGACGATCCAGTGCACTTGCTGGTTAGTGGTACGAGTTGTGAAAAGTGTGATTCACAATTCGTGCACCAGTCACCCAAAATGCGCTTGCTGAAGATGCACAACCTCTCCATACTTAAAATGTAGCACTGTCCTCGGTGCTCACGATCATGCGGAGTGGAAGGAGTCGTCACTGTGTCACCATACAAAACTGGCTGCAAGAGTGATGGTGGTGCTGAAAAGGAAAGAGCTAAGTCACAAAGCCGCATATGAAGTGAACAGATAATATAAATTTGAATGGAAGCACACATGAGATTCAAGTTAGAAGAAGTAACTTCCAATCAAATAAAGGAATCTAAGAAAGCTTACTTGCTTGTTTATCAAAGAGAAAAAAGAAGAAAGGATCGTTATTGCTATGCACAAAGAGAAAGAATGTTTTAAATTCAAATTCTAATTAACTGAGAGTATTTAGACTCCCGGGTCGTTCTCCCTAGGGATTGCAATAAAATTCTCAATTGTTGGCTATGAGGGAAGCAAGCGGGGTTTGATGGCAATTGGCATGAAATTAGAATGCAAGAAGGTAACTTAACATGTAAGGAATTAAATGAAGGCAAGTGAAGGCAATGAAAATGGAAATTGAAAGCTAAAAGAACTCTTGGCATGGGTTGGGAATTAAAGATTTCTATCATAATCATAGACCATAAACATGATAATGGCTAAGAATTAATCCCAATTAGTCTATCCTAACATCGAGAATAAGTCAAAAGGGCATAGTTGATCTCAATCCACAAGTCCTAATCAACTCACTAATTAACTTAGTGAAAGACTAGCATTAGTGGAAACCAAACCAACTAACAATCCTAAGCACAATATCGAATGGACATCTATGACTCAAGATCACCTAATCATCCAATTCCAAGCCAAGAGTATGAAAAACTAGACAAAAACTATAAGAGACATTTTATCAAACACCTAACATGCATAAAAGGAAATATGTCATAAATTGCAATAAAAATAAATCCTATAACTACCAATTGCATGAAATTGAAAATAACAACTCAAATGAACATCAAAGAAACATAAACATCAAAATTGCATTAAATGAAATTAAAAGTGACAAGTGTGTTCATATAACTAAAATGAGCATAAAAGAGAAATTAACAAAGGAAACAAAGAGAGTAAAGGCAATAGAACAAGAAAATGTAAATGAAACTACAATTAAACAAGAATTAAAGAGAGAAATTAAAGAGAGAATAAAGATAAAAACCCTAATTCTAGAGAGAAGGGGGAGCTTCTCTCTCTAGAAAACTAACAAAAACATGTAAAAACCTAAACCTAAGTGCTCCCCCTTCCTTCCTTTTCAATTTGGCTTGAAATAGCTTCAAAAATGAGTTGGATTGGGTTTTGGGGACCCAGAAATCGTCCCCAACAGTTTGCAGTTAATGAGCTCACGTGCCAGGACCTGTGCGGACGCACAGATGTGTGCGTCCGCACACTTGCTATTTTCTGACCTGTGCATATGCACAAGTTGTGTGTGTTCGCACACGTAGACTTATGTCCACTATAGCAAATTGTATATCATTTTGAAGCCCCAGACATTAACTTTCCAATGCCGCTGAATCCGCCTCATTTGGACCTTTGTAGCTCAAGTTATGACCAATTTAGTACCGAGAGGTCAGGAGGGACAGCTTTCCAAATCCTTCATTTCTTGAATTCTTCCACTTTGTATGCTTTCCTTCCACTTTCTCAAGCCATTCTTGCTTTCAAAACCTTAAATCACTCAAGCAAACATATCAATGCATCGAATGGGAGAAAAGTGAATTAAAATTAGCAATTTAAGCATGAAAAGCATATTTTTCACAATTAAGCAAAATTAGGAAAGAATTCATAAAAGCATGCTATTTCAATGGATAAGTGAAAGAAAGTCAATGAAATCCACCCAAATAGAGCAAATAAATACCATAGAATGTGGATTCATCACCCCTCCATAACGCAGCCGATCAGGACGAGCATGTCCATCGGGATCTCTGTAAAGTGGGTGGTAGGCATAACGTAATGTGCAAAGATCTGCTGCCACGTCTTGGCCACCCTAGAAAGATGAGTGAACAGCATCCCCTTGGGCTTCCTGTTGTCAGCATCCATCACCCAAGGGGAATTCGGGGTGGCAATAACATCCCTCAGTGCATCATAGCCAAAAGTCATGCAATGTATGGCTACCTCTGCCTGCTCAATGGCATCTGTAGTACCGGTCCTAGGCAGACAGCCGAGTCGATCCTGAATAGCTGCTTCCGTAACCAATACCTGCCCGCCTCGCAGGTGAACTGACTCAAGGGTGTGTCTGAAGAAGTTACAGTAAAATTCTTTCACCCATGATGAGTTTACCTGGCCTAGATCCCTATCAATAAAGCCCATGCCCATCCCCTGAATACAGGTCATAATGGCTCGTCTCATATCAGTCGGGAGGACTAGCTTCTTCTCTATATTCAGATTTTTCTTCTGGTATGTCGGGAAGCATAGCTCACAATAAAGGTTAGGGAACTTATAAGCTTTTGTAGGCAGCAGCTGTTGATTCGCTTTGTCCTCATCATGTAGAGGGTTCTTTGCATAGTCATAGTAGGGAGAAAGAGTGAATGGTTGAGTTTTCTTTCTCTTCCTTGAGGTAACCTTAGACTTTTCTCTATCGGCCATCCTAAAAAAGAGATATGCAGGATATAAACAATTAAGCCACGTAGAGGAAAACAAAGTAAGGCATGACATATTCATGAAGTGAGGTAGAAAGGATAGAATTCTTGGAAAGCAAGCAATATAATTCAGAAAAAAATCAAAGCCATGAACCAAGAATTCAAGCAATATATAATGCTTGTTTATTAAGCTCAATAAGCGTCATACCCAAAAGAATGGTGAACGGGTTAGGTGTTAAGTAAAAGGAAAATTAGTTGGTTAATCAAGTTAGAAGTTAGAAAACCGGTTCAAGGACGAGTGGCACGACGATTATTGGCTTAATCAAGAAGAATGCAGAAAATGAGAATAACAAGCACACTCACATTCATGTGGAAAATGCAGTCATTGATGATGAAATATGAAATATTGTACAAAAGCATATACATGGAAAGCAGATCATCAAACAATGTCATGGTCACTAATGGGCATTGAAATATGCACTTTGTGTAACTAAAATAAGTTAAAAACTAATTCGAATTTAAAGGTTTACACAAGTGGAAGGCACCAATCATTGCAAAGGACTGGACCATATTCCACAAATTGCAAGTCAAGATCAAATGGTGAGCTTAGCAAGAGGCAAAAAGTATTTGAGTTAACTTGAAGAATGAAGCATAAGGAGGTTCAATCCATATCACGGGAAGCAAAATGGACACGGAATTGCTAACCAAAGTACCCTAGGAATTGAACTTGGTGGAAGTCGAGTAAAAATCAAGTCTAAAAGTGTCAAGTTCAATTCTAGGTAGCAAGTTTAAAACCAAAATAATTTTCAAAAATTTGGGCAGCATTCCGGCAGTAAATTGGACGTTCCCGGAAAGCAAACAGCAAATTAACACCTATGATATGTCAAAGCATAAGTTCAGGCAACAGCAAACTCAATCTCACAAGTAAACTTCAGCAAAGCAGTATTGAAAAAGCAACAAAATAGCACCATGATTCACATAAAACACCACACTAGCATCATTCAACAAACAAGAAGCATTCAGAAAGTAAACAAGAACGGAGCACTTATCAGGCCTAGAATCCTCTAACCACATCCTATCTACCTAACAGCATGCATTTCTAACTATCCTAAGCGGAACAGATTAATCAACTAAGCTAACTAATAACAATAACAAAAATTAATTGCAACAGGAGGAAAACAGAGCAATGGAGGCAGGGGATGGTAAACCTGAGATGCAGAAGCTAAATAGCAAGGGAGAATGAAGGGGGAAAACAACAGTGCCGCCCAGTAGTTGTGGTGGCCTAGTGGAGCTCGCGGTGGCAGTGGGGGTACGTGGTGAGCAGGCTTCCGAGTAGAGAGAGAAATGGTGAAAGATGGAAGGGAGAAGAGGGGAAGAAAGGGTATGAGTAGTGGTGTCGTGCTCGCGGTGATGACTGGTGGCCGCGGTGGAGGTGGGCGATGGCAGAAGATGAACCGGTAAGAGAGGGGTAGAGTTGTAGGGGTGAGGGAAGAGGGAGAGGAGAGAAGAAGAGGGGTGGTCGACGGTGGTGGGTTCGGCGCCGGACGGTGGTGGCTCGGTGGAGGCCGAAGCTGGGCCTGGTAGTTAGGGGTTGGTTGCAGGAGGGAAGAGAGAAGAAGGGGGGAAGTCGTTGGGAAGAAGATGTGCACGAATGGCTAGGGCTTCTCGCGTGGATGGAGGTTAATGGATTTTGAATCCACATGTACGCGTCCTCCTGTACGCGTGCACGCGGATGGCACGAAGAAGGGATGGGCGCGAAAGCCCCATGTGCACAGCGTGAATGAGGAAGGTGTGCTTTGACGCAGACGTGTGGTGTACGCGTCTGTGTGGGTTGAGGCTTGCGTGAGAAGTGCATTGCACGCGCTTTAGTCGCGTAACTCTCGAGTGGGAGTATGGATTGTGTGTTAACCAATCCACGCGTACGCGTGCT